>NC_057800.1:466726066-467069932 GCF_018294505.1 Triticum aestivum
AACCCTCTAGCACTCCGGTTATGGCCGCCCAATATATCAATCTTTATGTCTCGACCATTTCGAGACTCCTCGTCATGTACGTGATCATATCCGGGACTCCGAACTACCTTCGGTACATCAAAACACATAAACTCATAATACCGATCGTCACTGAACATTAAGCGTGCGGACCCTACGGGTTCGAGAACTATGTAGACATGACCGAGACACATCTCTGGTCAATAACCAATAGCGGAACCTAGATGTTCATATTGGCTCCCACATATTCTACAAAGATCTTTATCGGTCAAACCGCATAACAACATATGTTGTTCCCTTTGTCATCAGTATGTTACTTGCCCGAGATTCGATCGTCGGTATCTCAATACCTAGTTCAATCTTGTTACCGGCAAGTCTCTTTATACGTTCCGTAATGCATCATCCCGTAACTAACTCATTATTCACATTTTTTGCAAGGCTTATGGTGATGTGCATTACCGAGAGGGCCCAGAGATACCTCTCCGATACTTGGAGTGACGAATCCTAATCTCGATCTATACCAACTCAACAAACACCATCGGAGACACCTGTAGAGCATCTTTAGAGTCACCCAGTTACATTGTGACGTTTGATAGCACACTAAGTGTTCCTCCAGTATTCGGGAGTTGCATGATCTCATAGTCATAGGAACATGTATAAGTTATGGAGAAAGCAATAGCAGTAAACTAAACGATCATCGTGCTAAGCTAACAGATGGGTCAAGTCAATCACATCATTCTCTAATGATGTGATCCCGTTTATGAAATGACAACTCTTTGTCCATGGCTAGGAAACTTAACCATCTTTGATCAATGAGCTAGTCAAGTAGAGGCATACTAATGACACTCTGTTTGTCTATGTATTCACACATGTACTAAGTTTCTGGTTAATACAATTCTAGCATGAATAATAAACATTTATCATGATATAAGGAAATATAAATAACAACTTTATTATTGCCTCTAGGGCATATTTCCTTGGGGTAGTTCCGCTTCCAGTGACCAGTCCCTTTGCAGTAGAAGCACTTAGTTTCAGTCTTAGGTCCAGACTTGGGTTTCTTCACTTGAGCAGCAACTGGCTTGATGTTCTTCTTGAAGTTCCCCTTCTTCCCTTTACCCTTTTTTTCTTGAAACTAGTGGTCTTGTTGACCATCAACACTTGATGCTCCTTCTTGATTTCTACCTCCGCAGCCTTTAACATTGCGAAGAGCTCGGGAATAATATTATCCATCCCTTGCATATTATAGTTCATCATGAAACTCTTGTAGCTTGGTGGCAGTGATTGAAGAACTCTGTCAATGACACTATCATCAGGAAGATTAACTCCAAGCTGAGTCAATTGGTTGTGGTACCCAGACATTCTGAGTATATGTTCACTGACAGAACTATTCTCCTCCATTTTGCAGCTATAGAACTTATTAGAGACTTCATATCTCTCAATCCGGGCATTTGCTTGAAATATTAACTTCAACTCCTAGAACATCTCATATGCTCCATGACGTTCAAAACGTCATTGAAGTCCCGGTTCTAAGCCGTAAAGCATGGCACACTGAACTATCGAGTAGTCATCAGCTTTGCTCTGCCAGGTGTTCACAACATCTAGTGTTGCTCCTGCAGTGGGTTTGTCACCTAGCGGTGCTTCCAGGACGTAATTCTCCCGTGCAGCAATGAGGATAATCCTCAAGTTATGGACCCAGTCCGTGTAGTTGCTACCATCATCTTTCAACTTAGCTTTCTCTAGGAATACATTAAAATTCAATGGAACAACAACACGGGCCATCTATCTACAACAACATAGACGTGAAAAACACTATCAGGTACTAAGTTCATGATAAATTAAAGTTCAATTAATCAAATTACTTAAGAACTCCCACTTAGATAGACATCTCTCTAATCATCTAAGTGATCATGTGATCCATATCAACTAAACCATGTCCGATCATCACGTGAGATGGAGTAGTTTTCAATGGTGAACATGACTATGTTGATCATATCTACTATATGATTCATGCTCGACCTTTCGGTCTCAGTGTTCCGAGGCCATATCTGCATATGCTAGGCTCGTCAAGTTTAACCCGAGTATTCTGCGTGTGCAAAACTGGCTTGCACCCGTTGTATGTGAACATAGAGCTTATCACACCCGATCATCACATGGTGTCTCGGCACGACGAACTGTAGCAACGGTGCATACTCAGGGAGAACACTTATACCTTGAAATTTAGTGGGTGATCATCTTATAATGCTACTGCCGAACTAAGCAAAATAAGATGCATAAAGGATAAACATCACATGCAATCAATATAAGTGATATGATATGGCCATCATCATCTTGTGCCTTTGATCACCATCTCCAAAGCACCGTCATGATCACCATCGTCACCGGCTTGACACCTTCATATCCATCGAAGCATCGTTGTCGTCTTGCCAACTATTTCTTCTACGACTATCGCTACCGCTTAGACATAAAGTAAAGCAATTACATGGCGATTGCTTTTCATACAATAAAGCGACAACCATATGGATGCTGCCAGTTGCCGATAATTGTGTTACAAAACATGATCATATCATAAAATAAAATTTAGCATCATGTCTTGACCATATCACATCACAACATGCCCTGCAAAAACAAGTTAGACATCCTCTACTTTGTTGTTGCAAGTTTTACGTGGTTGCTACGGGCTGAGCAAGAACCGTTCTTACCTACGCATCAAAAAACCACAACGCAGTATAGTGATTGCTTTTTGATCTTCAGAAAGAACCCTGTTCATTGAATCCGATTCAACTAAAGTTGGAGAAACTGACACCCACCAACCACCTATGTGCGAAGCACGTCGGTAGAACCAGTCTCGCGTAAGCGTACATGTAATGTCGGTCTGGGCCGCTTCATCCAACAATACCGCCGAATCAAGAATCAACTAGTGACGGCAAGCAATATGTATATATACCCACGCCCACAACTCCTTTGTGTTCTACTCGTGCATATAACATCTACGCATAGACCTGGCTCTGATGCCACTGTTGGGGAACGTAGTAATTAGAAAAATTTGCCTACGCACACGCAAGATCTATCATGGTGATGCATGGCAACGAGAGGGGAGGAGTGTTGTCCATGTACCCTCATAGACCGTAAGAGGAAGCGTTATGACAACGCGGTTGATGTAGTCGTACGTCTTCACGATCCGACCGATCCTAGTACCGAAAGTATGGAACCTCCGTGATCTGCACATGTTCGGCTCGGTGACGTCCCACGAACTCTCGATCCAGCTGAGTGTCAAGGGAGAGCTTCGTCGGCACGATGGCGTAATGACGGTGATGATGAAGCTACCGGCGTAGGGCTTCGCCTAAGCACTACGACAATATGACCGGGGTGTATTATGGTGGAGGGGGGCACCGCACACGGCTAAAAGCAATCAACTTGTGTGTCCTAGGGTGCCCCCTGCCCCCGTATATAAAGGAGCAAGGGGGGAGGCCAGCCGGCCCTAGTGGCGCGCCAAGGGAGGAGGAATCCTCCTCCTAGTAGGAGTAGGATTCCTCCTTTCGTAGTCCTACTAGGAGGGGAAGGGGAAGGAAGGAAGAGGAAAAGGAGAAGGAAAGGGGGGGTGCCCCCCCCCCTAGTCCAGTTCAGACTCCCTATAGGGAGGGGGCGCAGCTGCCCTTTGTGGGCTGCCTCCCCTCTTCCCTATGGCCCATGAAGGCCCAACTTCCCCCCCCCCCGGGGGGGGGGGGGGGGTTCCGGTAACCCTCCGACACTCCGATTTTCTCCGAAATCAGCCGGAACACTTTCGGTGTCCGAATATAGCCGTCCAATATATCAATTTTTATGTCTCGACCATTTCGAGACTCCTTGTCATCTCCGTGATCATATCCGAGACTCCGAACTACCTTCAGTACATCAAAACACATAAACTCATAATACCGATCGTCATCGAACGTTAAGCATGTGAACCCTACGGGTTCGAGAACTATGTAGACATGACTGAGAAACATCTCCGGTCAATAACCGATAGCGGAACCTCGATGTTCATATTAGCTCCCACTTATTCTACGAAGATCTTTATCGGTCAAACTGCATAACAACATACGTTGTTCCCTTTGTCATCGGTATGTTACTTGCTCGATATTCGATCGTCGGTATCTCAATACGTAGTTCAATCTTGTTACCGACAAGTCTATTTACTCGTTTCGTAATGCATCATCCCGTAACTAACTCATTAGTGACATTGCTTGCAAGGCTTATGGTGATGTGCATTACCGAGAGGGCCCCGAGATACCTCTCTGATACTCAGAGTGAAAAATCCGAATCTCGATCTATGCCAACTGAACAAACACCATCAGAGACACCTGTAGAGCATCTTTATAGTCACCTAGTTACATTGTGACGTTTGATAGCACACTAAGTGTTCCTTCGGTATTCGGGAGTTGCATGATCTCATAGTCATAGGAACATGTATAAGTTATGGAGAAAGCAATAGCAGTAAACTAAACGATCATCGTGCTAAGCTAACGGATGGGTCAAGTCAATCACATCATTCTCTAATGATGTGATCCCGTTTATCAAATGACAACTCTTTGTCCATGGCTAGGAAACTTAACCATCTTTGATCAATGAGCTAGTCAAGTAGAGGCATACTAGTGACACTCTGTTTGTCTATGTATTCACACATGTACTAAGTTTCTAGTTAATACAATTCTAGCATGAATAATAAACATTTATCATGATATAAGGAAATATAAATAACAACTTTATTATTGCCTCTAGGGCATATTTACTTCACGTTGAGCCTATTGTGTGTTGCGTTATGATTGGACGAAACCCCAGCCACATGGATCGCGTATGTGCACCGTAGGATGCGCCGTGATTGAACGACAATCCGTGTCCCTCACACCATAGCCGGCTACCGCGACTTCACCCCTGAGTTGCGTAGCGTTGCCTGGCCAGGCAAGTTCAAGCCAGACCTACCTCCGTGCTACGACGGCACCCCCGACCCCGCAGAGTTCTTGCAGCTCTACGAACTGAGCATCGAGGCGGCGAGCGGCAATGAGAAAGTCATGGTGAACTGGTTCCCCATGGCTCTCAAGGATGGCGCCCGCTCCTGGCTCCTGAACCTGCCTCCTGGCTCCATATCTTCATGGGACGAGATGCGCGACCGTTTTGTCACCAACTTCCAGGGCACTCGCGACTGCCCCTCGGCCGTGGGTGACCTGTGCCGCGTCAAGCAACAACCAGGGGAGACCCTCCAGAAGTACATCCAGTGCTTCAACAACGTTCATCTCAAGATCCCCAAGGTGACAGACGAGGCCATCATCTCTGCATTCTCCGATGGCGTCCGTGACATCAAGATGAAGGAGGAGCTCGCCATCCACGAGGAGCTATGCACATCCCTGGAGCTATTCAACCTGGCGACCAAGTGCGCAAGGGCCGAGGAAGGACGCCTTTCCCTCCTCGAGCTCCCAGCTGCCGACCCGGAGTAGAAGAAGTCCAAGGCCAAGGACGTGAAGCGCAAGGGAGTCGCCGTGCTTGCGGCAGAGCCAGACACGAAGCGCGGCAGGGACCAGCCTGAGTCATCAAAGTGCAGCTGTCGGTGTCAAAACTGGCGGATCTCGGGTAGGGGGTCCCGAACTATGCGTCTAGGCCGGATGGTAACAGGAGGCAGGGGACACAAAGTTTTACCCAGGTTCGGGCCCTCTTGATGGAGGTAAAACCCTATGTCTTGCTTGATTAATATTGATGATATGGGTAGTACAAGAGTAGATCTACCACGAGATCAGAGAGGCTAAACCCTAGAAGCTAGCCTATGGTATGATTGTATGTTGGGATTGTTGTCGTCCTACGGACTAAAACCCTTCGGTTTATATAGACACCGGAGAGGGTTAGGGTTACACAAGGTCGGTTACAAAGGAGGAGATATCCATATACGTATTGCCTAGCTTGCCTTCCATGCCAAGTAGAGTCCCATCCGGACACGAGACGAAGTCTTCAATCTTGTATCTTCATAGTCTAACAGTCCGGCCAAGGGAGATAGTCCGGCTGTCCGGAGACCCCCTAATCCAGGACTCCCTCAGTAGCCCCCGAACCAGGCTTCAATGACGATGAGTCTGGCGCGCAGTATTGTCTTCGACATTGCAAGGCGGGTTCCTCTCCAAATTATGTGTACCTATCAAAATAATGTCTGGTTTCTTGTGAATGTTTGTACTCCTTGGCTTCTACGCCCAATAATGGCCACTTTCCATGTGTCGAGTGAATGTGAAGAGCCAGGCTGTTTTCACATTTACCCCCCTAACTGTGTGAATGATCCGCCTATTTAAAAAGACGAGGATTTAGATCCAAATCACACCATCCTCCCTTGGCGAGCCTTCATCGGAGCGCACCCGACAAAGATCCATTCCATCATGGCTGGTCGACGCAGCTCCTCCTCTCGCACCCCTAGCTCCAAGCCTGGAGATTGGGAGAGATGTTCCGTCCCGCACAGCAAATTAGTGATGTTTCAGTCCAAGGGATTTCTTCCCCCAGCGTACCTGGTCCCGGTTCGAGCAGGGATTGCCACCTATAATGGCGGAGAGCAAGCGGAGAGCCTTCCCAATCCCTCCAAGGGAGAGCGGGTATGTCTCGTCCCTTATTTGGTAAGAGGGCTCGGATTCCCAATTCATCCGTTTCTCCAGGGGCTCCTGGAGTTCTATGGCCTCCAGTTGCACAACCTTACGCCTGCCTTCGTGCTGCATATCGCGGGATTCGTAGCCCTTTGCGAGTTGTTTTTGGGCTGTGAGGCTCATTTTGCTCTGTGGAAGAAGATGTTCTGCCTTGTGCCCTATTCTCAGAAGGGGGTCAATATATCAAGTGGGCGGAGCCAAAGTGTGGCGTATTGCCGGGATCGGATACCTGTCTGGGACCCCAAAGAAGACGTCCGAAGACTGGCCTTTAGAATGGTTTTATATAGAAGACGCCCCCCTCCCGGATCCTATTCGGATCGGCCTTCCTAAGTTGACAACGCCCCTTTGAAGAAGCGCCGGAGCTGGCATCCACGGAGCTCCCTGGAGGAAGATGACAGGGACATTCTTTACCTGATGAGCCGGATAAGTTTTTTAGCTCGATCTGGATTGACCATGATCGAGGTCATGGCCACATGCATCATGCGGGGGGTGCAACCGCTTTAGTATAGAGGCCACCCCATGTGGGATTTCAACGGGGAGGATGACGCCACCCGCCATGGCCGCAAAGGGCCAAGATCGGCTGCTGATCTAATAAAGATCTTATCCACTTTGTACAAGGGAGAAGAGGAGGAATTCCTTCGTGTCAACCCGCAAGGCAGATTTTCTATGTACAATCCTTCGAGCTGGGTAAGCGGAGACTTTTTATCGCCCATCCATTTCGTATTCCCATAGTTAAGTATTCATTCTAGCAATTTCATTCGCAGGAGCTGTGCCAGGCTGTAAAGGAGATAAACAGCCCTCCTCCACAACCTGAGGACCCTGTACGGTCCCTTGACCCGGCCTCCCAGGAGGATCCGGACATATCTGTGGAGCTGATCGATGGGGTATTTTACCAAGAGAGTAATGACAATGCTTTGGTGGCCATTACGGCTGATTACCCTGGGCTAGTTCCAGCCTCATAGGTGACTGAGACTGAAGTCCCAGTAGTTCAAAAAGGGATCCGTCCTTGATTTTTTTTATTGTCATATAATAGCCGTGTTTTGCAGGGGAGGTCCTCGGGGCAGAAGGTCGAGCCTGTGGCAACTAGCCAACAAGGGGCCGCGAGGCCAGGCAGGCTGAAAAGATCCGCAGTCCGGATTGAGACACCGGTGCAGTGGTACAGCGCGCCGTCTTTATTGCAAGACATTATTCTCAGAGGCATATTAACGCCCATGCCTTCTTTTCAAGAAAAAGAGCGCTCGCCGGACTATACCCGGAGAGGCTACCAATCGCGCCTCCACAAGCCAGGCTCCAAGGCCGGATTCGGAGGCGGGAACGAATACAAGGCGTGCGCCGGGTGCTCCTCCGATAGAGGATGCGGATAAACTGTCCTCCACCCATTCCGAGGTGGAAAGTGCCATGAACCACAGGCGTCGTTGGACTGTTCTTCGTGACGCTTGTTTCTCCCAAGAGGCATTGGATGCCTTCAACTCGGGAGACGCGCACCTCCGTGCCGCTCAAAATGGTCTAGCCAGAGCCATGGAGCAGTATGTAAAAGACATACGGGTGAGAAAATTTGATGATTATATATATCAGTAGCCCCTGAGACTTGAAACAGTTAGGATAACTGATTTAAGGATCATTTGTTATGCAAGTTCTTATAGAAAAGAATACTCAACTGTCCCAGGAGCTGGAAGAGTGCAAAGCCCAACTTCAGGCTGCACTGGCCGCAGCAGGGGAGCCCAAAGAGACCCCCTCCAGTAACATATCCTTCGAATGATAAGTATCATATTAGAATGCAGCATATATGCAGATCTAATGATAAAATTGCAGATGACGCTAGAGTAAATCCGGATAAGCAACAGCTCATACGCCAGCTGAAGGCCGGTGAGAGCGTGCTTACGAGGGTGAGGCAGGAGAAGAATGATCTCCTAGATGCCAACACCAAGCTGGGCGTGGAACTAAAAGATGTTCGTGCCCAACTGTAAGACTCTGTTAAGGAGAATCGGCGGCTTCGACACGGCATATTTAGTAAGTGCTTGAACGAAAAAAGAGTTTGGTGAGGAAGCTGGCTGACAGAGTTATGTCTGTGGGTATGCTAACAGGTCGTCCTGCCGAGGAGATGCCCGGTTCAACGGGTGATCTCCTTCCCGAGCTCTCACAGCTGCACGAACGAGTTCGGCAGGTGATGCAAGGCGTCGCCCAGGCCTTGTGGCCATCCATCTCCATACCCGAAGGCCTTGGAGAGCTTGCAGAAAAGCTGAAGGGAGCACGGCGGTGCTTCCGGCTATGGAAGATGTCGGCCTGCCGTCAGGGCGCCAGGGAAGCCTGGGCAATGGTGAAGACATGGTACACGAAGGCTGACCCGAACCACATGGCCGAAGTCGGACCTGTGGGGCCTGATGGGAAGGAGATCCCTGTGAGCTTAGTGTACGGCCAAGTAGAATTGGCCGCAAAGTATTCCCAACAGGACTGTAGACTAGACAACCTATTGGATGGTATTGAAGAGGAATTCAACCAGTCAAATTGACTATGTAATTTTGAAGTGACATGTATAATGCCTTCTAGCCGGATTGTAGATCGTTTGTCGTGGCGGACCTTTTCGCTTCAACCTCGGGACCCGACAGTCCGCAGTGTATCCGAATACCCTCTCGGTTATGTAAGAACCGGTGCATGCGTGAAGACCAGGCGTAGGGGTCATTAGTGCTTTATCAGACAAGTGCCCAACTAGTTATGTTATATTACATGGGTAGTAAGAAACATCTTCCAGGGAGAATAGTTCCGTTAAGGGTTCCTTTCCCTAGGTAAGCATGCCCTAAAGTGCATGTCCGGACTGCGATAAGAAGTGCAGAAAAATCATCTGGGGGCAGATATGAATAATAAAAGTCATCTTTTGTTCACCAACCGAATATTCCCTTAAGAACGCTAGCTTTCGGCTTCACCCAGTCTGAGGTACACGTCCGGCTGACCCGACGGTAACAATCGCAGAGGTGCTCCCCTTATGCCCTAGCCGAATTAACGGGAACGTAGGGCATAAATACAAGAGCCAGGCAACCCAGCTTGGCCAAAACTTAAGTCATATCGATGCATATAATGGTGAAAAAAGGTACATGCTGAAGTATAACACATGTGTTGGGTGTGAGGCCCAGGAAAATAACTAAAGCTTCTGTGAAAGAAGCCCCCAGGTATGAAGAGTGCGGCTAGCGCATCTGTAATATATGAGTGAGGCACAAGGTGACCCTTGAAAGCCTAGAGAAATAAAAGAAAGAAAGGGAAACAAGACAGATGATGCATATGCAGAAAATGGACAAAGGGAGGGGACTAAAATAGAGTCCGGTGCTAAGCGTAGAATCTTCGAAGCCTGGCTGCGTTCCATGGGTTCGGCTCGAGTCGACTAGTCGATGCATCCGCAGTCGCTACGCTCCACCGGTCAGAACTTGGTCGATAATGAAGGGACCTTCCCATTTAGGCTCGAGCTTGTTCTTTTTCTTATCCGGCAGTCGTAGAACTAGTTCGCCAATGTTATAAGTTTTGGCCCGTACTTCTCTGCTTTGGTATCTGCGAGCCTGTTGCTGGTAAAATGCGGATCGGGCTTTGGCTACGTCGCGCTCTTCCTCCAAGGTGTCCAGACTATCCTGCCGATCGAGCTCGGCTTCTCTTTCTTCATACATGCGCACTCGAGGTGAGTCATGAATTATGTCACAGGGCAGGACTGCCTCTACGCTGTACACTATAAAAATGGTGTATATCCGGTACTATGATTCGGCGTGGTCCGCAGCCCCCAGAGTACGGAGTTGAGCTCCTCTACCCAGTGCGTGTCAGACTCCGTTAAGGAGCACACTAATCTGGGTTTAATGCCGCTCATTATAAGACGATTTGCTCGTTCGACTTGACCGTTGGTTTGTGGGTGATAGACTGAAGCATAATCGAGCTTGATGCCCATTTTGCTGCACCAGAGTTTTACCTCGTCGGCTGTTATCAGTGATGATGCTGTGGGGGACGCCGTAACGGTGTACAACCCCGGATATGAAATCTATCACCGGTCCGGATTCGGCTGTTTTAACCGGTTTAGCCTCTATCCATTTGGTGAATTTATCCACAATGACCAATAAGTATTTTTTTCTTATGGGTTCCCCCTTTAAGGGGTCCAACCATGTCAAGCCCCCAAACCGCGAAGGGCCACGTAATGGGGATTGTTTGGAGGGCGGTGGGTGGCATGTGGCTTTGATTTGCAAAGAGCTGGCAACCGGCACAACGTTGGACCAAGTCCTGTGCATCTGCCCGGGCCTTTGGCCAATAGAATCCTGTACGGAAGGCCTTGCTTACAAGAGCTCGGACTGCGGCGTGATGACCGCCGAGTCCGGCGTGAATCTCTGCCAAAAGGTTCCGCCCTTCCTCTTCGGAGATGCACCTTTGAAGGACTCCGGTAGCGCTTTTTTTGTACAATTCTCCCTCATGGACCCTGTAGGCCTTGGATCGCCGCACTATGCAGCGTGCCTCATTTTGGTCCTCCGAAAGTTCCTGTCTAGTTAGGTAGGCCAGGAATGGTTCTGTCCACGGGGCAATAATGACCATTATTTCGTGGGCTGAATGTGTTATTTCGGTGGCGAAGCCTCCGATTGTGTCAGAGAGTTCGGTGTCGGGTATTTTGGCCGGGTCCGGACTGTTGTTACCGGTGTCCCCTTCCCATGCTACGGATGGCTTGAAGAGCCATTCCAAAAATATGTTGGGAGGGACCGTGTCGCGTTTTGCGCTGATGCGGGCGAGGATATCCGCCGCCTGGTTGTTTTCCCGAGCCACATGGTGAAATTCGAGCCCCTCGAACCGAGCTGACATTTTTAGGACGGCATTGTGATAAGCTGCCATTTTTGAATCCTTGGCATCGAAATCTCCATTTATTTGGGATATCGCGAGGTTCGAATCCCCGCGCACCTCTAGGCGTGGAATGCCCATGGAAACTGCCATCCGGAGACCATGTAGAAGGCCTCATATTCGGCTGCGTTGTTGGAATCTGTATACATTATTTGTAGTACGTATTGAACGGTATCTCCTGTTGGGGACGTCAAAACGACGCCAGCCCCCAGACCAGCCAGCATTTTTGAGCCGTCGAAGTGCATGATCCAGTTTGAATATGTGCCGTACTCTTTAGGGAGTTCGGCTTCCGTCCACTCAGCGACGAAGTCAGCCAAAACTTGCCACTTAATAGCTCGCCATGGCTTGTAAGTTATGTCGAATGGGAGGAGCTCAATGGCCCATTTGGCAATCCGGCCCGTCGTGTTGTAGTTGTTTATAATATCGTTAAGTGGTACTTCCGAGGCTACCGTTATCGAACACTCTTGAAAGTAGTGTCGCAGCTTTCGGGATGCCATAAATACCGCGTACGCTATCTTTTGATAATGCGGGTACCATGATTTGCATGGAGTAAGGACAGTGGACACATAGTAAACCGGATTTTGAAGGGGGAATTTGTGTCCGTCCACTTCTCGCTCGACGACGAGCACTGCGCTTACTACTTGATGAGTTGTCGCGATGTATAATAGCATTGGTTCGCCAATGTTTGGTGCGGCCAGGACTGGGTTTGTTGCCAATATGGCTTTTATTTCATTGAGTCCGGCCGAGGCGGCATCCGTCCACTCGAAGTGTTCGGTGCACCGGAGGAGGCGATAAAGGGGTAATGCCTTTTCTCCCAAGCGGGAGATAAAGCGGCTTAGAGCCGCCACACATCCAGTCAATTTTTGTATTTGTTTGAGGTCTGTTGGGGTAGCCAACTGTGACAACGCTTGGATTTTGGCCGGATTAGCTTCAATACCTCTACTGGAGACAATGAATCCCAAGAGCTTTCCGGCTGGTACGCCGAAAACGCATTTTTCTGGATTGAGCTTGATGTCATATGTTCAGAGGTTGTCAAATGTGAGCCTCAAGTCGTCTACTAGAGTTTTGACATGCTTGGTTTTAACGACCACGTCATCCACGTATGCCTCCACTATTTTGCCGATCTGGTTTGCCAGTCATGTGTGAATCATGCGTTGATATGTTGCACCGGCATTTTTGAGCCCGAAGGGCATTGTGTTGAAGCAGAATGGGCCGTATGGTGTGATGAATGCTGTTGCGGCTTGGTCTGGCTCCGCCATTTTAATTTGATGGTAGCCGGAGTATGCGTCGAGGAAACACAATGAATCGTGTCCTGCGGTAGCATCGATGATTTGATCGATGCGGGGGAGGGGGAAGGGATCCTTTGGGCAGGCCTTGTTAAGGTCCTTAAAATCGACGCACAAGCGCCAGGATTTGTCCTTCTTTGGTACCATCACCAGGTTTGCTAGCCAGTCCGTATGTTTTATATCTCTGATGAATCCTGCCTCCAATAGCTTGGCTAGTTCCTCTCCCATGGCTTGTCTCTTAGGCTCGGAGAAACGTCGAAGAGCCTGCTTGACTGGCTTGAATCCTTTTAGGATATTTAGGCTGTGCTCAGCCAGCCTGCATGGGATTCCTGGCATGTCTGAAGGGTGCCAGGCAAAAATGTCCCAGTTCTCGCGCAGGAACTCTCGCAGTGCGTCGTCGACATCAGGGTTTAATTGTGCTCCGATGGAAGCTGTTTTTGTAGGGTTCGTTGGATGGACTTGGAATTTGACTATTTCGTCCATCGGTTTAAAGGAGGCGGACTTGGATCTTTTATCGAGTATCACATCGTCCCTGTTCACCATGGAGCGCAGCGCAGTTAGTTCCTCGGCCGCTAGGGCTTCGGATAGTGCCTCGAGGGCTAGTGCGGCTGTCTTATTTTCGGCGCGGAGTGCTATGTCCGGATCACTAGCAAGAGTGATGATTCCGTTGGGCCCGGGTATTTTGAGCTTCATGTACCCATAATGGGGTATGGCTTGGAAGATTGTAAACGCCTCCCGCCCTAGTAGAGCATGGTATCCGCTGCTGAACGGGGCCACTTGGAATGTAATTTCTTCGGACCTATAATTATCTGGCGTGCCGAATACCACATCTAGTGTGATTTTCCCAGCACAACGTGCTTCCCGACTGGGGATGATTCCTCTAAAGGTTGTGCTACTTTGCTCAATGCGGCTCCAGTCTATTTCCATCTTTTGAAGAGTTTCCTCATAGATGAGGTTTAATCCGCTGCCGCCGTCCATGAGTACCTTGGTGAGTCAAAAGCCGTCCATGATTGGACTGAGGACCAGTGCGGCTGGTGCTCGGGCTGTTCGGAATTTGGGTTCGTCACTGGCATTGAAGGTAATAGCCGTGTCACTCCAAGGATTTATTTCTGCTATGTGGCAGATTTCGGCCATGCTGCGGAGTGTTCGCTTGCGTCTATTATTTGACGCGAAGGTCTCAAAGACCGTTAACACCGTATTGTTGTCCACGGGATGGTGCTCTGTGGTTTTTGGGAGGAGTAGATCCTCACCACTTTTGGCCACCTGACGGAGTATCCAACATGCTCTAAGGCTGTGCGTTGGTATTGCATCCGCTGTACTATGAATTTTGCAGGGTCCATTGAGCCATCCCTCCAGTAGGGTTCCTTGCCCCGTAGAGGGCTTTTGCTTTTTGGTAGTTAACCCAGGTGTATTGTGATAATGCACCCTTTTATTTCGGACTGGGTTTGTATTCAGGGCCGGATTATCCCAAAATTTTATTTCGGTTTTCCAGGCGCTTTCCATCGCATAGTACTTTCGTACTATGGACACCAAGTCGGCAAAGCGTGTAATTTCGTGGTGACTTACAGCGTTGAGGATTCCCTTGTCCATGCAATTATTGCAGAAGAATGAAATTGCGTCTTCCTCGCGGCAGTCCTTTATCCTGTTCACGACCAGGAGGAATCTAGCCCAGTAATGGTGTACTGTTTCTTCGGGCTCTTGCTTGATTTGGGATAGATCGCGTATGTTTGGGTGGGTGGGTGGAATTGAATCCGAATCCTTGCCCAATCTGAGACTTAGGGGCCAAGGAGTTTCTGAACTCGAAAGTTTGGATTCTTGGATGTTTTCCGATAAATCTAGCCCGCTGCCTAATTTTAGGTTCAGGCCTTGAGTGACGTCCTCCCCTCCACGGGTATCTGGCTTGGAGGGATCGGGAATCCGGACATAGCTAGTCCTTAAGATAGATGAAGGGTTTCCGCATTGTTCCTCCACCACTGCAACGTGATGGGTGACCTGGGGAGAGTTGATCTCTCTCAGATCGGGTTTAGGCCCAATCTGATCATAGTCTGTAGCGACTCCCAGGGCGGCGATGCAATCCAAGAGCTCATTCAGAGAAGAGAGCTCCATTGGATCTAACTGCTCGGTGAGTTTCGAGTTGATGTGAAGGTTGCTTTCGATGACCCGAGAGGTCATCGTCGGCACAGCAGTCGAACAGGCGGTCATAAGAAAACCACCCAGCCGGAGAGTTTGGCTGATAGCCGAAGCTCCCTCAGCAACAGTGCCGTCTTTAAAGACGGGATGAGACATCCTTCCTGATGGCGACGACACAGCGGAACTCTCAATGAAAGCACCAAAACGTACACAGCCACAACACCAACGATTGACAAGAGCTCAGAGCCATGCGCGATGGATGCTTCGGTCAATGCTCCGAGCGCAACGACCAAGGCTACGACCGAGGAGAAGGACGCGGCAGAGGACGCTGGGACGACTAGGGCCCACGCCAGGAGTGGCGCGACCGGCCTCGTGAGGACCGTTGGCAGGATCAGCCTCCCGGAGGTGCTTGGAGGGATCAGCCTCGCGAGGACCATCCTCAGGGCAATGCTAGGCTTCCTCCACTGCCGCCACCAAGAAGGAACGACGACCACCACCAAGACGAGGGGGCTGGGGGCTTCCAGGAACCGCGTGCTATCGCCTGCATCTTGGGAGGAGCTCAAGCTCCAGCCTCACAGCGTATCTTCAAGCAGTTTGCTCGTGAGGTGAACGCAATCCTTCCCAATCTCGAGGCTACACGCCTGCTCAGGTGGTCCAAGTACGCTATTACCTTCAGCTCAAGTGCGCAGCCACCGCTGACGCTCTCCCAATGCTTTGTTCACCCGTCATCAGCAACGTGCAAGTCACCAAGACCCTCATCGACGGTGGCGCAGGGCTCAACGTCTAGTGAGTCGAGACATTCGACAACCTTCAAGTGCCATACGATCAGCTTTAGCCTACCAAACCTTTCTCAGGAGTGACCGACGGCTCCACCATGCTGATAGGTCAGGTCCGCCTCCCAGTCACCTTTGGAGAATGCAACAACTACCGCACCGAGCTCATCGACTTTGAAGTCGCCCACATTCGTCTGCCGTACAATGCCATCCTCCGGTATCTAGCCCTGGCCAAGTTCATGACAGTGACGCACCATGGATACAACATCCTCAAGATGCCAGGAAGTGGCGGGATCATCACAGTCCCCTGCGAAGAAAGAGATGCGGTGTGCTCCCTCGAGCGTGCCTTCCAAGCAGCGTCAATCAAAGACCCCGGCAACAATGCAACTCGGCACCCTCCTGAGGTTGTCCCCAAGAAGAAGAAGCAGCTACTCCATGCTGGACCTTAGGAGGGCGGCATCGCAAGTGGTACCTCATCAGGATCAGCGCCCGCACCTGGGGCGCCTCCCTCTGTCGCATAGGAAGGCGTGCCCGGCGCCCTCCTCGGGCAGGGCTCGGGGGCTCTCTTCTAGAGGGCCTCAGACCTTGCCAACGTCATGAGGGAGGCGCTCGGGCACCACTTGGAGGCGTGTTTCGTGGCATGTCTCCCTTAGGAGGACACTTGGCAAGGAGCGCCCAACGCTCAGGAGTTCATTACCAAGGTATCTCAGGAGCTTCTGGAGGCAAGAGGAACATGCGGCGTCCGCCGCCCACCTGGCGTTGCTCCCCACCCAGGTGAGGGTGGTGAGCTGCGCGTCTGCATCGACTTACCAGGGATCAACCGAGCCATATCTCAGGAGCGCTTCTGGCCTTCGCGTGTTGGGCGTTGCGAAGGTCCACCTCACAGCTACGTTCGCATACCATTCGGCCTGCCAAGCGTGGTTGTTGCCTTCCAGCACAACATGCGGAGCGTCATGGTGGGTCAGGAGGCCAGGCACCATGCAGTCCTAGCAGAGATGGCGACGGTCCTCAAGGAACTGCCTGGACCCCCAAAGCCTCCCGAGGCTCAGGGCCCCGGTGGCTCGTGAGGAGCAACCCCTTCGCCGCGTACCTTCAGTTGCCTCAACACCCCTTCATCAACGGAATCAGGTGACATTTTCCAAGTTTATTTAGCTGGGAGCGCCCAGGGGCTGCATTATTCCCAGGCCGCGTGGGTCCGTCCCTGTGGCATGTATCCCTTCTTTTTTATGTCTTCAGTTTACCTTGCTGGGGGCGCCCCTTGGGCTGCATCATCCCCAAGCCGCTCCGACCGGACCCAGTGGCGCGTATCGTTCATGCATTTACCTGAGCTAGTTTTCCTTCCATGCTTAATCTATCTATGATTATCACTAGCTTGATTGTCACCCACCGCGGGAGCCGCGCGCCGGTCGTCTTTCTTTAGGACCCTTCGCGTGAGAGGGTTAGGCACAGCGTCTGTGCTCGAGTCCGTCCCTGCAGCGTCGATAAATCCAACGACTGAGCTCTATCTGGCAGGCCGGCCCCATTCACATCACCTCCTGGGGCCGTTGGTGCTTGGCTTTCTCACACGATAAACTCAGGAGATTCGTTTGGCGCAGGTTGTCTGACCACCTCGCAGGACCAACACAACAAACAAGAATCAAGACCAGACACAACCCGCCTTGAGGTAGTGCCTTGTGAGTCCTGCGCTGGCTCACGAGTGCCCAAACACACCTCGTCTAGCCCTGTCGTGCAAGCCACGTGTCAGGGCGGGGCTGTACACGCCCCGGGGGCTCCCCGCAGTAGGGAGTCCCCTCCCACGAACCAGTGGAAGCACCATGCTCCGCGCTGGCAGTCGACACTGCCGAGGAGCAGCTATGCCCGTGCAAGTGCGCAAGCGCCATGGTCCGTCCTGCTGATAAACAACTGAGGACGGCCTCACGGCCATATCAACCTCAGGGATCCTCCCGGCTCAGTGTCTGGCCTCAACGCAATGCCTCCCCTCGGGAGAGCCACGAGAGGGGGCTGGGCACGGGTGTCGGTGTCAAAATCGGTGGATCTCGGGTAGGGGGTCCTGAACTATGTGTCTAAGGTTGATGGTAACAGGAGACAAGGGACACGATGTTTACCCAGGTTCGGGCCCTCTCTATGGAGGTAATACCCTATGTCCTGCTTGATTGATATTGATGAGTATGAGTATTACAAGAGTTGATCTACCTCGAGATCGTAATGGCTAAACCCTAGAGGTCCAGCTTGTATGGCTATGATAATGAATATTCCCTATTTGAACTAAGTCCTCCGGTTTATATAAACACTGAAAGGATCTAGGGTTACACAAGGTCAGTTACAAAGAAGGGAATCTACATATCCGGTCGCCAAGCTTGCCTTCCACGCCAAGGAGAGTCCCATCTGGACACGGGAGTAGTCTTCGGTCTTCATATCTTCATAGCCCATTAGTCCGGCCCATGGCCAATAGGCCGGACGCCCGAGGACCCCTTAGTCCAGGACTCCCTCAGTAGCCCCTGAACCTGGCTTCAATGACAAGATATCCTACGCGTAGTTCTGTCTTCGACATTGCAAGGCGGGTTCCTCCTCCCAAACTCCAAAATAGTCTTAAGACGAATTGATCATGTCCGGACCTGTAACACACACCACACACAACCGTAGAGAGAATACAATAATCCACGAGTCCAATCCACTGACAACTTTTTACAACATGACATCACGTCCGTCTGGTCATAATTTCGTACCGCGTCTGCCGCTCCGCGTTTCGAGACGTGGTTGCCATTGACACGTCTTGTCAAAGCAGAGATTGTGTCCCCTTATTACAGGATTCTCATCAATACGGGTGTGGGTAACCCAACCGTGCCGTTTACATAGCCCTCAAGGGTAGGCGAATTTTAAGGTGAGTGGGGAGGCGTTCGATATTCGCTGCCCTTATGAGGAGATAAGATTCCCCTTTCTTCTCCCACGCCTTCTCTCTTCTTTTGCCTTTCCACTCTTGATCTCCAGAGCTCAAGTTCTCATTTGTTCCCACTCAAGAAATCACTCAACCACGTCCGGATCTGGAGGTCAAGGCAAGTGGATGGCTTCCTCCATCATGGAGGAGGACATCGCCGAGCTTTGGGCGGCCGGGTACCTGGCGAAGGAAATCGCCCACCGTCTTCCAGCCCAGGGTCAAATCATTCCCACACCGAAGCCCAATGAGAGGGTAGTATTCATCTCCCATTTCCTCCGCGGGCTAGGGTTTCCACTCCACCCCTTCGTCCGTGGGATAATGTTCTACTATGGGATAGACTTCCATGACCTATCCCCGAACTCCTTCCTCAATATCTCGGTGTTTATCGTCGTGTGCGAGGCCTTCCTCCGCATCCAACCCCACTTTGGGCTGTGGCTCAAAATCTTCAATGTGAAGCCGAAGGTGGTGGATGTCTAGAACATAGAGTGCGGGGGTGCCATGGTGAGCAAGGTCACCAACGTCTCTTGGCCAAAGGGCATATTCGTGGAGTCTGTCAAGGAATGGCAGAAACAATGCTTCTACATTAGCGAACCCCGCGATGCCACCTGGGCCGCGGCTGCCGAATTCAACTCCGGCGCTCCCGTGCGACTCACCTCCTAGGTCGAGAAGAGCCCGAACTGGTGTTCGTCAGATGAGCTGATTGCGCTGCAAACGCGCATTCAAAGCATGATCGATAGGGACATCAAGCTTGTTGACGTAATCCAAGTGATGCTGGTGCGCCGGATCCTCCCCTGCCAGAGACGAAGCTGCCCGCTATGGGATTTCAACCCGAAAAAACACCACACCCAGGAGTGGCTCTTCGAAACAACTCACGAAGATGCCTGGAAGTTGCTCTTCAAGGGCAACGAGATACCGCCGGCCACAGATTCGGACCATGGTCATGACATAAATCACCTTCCCAACGAGGTATGTTATTTTCAACACATCCCCTACTTGTTTGTTTCAAGGGCGATATCTAAGCTTTTATTATCATTGCTTTTTCAGTACTGGTTGAAGAGGCGAAGCAGATCCGGTGTCCGGCTCCCCTTGCCTGAAGAACAAGTCATCCCGCATGTTAGCGAAGATGCTGGAGCCGGCGCCTTATAAGGCACCAGAAAAGAAGGCCACAGGAAAGGCCAAGGGGTCCGGGGTGCCCCCGCAAGGCCTTGATGTGACGTCCGAGAAGACTTCCCTGCGCTGAAGACGACGAGGATGAGGAGGAGGAGGAAAGCGACTCTCCCCCTGATGGGGGGAAGAAGAAGAGGGCGGCCTCCACAATTCTGGAGGTGGAGGCGCCCAAGAAGGGGAAAGGCTCCCTCACGGATAACTCTGCATGTGACGTTGACAACAGTCCAGAGAGACGCCCCCACACTAAGCCTCAGGCCGCATCGTAAGTGCTAAGACTTATACCCGCCCATAAAATGTCTCCCCCTCATTGTATTAACATGATTAGTTATGTTATTGTAGTCCGGCCCACAACCGCTCCCTGCGATCCTCGTTAGGAGGCTCGCTGGATTCCAAGGCGGTGGCCCGCGACTCATCGCCAGCCACTCACTCCCCCAAGGCCCAGGATGATGCGGAGGTGCTATCCCGGAGGACTTTTCCGGGCGGGGGAAAGGCTCAGGAGGTGCCAGAAGGCGAAATCCCCGTCGCCGAACACCAAGGGGAATCAATCCCCATGGAGACTGGCGGGGAGGGCCGTACTTAGTTCGACCCTCAGCCGCACTCAATTCCGGAGACCGAGGCTGCTCCAGAATCCGGTACGCAACCTCCTTCGGAAGAAGGGGGATGCCTGTTCCCCCGGTGACCCCTGTCCAACTAGGGACACCGGATAATCTGCTGGAAGGGCTGCGAGGCGCTTCCATTGTAGATGAGCACTATGGCCTTATGGGCACGGTAATTGAAAGGGTTCAGTCCGCCAAGAGCGGACTAATCAAAGACTGCAACAACCTGTTGACAGGTTTTGAGGTAAGTAGCGCAAAAAAGGAGAAAATCCCAATATAGACAGTAGCCCCTGAGACACTGTCCGGTGTTCGGAAAGAAAAAACCAGACAGAGGATCAATCTCCTATTGCAGGAAACTAACTAAACTTGTCTGAAATGTATGCGCAGGCGTTGCCGTTGGCCACGGCCTCGCATATTGCCAAAGTCTCCGGACTGAAGCAGAAACTAGCGGAGGCCGAGGAGGAGCTGGGCCTGGTGAAGAGGCAGCTCCAGGAAAAACAAGGTAAGTAATAACCTGTTATGGATTCGAAAAAGAAAAAAATGATATGCAATGACCGAAATACCATGATGTGAACAGAGGCGACGACCAAGGTCGAGGCCCTGAAAGCGGCCCTAGTCGAAGCCGAGGGGAAGGCTGTCAAGGAGTAGGCCACCCGTAAGAGGCTCAAGGCCCGGGTCAACAAAGTCCAACAGGAGCTCCAGGACGCGGTGAGGAAGTGTGAGACCTTGGAGCAGAATGCGTCGGCTCAAGAGGCCGAACTCGCCAAGGCTCGTAAGAGTGTGGAGGCGGCCTGGATTGAAGCCCAGGCCGCCCTTCATGAGATCTAGGGGGCCCGAAAGATCGCGGCGGGTAAGGCATTCAATATGCAAAGCAGGAGTTTGAAGAGGAAATTTCTTTTACTCACTCGGATTCGGAGTTCTCTAGGGGCCTTTGCCGATCTGCCATGCAGTGTGACCGATGCTGCGGAGTTCTTTCGAGCCGAAGAAGGGATCTCCACGGAGAAGCTGTTCTAGTTGCAATATTGCATGCCAGAACATCCGTGCCCTTCAGCGATCAGCTGAGACAGCTGGTCGAGCTGCACAGGGTGGTCGAACTGGCCATGAAGGATATGATAATCCGGCTGTGGCCAGCCGAAGCTATTCCCAGCAGCTACTTCGGCCTCATGAAGAAGCTGGTGGATGCCTGTCCTCGGCTGGATGTCATCAAGCGGTCCATCTGCATCGAGGGCGCGCGTCTGGCCTTCTCTTATTCCAAGGTCTAGTGGGCGAAGCTGGACGCTGTCAAGTTAGCAACCGGGGGGCCGCCGGAGGGCAAGGAGCACCGCACACCTAAGCGATACTTCGGCGATGTCTTAGAGGGGTCCCGCATTGTTACGGATCATTGTACAAAGGACACCATCTTTGAATGAATGTATTCTAGCTCCCTCTGCCTTGTATGATGAAGCAAAGTGTTTATGCAATATAATGCTTGTTATGTTTTTAAATTTTTTTACTTCCTGTGCGGCTGTGTTGTATGAAATCTGAGGGTTAAACAGTCGTCGGCTTCTGCCCCCATGTAGGTAGTATGAGGGTGTTCGAGATGGAATCTAAACAATCTTGATCCAATTAGATGGTCCTTGAAGGAGTTGTTTAGCACAACGAACCAGGCAAACAGACTATGCGGCTGTAACGCCCTCACTTAGCCATAGGAGTGCGGCAATAAAAACATGGGCGCAGCCCCTAGTATCCAAACTAGAGTGCTATAAGCGTCTGATCGGGAAGTACCAATCCTTCGCGTAATGCGAAAGAAATATCCAACGATTTGCAACCTCCGAATAGCTGACCGGCTCTCGCCGCATCGTGACAGTCAGTTTTCGGCTTTCTCTACTGAGGTGATCCTTTGGATAAACCAAGGCACAATCGCAGTAGTTCTCCCTTTACTACCTTAGCCGATATAGCAGAACGTAAGGTAGCAAGCACAGGAGCCAGGCAACCCAACTATTAACCAAAGACATGATTCAGAGCTAATGCATATAATGCTAAATTCGGGGTGCCGAACTATACTTATAAAAAGTGTTTGGACTTTTGTTGCCGTAATGTGGGGTGCTATGAAGCCCCTGGCAAACATCAAGCATACCAAAGTGTACAGGTGCTACCTGATATGATTATCCACAGGGGAGCTGGAAAAAAAGAAAACAAAAAAGGTACGAAGGTAAAAAGCTGGAGTCCTACAGCTCCAGCCGCAAACTGTTCTCATTGCAATTTAATTAATACATCAAGGTGCATTGATATAGGTAGTGCGATAAGCAACAGGCTATTTGACATGCCAAAACCAAGGGAGAACTGCATGTGGGTCCTGAAAAATAGGTAGAGTTATCGTTAACGGAATCAACTAAAAGTCCTCCATATGTCTGCGTTTCTCGCCGTCTTGGTGTGTTTATCCTTCAAGAGGACCAATGACCAGACCACCAGATGGTGCCTGTGGGATTGAGACCTGAAAATGAAACAAGTAAACGTGAAAGTATGTGTGTATCCGATGTCGGTTGAACCGTACTACGGACCACAAGCTAGCTATGCCTCCGTCGATGCCCATGGGATTTTGAGTGCGTAGTTATGTACGCGCGGCACAAATGCCACCACTTGATCGGAACTGCGACGGAGGCCGGATTGCTAGTCGAGCTCCTGACGAGCTGAGCTCTCCTGCTGCAGACTAGGTCGGACCCTCTTAACGGTGTCCGTGGGCTCGGCAGCCGGATTAAGGTTCTGCTTGAGAAGGCCGCTGTGTACTTCTGCTGCTAAGGCAGCTGTGTGCTCCTCTGTACGGAGGGAGCGTTCCGTATTTCTGTTGACTGTTATGACACCGGGTGGACCGGGCATCTTGAGCTTGAGATAAGCATAGTGTGGTACTGCGTTGAATCGAGCGAACACGGTTCGTCCGAGCAGTGCGTGATAGCCGCTGCGAAAGGGGACGATATCGAAGATTAACTCCTCGCTTCGGAAGTTGTCTGGAGATCCGAAGACAACCTCTAGTGTGATTGAGCCCGTACAACGGGCCTCTACACCTGGTATGACTCCTTTGAAGGTAGTCCTGGTGGGCTTGATCCGAGATGGATTAATGCTTATTTTTCGCACTGTATCCTGATAGAGCAGATTAAGGCTGCTACCTCCGTCCATAAGGACGCGAGTCAGGTGGAACCCATCAATTATTGGGTCTAGGACTAGTGCAGCTGAGCCACCGTGACAGATACTAGTCGGATGATCTCGAAAATCGAAGGTGACCGGGCATGACGACCATGGATTAAATTGTGAGGCGATAGGCTCTATCGCGTAGACGTCCCTGAGCGCACGCTTGCGCTCCCTCTTGGGGACGTGGGTAGCGTATATCATGTTCACCGTTTTGACCTGAGGGGGAAACTTATTTTGTCCCCCTGTGTTCGGTTGCTGGGGCTCTTCGTCATCGTCCTCGCTTTGTGATCCCTTTTCCCTGTTCTCGGCGTTTAATTTGTCGGCATGTTTAAAAACCCAACAATCTCTATTTGTATGATTGGGTGGTTTGTCTGGGGTGCCATGAATCTAGCACGGATGATCAAGTATGCGGTCCAAGCTGGATGGGCCTAAATTGTTCTTTTGGAACAGCTTCTTCTGCTGACCGGACTTAGAGCCCCTGAATCCGGCATTGACTATCGTGTCCTCAGTGTTATCACTGTTGTTTCGACGCTTGTATTTGTTGCGTCAAGACTTTTCTTTGCTCGTTTTAGCTTCAGGGGTATCGGCATCACTTGCATTGTTTTTGCTACGGGCCAACCAACTGTCCTCGCCAGCGCAAAATCGGGTCATGAGTGCCGTGAGGGCTGCCATGGATTTTGGCTTTTCTTGTCCCAGGTGGCGAGCGAGCCATTCGTCGCGGATGCTGTGTTTGAAGGCTGCTAGGGCTTCGGCATCCGGACAATCGACGATTTGGTTCTTTTTATTTAAGAACCTAGTCCAGAATTTCCTGGCGGACTGTACGGGCTATTAAACTATATGGCTTAAGTCATCAGCGTCCGGAGGTCAAACATATGTACCTTGGAAGTTATTGAGGAAGGCCTCTTCCAAGTCCTCCCAACTGCCAATAGAATTTGCAGGCAGACTGTTGAGCTAGTGCCGAGCTGGCCCCTTGAGTTTTAAAGGGATGTATTTGATGGCGTGGAGGTCATCACCGCGGGCCATATGAATGTGGAGAATGAAGTCTTCGATCCACACCACGGGGTCCGTGGTTCCATCGTATGATTCTATATTCACGA
Source organism: Triticum aestivum (assembly GCF_018294505.1). Taxonomy (NCBI): domain Eukaryota; kingdom Viridiplantae; phylum Streptophyta; class Magnoliopsida; order Poales; family Poaceae; genus Triticum; species Triticum aestivum. The sequence continues at coordinate 466,750,732 of NC_057800.1, forward strand.
GTTTGAACCCTTCTGGGAATTCATGATCCAGGACCTCATCAGTGAAGCAATGAGGGTGTGCGTCACCTCTATATCGGGCAATATCGCAATGTAGATCTGATAGAGTCCGTCTGTGGTTTTCAGACCGCGCATGACTAGGTTTGCCACATCCGAACAGGTGGCCGTCATCGCGTGTCGAGGCACGTCCTCGCGATCCATAGATTGATCTAGTATGTCCTGCTTTATTATGCAGGTTTTGCCGGAGGTAATATGTATGACCGTGGGCTAATTTACCTCTACATGTGTGATGAGGCGGGGCTGGCTGGTGTTCGGCGTGAGTTGCCGTTTTGTCCCGACCGCGTGGTGGTCGGTCAACCGCATTGTATGATGGAGGTATGTATTCCGGCGCCTCCTCGTCAAACCGAGGTAGCAATTTGCACTTTGGGTAGCTTTTGGTTGGGCACTTGAGGCCGTATTCTTCAGCTGCTAGGACATCGGTCCATTTATCATTGAGCAGATCTTGGTCAGCTTGAAGCTGCTGCTGCTTCTTTTTCAGGCTCCTTGCAGTGGCGATTAGCTGGCTCTTAAAGCGCTCCCACTCAAGAGGTTCCTCAGGCACGATGAAATCATCGATGCCGAGGCTCACCTCCTCCTCATAGAGCGGAAGATAACTTCCGTCCTCTGAGTCTTCATGCGTGGCCTGCTTACTAGGGCTAGCCTGCCCATCTTCCCATTCATCTTGTTCATTAGATGTTTCAACGGGGTCTTCATTGTCTTCGGCACCTTTCGGAGTGTTATCTTCTCCTGTGCCGGTGTTGCTGTATTTGCTGCGGTGTGACTTAGAGCGGCGCCGCTGACGCCGATGCTTGGATTGTATTTCGGAAGGTTTATCCTCAGTTGGATCTTCCTTGCCATCGCCACTGTTCTCCTTTGGTGCATCCACCGTGTATACATCATATGAGGAAGTGGTCATCCAGCGTCCGGTGAACAGCGGGTTCTCGGCCTCTTCTTCTCTGGCATTGTCTTCCATACCGTCGATGTCCTCGGAGTCGTAACCAAGTGTGTCGGTCGAATCCTCGACCGTGGCTATGGAGTGGGTGGTGGGTGGGAAGCAAAATTCTCCAATGAAGTGTGAGTAGTGTACTTCAGACCTACGGGTCCATAGTTAGTAGCTAGATGGCTTCTTCTCTCTTTTTGTATCTCAATACAATGTTCTCCCCCTCTCTTGTGGAGATCTATTTGATGCAATCTTCTTTTTGCGGTGTGTTTGTTGAGATCGATGAATTGTGGGTTTATGATCAAGTCTATCTATGAATAATATTTGAATCTTCTCTGAATTCTTTTATGTATGATTGGTTATATTTGCAAGTCTCTTCAAATTATCAGTTTGGTTTGGCGTACTAGATTGATCTTTCTTGCAATGGGAGAAGTGCTTAGCTTTGGGTTCAATCTTGCAGTGTCCTTTCCCGGTGACAATAAGGGCAGCAAGGCACGTATTGTATTGTTGCCATCGAGGATAACAAGATGGGGTTTTCTTCATATTGCATGAGTCTATCCCTCTACATCATGTCATCTTTCTTAAGGCGTTACTCTGTTTTTAACTTAATACTCTAGATGCATGCTGGATAGTGGTCGATGAGTGGAGTAAAAGTAGTAGATGCAGGCAGGAGTCAGTCTACTTGTCTTGGACGTGATGCCTATATACATGACCATGCCTAGATATTCTCATAACTATGCTCAATTCTGTCAATTACTAAACAGTAATTTGTCCACCCATCGTAGAATACTTATGCTCTCGAGAGAAGCCACTAGTGAAACCTATGGCCCCCGGGTCTATCTTTATCATATCAATCTCCTACTACTTAGTTATTTACTTTGCCTTTATTTTACTTTGCATCTTTATCATAAAAATACGAAAAATATTATCTTATCATATCTATCAGATCTCACTCTCGTAAGTGGCCCTATAGGGATTGACAACCCCTATTTGCGTTGGTTGCGAGGATTTATTTGTTTTGTGCAGGTGCGAGGGACTCACGCGTAGCCTCCTACTGGATTGATACCTTGGTTCTCAAAAACTGAGGGAAATACTTACACTACTTTGCTGCATCATCCCTTCCTCTTCGGGGAAAACCAACACAGTGCTAAAAGAGGTAGCAAGAAGGATTTCTGGCGCCATTGTCGGGGAGGTCTATGCAAAAGTCAACATACCAAGTACCCATCACATACCCTTATGTCCCGCATTACATTATTTGCCATTTGCCTCTCATTTTCCTCTCCCCCCAATTCACCCTTGCCGTTTTATTCAACCTCTCTCTCTACCCTCCCTCTCTTTCTCTATTTGCCCCTTTTTGCCCGCTTGCCTTTTTGTTTGCTTGTGTGTTAGTTTGCTTGTTTGTCGCAATGGCTCAAGATAATACTAAATTGTGTGACTTCACCAATACCAACAACAATGATTCTATTAGCACTCCGATTGCTCCTCTTATCGATGCTGAATCTTGTGAAATTAATACTGCTTTGTTGAATCTTGTCATGAAAGATCCGTTCTCCGGCCTTCCTAGTGAAGATGCCGCTACCCATCTAAATAGCTTCGTTGATTTGTGTGACATGCAAAAGAAGAAAGATGTGGATAATGATATTGTTAAATTGAAGCTATTTCCTTTTTCGCTTAGAGATCGTACTAAAGCTTGGTTTTCGTCTTTGCCTAAAAATAGTATTGATTCATGGAACAAGTGCAAAGATGCTTTTATCTCTAAGTATTTTCCTCCCACTAAGATCATCTCTCTTAGAAACGATATTATGAACTTTAAGCAAATTGATCATGAACATGTTGCACAAGCTTGGGAGAGAATGAAATTAATGATATGTAATTGCCCTACTCATGGTTTAAATATTTGGATGATTATACAAAAATTTTATGCCAGATTGAATTTTGCTTCTAGAAATCTTTTGGATTCGGCCGTGGGAGGCACTTTTATGGAAATCACCTTAGGAGAAGCTACTAAACTCCTAGATAATATTATGGTTAATTATTCTCAATGGCATACTGAAAGATCTACTAATAAAAAGGTGCATGCGATAGAAGAAATTAAGGTTTTAAGTGGAAAGATGGATGAACTTATGAAATTATTTGCTAATAAGAGTGTTTCTTCTGATCCTAATGATATTCCCTTGTCTACTTTGATTGACAATAATAATGAATCTATGGATGTGAATTTTGTTGGTAGGAACAATTTTGGTAATAACGCGTATAGAGGAAATTTCAATCCTAGGCCTTATCCTAGTAATCCCTCTAATAATTATGGTAACTCCTACAACAATTCTTATGGAAATTATAATAATGCCCTCTGATTTTGATTCTAATATTAAAGAATTTATTACTTCGCAAAAGAATTTTAATGCTATGATTGTAGAAAAATTGCTTAAGATTGATGATTTGGCTAGGAACGTTGATAGAATTGCTCTTGATGTTGATTCTTTGAAACTTAGATCTATTCCACCTAAGCATGATATCGATGAGTCTCTCAAAGCCATGAGAATTTCAATTGATGAGTGCAAAGAAAGAACCGCTAGGATGCGTGCTAAGAAAGATGCCTTTATAAAAGCGTGTTCTTCTAGTTCCTATGAAAATAATGATGAAGATCTAAAAGTTATTGATGTGTCCCCTTTTAAATCTTTGTTTTGCAATATGAATATTGATAATGATGGGACTGATTATGATCCACCTTTACCTAGAAGGCGTTCCAAGAATTCTGAATCTTTTGATCTTGATGCTAAATTTGATAAAAGTGGGATTGAAGAAATTAAAACTCTAGATGTTGCTAAACCCACTATTATGGATTTCAAGGAATTTAACTATTAAAATTGCTCTTTGATTGATTGTATTTCCTTGTTGGAATCCGTGCTAAATTCTCCTCATGCTTATAGTAAAAATAAAGCGTTTACTAAACATATCGTTGATGCCTTGATGCAATCTTATGAAGAAAACTTGAATTGGAAGTTTCTATCCCTAGAAAACATTATGATTAGTGGGAACCAACTATTAAAATTAAAATTAAAGATCATGAATGCTATGCTTTATATGATTTGGGTGCTAGTGTTTCCACGATTCCAAAGACTTTGTGTGATTTGTTAGGTTTCCGTGATTTTGATGATTGCTCTCTAAACTTGCACCTTGTGGATTCCACTATTAATAAACCTATGGGAAGAATTAATGATGTTCTTATTGTTTCAAATAGGAATTATGTGCCCGTTTATTTTATTGTTCTTGACATAGATTGCAATCCTTCATGTCCTATTATTCTTGGTAGACCTTTCCTTAGAACGATTGGTGCAATTATTGATATGAAGGAAGGAAATATTAGATTCCAATTTCCATTAAGGAAAGGCATGGAACACTTTCCTAGAAACAAAATTAAATTACCTTATGAATCTATTATGAGTTCCACTTATGGATTGCCTACCAAAGATGGCAATACCTAGATCTATTCTTTCTTGTTATGCCTAGCTAGGGGCGTTAAATGATAGCGCTTGTTGGGAGGCAACCCAATTTTATTTTTATTCCTTGATTTTTGCTCCTGCTTAGTAATAAATAAATTATTTAGCCTCTGTTTTGGTTGTGTTTTTTGTGTTTAATTAGTGTTTGTGCCAAGTAGAACCGTTGGGAAGACTTGGGGAAAGTCTTGTTGAACTTGCTGTAAAAAACAGAAACTTTAGCGCTCATGAGAACTGCTGTCATTTTTATTCAGAAAGTGATATTTAGTTAATTTTTTTGCAGATGATTAATAGATAAATTCCTAACGTCCAGAAATTTATTTTAGAATTTTTGGGGTTCCAGAGCTTGCGCTAGCTACAGATTACTACAGACTGTTCTGTTTTTGACAGAGTCTGTTTTGCGTGTGTTGTTTGCTTATTTTGATGAATCTATGGCTAGTAAATTAGTTTATAAACCATACAGAAGTTGGAATACAGTAGGTATAACACCCATATAAATAAAGAATGAGTTCATTAAAGTACCTTGAAATGGTCTTTTGTTTTCTTTCGCTAACGGAGCTCTTGAGATTTTCTACTTTAAGTTTTGTGTTGTGAAGTTTTCAAGTTTTGGGTAAAGATTTGATGGATTATGGAACAAGGAGTGGCAAGAGACTAAGCTTGGGGATTCCCATGGCACCCCCAAGATAATCTAAGGACACCTAAAAGCCAAAGCTTGGGGATGCCCTGGAAGGCATCCCCTCTTTCGTGTACTTCTATCGGTAACTTTACTTGGAGCTATATTTTTATTCGCCACATGATATGTGTTTTACTTGGAGCGTCTTGTATTATTTGAGTCTTTGCTTGTTAGTTTACCACAATAATCCTTGCTCTACACACCTTTTGAGAGAGTCATACATGATTTGGAATTTAGAATACTCTATGTGCTTCGCTTATATCTTTTGAGTTATATAATTTTGCTCTAGTGCTTCACTTATATCTTTTAGAGCACGGTGGCGGATTTGTTTTATAGAAACTATTGATCTCTCATGATTCACTTAGATTATTTTGAGAGTCTTAATAGCATGGTAATTTGCTTAAAATCCTAATATGCTTGGTATGCAAGATTAATAATAAAACTTTCTTATGAGTGTGTTGAATACTAAGAGAAGTTTGATGCTTGATGATTGTTTTGAGACATGGAGGTATTAATATCAAAGTCGTGCTAGTGGAGTAGTTGTGAAATTGAGAAATACTTGTGTTGAGGTTTGCAAGTCCCGTAGCATGCATGTATGGTAAACGTTATGCAACAAATTTGAAACATGAGGTGTTATTTGATTGTCTTCCTTATGAGTGGCGGTCCGGGACGAGCGATGGTCTTTTACTACCAATCTATCCCCCTAGGAGCATGCGCGTAGTACCGAGGTTTTTGATGACTTGTAGATTTTTGCAATAAGTATGTGAGTTCTTTATGACTAATGTTGAGTCCATGGATTATACGCAATCTCACCCTTCGATCCTTGCTAACCTCTTCGGTACCATGCATTGCCCTTTCTCACATTGAGAGTTGGCGCAAACTCCGCCGGTGCATCCAAACCCCGTGATATGATACGATCTTTCACACATAAACCTCCTTATATCTTCCTCAAAACAGCCACCATACCTACCTATTATGGCATTTCCATAGCCATTCCGAGATATATTGCCATGCAACTTTCCCTCATCCCGTTCATCATGACACATTCATCATTGTCATATTGCTTAGCATGGTCATGTAGTTGACATAGTATTTGTGGCAAAGCCACCGTTCATAATTCTTTCATACATGTCACTCTTGGTTCATTGCATATCCCGGTACACCGCCGGAGGCATTCATATAGATTCATCTTTGTTCTAGTATCAAGTTGTAATCATTGAGTTGTTAATAAATAGAAGTGTGATGATCATCATTTTCTAGAGCATTGTCCCAAGTGAGGAATATAAAAAAAGAGGAAATGCCATAAAAAAGAAAAGGCCCCAAAAAAAGAGAAAGGCCATAAAAAAGAAGAGAGAAAAGGCCAAAAAAATGAGAGAAAAAGAGAGAACTGACAATGTTCCTATCCTTTGACACACTTGTGCTTCAAAGTAGCACCATGATCTTCATAGTAAAGAGTCTCTCATGTTATCACTTTCATATACTAGTGGGAATTTTTTCGTTATAGAACTTGGCTTGTATATTCTAACAATGGGCCTCCTCAAGTGCCCTAGGTCTTCGTGAACAAGCAAGTTGGATGCACACCCACTAGTTTCTTTTGTTGAGCTTTCATACATTTATAGCTCTAGTGCATCCGTTGCATGGCAATCCCTACTCCTTGCATCAACATCAATCGGTGGGCATCTCCATAGCCCATTGATTAGCCTCATTGATGTGAGACTTTCTCCTTTTTTTGTCTTCTCCACATAACCCCCTTCATTATATTCTATTCCACCTATAGTGCTATGTCCATGGCTCGCGCTCATATATTGCGTGAAAGTTTATAGGTTTGAGATTACTAAAGTATGAAACAATTGCTTGGCTTGTCATCGGCGTTGTGCATGATGATAGCATTCTTGTGTGACGAAAATGAAACATGACTAAACCATATGATTTTGTAAGGATGAACTTTCTTTGGCCATGTTATTTTGAGAAGACAGAATTTCTTAGTTAGTATGCTTGAAGTATTATCATTTTTATGCCAATATGAACTTTTGTCTTAAATCTTTCGGATCTGAATATTCATACCACAATTAAGAAGAATTACATTAAAATTATCCCGAGTAGTACTCCGCATCAAAAATTCTGTTTTTATCATTTACCTACTCGAGGACGAGCAGGAATTAAGCTTGGGGATGCTTGATACGTCTCCAACGTATCTATAATTTTTGATTGCTCCATGCTATATTATCTACTGTTTTCGACATTATTGGGCTTTATTATCCACTTTTATATTATTTTTGGGACTAACCTATTAACCGGAGGCCCAGCCCAGAATTGCTGTTTTTTTTGCCTGTTTTAGGGTTTTGAAGAAAAGGAATATCAAACGGAGTCCAAACGGAATGAAACCTTCGGGAACGTGTTTTTCTCATCGAATACAACTCAGGAGACTTGGACCGTACGTCAAGCCAACTAATAGGAGGCCACGAGGTAGGGGGGCGCGCCTGCCCCCCAGGCGCGCCCTCCACCCTCGTGGGCCCCCTGTTGCTCCACCGACGTACCCCCAAACGATCAGAACAGGAGCCAAAACCCTAATTCCACCGCCGTAACTTTTTGTATCCACGAGATCCCATCTTGGGGCCTGTTCCGGAGCTCCGCCGGAGGGGGCATCGATCACGGAGGGCTTCTACATCAACACCATAGCCTCTCCGATGAAGTGTGAGTAGTGTACTTCAGACCTACGGGTCCATAGTTAGTAGCTAGATGGCTTCTTCTCTCTTTTTGGATCTCAATACAATGTTCTCCCCCTCTCTTGTGGAGATCTATTCGATGTAATCTTCTTTTTGCGGTGTGTTTGTTGACACCGATGAATTGTGGGTTTATGATCAAGTCTATGTATGAATAATATTTGAATCTTCTCTGAATTATTTTATGTATGATTGGTTATCTTTGCAAGTCTCTTCGAATTAGCAGTTTGGTTTGGCCTACTAGATTGATTTTTCTTGCAATGGGAGAAGTGCTTAGCTTTGGGTTCAATCTTGCGGTGTCCTTTCCCAGTGACAGTAAGGGCAGCAAGGCACGTATTGTATTGTTGCCATCAAGGATAACAAGATGGGGTTTTCTTCATATTGCATGAGTCTATCCCTCTACATCATGTCATCTTGCTTAAGGCGTTACTCTATTTTTAACTTAATACTCTAGATGCATGCTGGATAGCGGTCGATGAGTGGAGTAATAGTAGTAGATGCAGGCAGGTGTCGGTCTACTTGTCTCGGACGTGATGCCTATATACATGATCATGCCTAGATATTCTCATAACTATGCTCAATTCTGTCAATTGCTCAACAGTAATTTGTTCACCCACCATAGAATACTTATGCTCTCGAGAGAAGCCACTAGTTAAACCTATGGCCCCCGGGTCTATCTTTATCATATCAATCTCCTACTACTTAGTTATTTACTTTGCTATTTACTTTGCCTTTATTTTACTTTGCATCTTTATCATAAAAATATCAAAAATATTATCTTATCATATCTATCAGATCTCACTCTCGTAAGTGGCCCTATAGGGATTGACAACCCCTATTTGCGTTGGTTGCGAGGATTTATTTGTTTTGTGCAGGTGCGAGGGACTCGCGCGTAGCCTCCTACTGGATTGATACCTTGGTTCTCAAAAACTGAGGGAAATACTTACGCTACTTTGCGGCATCATCCCTTCCTCTTTGGGGAAAACCACGCAGTGCTAAAAGAGGTAGCATTTAGCACATCGCCCAAAGGTGAGTGCTGGAAGATATCTGTGGCGCTAAACTCGAAGATCGATAAACGATCAAGTTCGGCGTCCGCAGGCTCACGTGGTTCGGAACTTACGGCCGAGACGAGTCCGGAGTTCCGGTGACAAAGACGTCGTGAGAGGTTAAGTCTATGTGCGGCTCCAACGTCGTGGAATCTATGGCCTCCATGGTGGGGTTGGTCCTCCCGTCTTCGGATGGCACAATCTGCTCCGGCTCTAAGGCCAGAGCGGTTACAGGGGCGATCTCCTGGATGCAGTCTGATCACAGATTTAGGTCATGATCATCGGGGTGACCAGGGGTGGCAGCCGCGGTCTAGAATCCAGCGAAGATCAAGTCTCCATGGATGTGCGCAACGTAGTTCAAGCTCCCAAATCTGACCTGATGGCCAGGGGCGTCACTATCGATCTGCTCTAGGTGGCCACACGAGTTGGCCCGTAGTGTGAAGCCACCGAACATGAAGATCTGTCCGGGGAGGAAAGTTTTTCCTTGGACATCATCGCTATCAATGATTGAAGTGGCCATCAAACCTTTCGTCGACGGCACAGTGGAACTCTCAATGAAAGCACCAATGTCGGTGTCAAAACCGGCGGATCTCGGGTAGGGGGTCCCGAACCGTGCGTCTAAGGTCGATGGTAACAGGAGACAAGGGACACGATGTTTACCCAGGTTCGGGCCCTCTCTATGGAGGTGATACCCTACGTCCTGCTTGATTGATATTGATGAGTATGAGTATTACAGGAGTTGATCTACCTCTAGATCGTAATGGCTAAACCCTAGAGGTCCAGCTTGTATGGCTATGATAATGAATATTCCCTATCCGAACTAAGTCCTCCGGTTTATATAGACACCGGAAGGATCTAGGGTTACACAAGGTCGGTTACAAAGAAGGGAATCTACATATCCGGTCGCCAAGCTTGCCTTCCATGCCAAGGAGAGTCCCATCCGGACACGGAAGCAGTCTTCAGTCTTCGTATCTTCACAACCCATTAGTCCGGCCCATGGCCAATAGGCCGGACGCCCGAGGACCCCTTAGTCCAGGACTCCCTCAACGGAGGCTGCGCTCGGGTCACGTCAAGCATACGCCACCCCGCAAGGTCCCTCGGACCTGGTCGTCGCGCGCCCTCCCAAGCGGAGCTAAGGTATGAAGGTCGTTTAAACATCAAGGGGGACTCCTGAGCATTGCGACTCAGGAGCCTAACTGATCACGTAGCCTGTCACTCCTTGGCCCGTCCTAGTGATCCGGTCGGACTGGCGGTTGAGGTATGTGTGGGGTCAGGCCCTGCCGATGTAGAACACAAGACCTACCATCGCATCTCCTTTCCACAAGCTGTTTGCGCGTCAAGGGGGACTCCCGATCATCGCGACTCAGGAGCCTAACTGACCACATAGCCCCCCACTTGTTGGACCGTCCTGGTGATCCGGCCGGCCTAACGGCGGCTGAGGTATGCGCGGGGTCGGGCTCTGCCGACGTAGAATGTAAAGCAAATGGGAAGGAAATCACAAAATCTCAAAGCAAATATTACAAGACATATTGTTCTCCGAATATCAAACACAAGTTTAAACGCCTCCACGAGGTACGCTACATGTTGCAGGAGTTTTAACATGAAAGGAGCCGCAAGCCAGTCACCCCTTGATACCGTCGACACCAGCAAGAGGCGCCCCCTCCTGGGTGGCGTCGCCTTCACCTGCACCACCGGTCGAAGGCGCGGGGGTGAAGGCGTCGAACTTCTCTAGCAGGGCTTCCACCCGACCTTTCAGGGCCGCGGCGGCGGCTATGCAGTGTTCATCAGCCATGGGCTCCAACAGCTCGTCAAGGCGGGCGACGGGATAACGAAGATGGAGGTGGGTGAAAACGTGCGTCCGCGCTATTGAAGAAAGAACACGAGCATCTGCCATGGGGCCGATGCCGCGCACGACTTCCTCAAGCGCCTCGACCAAGTAGGGAAGCAACTGGGCAGACCCGTCCTCATTGGTGGCCAACGGCTTTTCCAAGCCCTTCTCATAGAGTGACTTCAGGGCCTCGCGAGACCTCTTCTCCAGAAGCAAGAAGGCCGCGCGGTCCTCGGCCAGAACCCTTGCCTGGGCATCAAGTTCAGCCCTCTCAGCCTGCACCTTTTGCTCCAGCCCCTCTAGCTGGCCGGGCTCAGCGGCCTGCGCCTGCGCCAGCTGCTCCAGCTTGGCGTCGCGACCCTTGACGGCGTCCTCCCGGGCCTTCATCCTCTCTTCCTCTGCCTTGCGGCCACGGGCATCTTTGGCACGCTTGTCGTGCAGGATCTTCAGCTCAGCCTCCAGCACCTGGCAGCGACCTTGGGCGGCCTCGGCGTCCTTCAGCGCCTCCTCGTGAGCAACTGCTGCCTGACCTGCGGCTCGCTTCTCCCCCTCATAGGTCGTCGCGACCTGGCCCAGCGCCGCCCAAACGGACACGTCAGAATGGAGCCAACTAGAGACCAGCTCCAGGCGACCAGCCGCCAAGAGGGGTTCGGCGCTCTAGAGATCTTCTCGCATCCGGGCCATCTCAGAAAGGGCCCGCTCCAGGACGTCAGGAGAAGCGTAGGAACCTGGGGTCAGCAACATGGCAGAAGAAGGAGGAAGAGGCGTCATCGTCACCATGGCCTGGGAGGCAGGAAGCTCCTGAGCCTCTTGGACCTCAGCACCCGAGCCGGGCGCTGGCACCTCCTGAGTCAGCGGCGCTTCGGGGGCTGACTCCTCCCGAGGATGCTCCACCCAGCCTCGCGAGGATGACTGGGCTGGAGAAGCACGAGCATTGTCCCTACCTTTGCTCACGGAGAGGGGTGTGGTCGCAGGAGGCGACCTGGACTCAAGCGGCACAACCTCGCCCTCCCTTCTCCTCTTCGCCTGATAGAGGCGAGGGTGTCCCTATCTTTTGATGAGATGATAACTATCGATTTGGTGGAGACGACTTTGACGATCCGACTACAAACGTGCACGACATTGCGCCTTAGCAACCGCTAAACCAATCTCCTGAGGTTACTGACGATGCCGGAAGCACGGTCAGCCTGACCACGAAGGTCTATTCCTGCAAGCAATCGAAGAACAAGCAAGAATATGATAAAGCAATCTGAATATTGCGAATATATATGAAGTATTGATAATGGTGGGGATCCGTAAGCCGTCTTGGTCTGGTCGTTGGACACAAATGAAGTACACGAAGTTGCAATGGCTAACTTTTAACTAAACAAATTCCAAGGAAAAAGCTACTAGATGGATCTACTTATAGAGGAGCAAGGGGTGGCAGCCAAGGTGGTGGGAGGACGTCCCAAGGCAGCCTAAAACTAACCCTAGGTCGTACAAGGCTCATGGGCCCAAGTGGAGGTGATGCAACACCTTTGGGCTTGTAGTTTGACTCGGATTCTGCTCCAACGTCAGATTGTTTCATCTATAACTCAACGCTTCGGACGAATTTGAAGGTGAATCCAATTGTGTTGGAAAGAGCACGAAATCTACTTTCAAACAAAAAAAGAATCACCCAATTCGGAGTCCGTATGAAAAAGTTGTTGGCGTTTTGAGTCAGGTATGTCTGTGCAGTCCAAATCTGAATCCAGAACGTGAGAGACTTGGACTCTATCTTCTCTTGGTCCAAAAGTGATGCGAGAGGACTTTTTGAACAACACCTAAACTTCTCTTTTTCCCTTATCTTCATATGTGGATTGTACAAATGTCCCATACACCTACAATTAGACATGGCACAAAAGTTTGTGAAGTATTTTTGTCCTGGATGACATAAATAAATTATTGCATAGTTTAAATTAGAAATCACCTCACAAATATACATGCGTGCAATATTTTTGGTTGTATCCAAGGTAGTCATGTCCTCATCATCCTCCCCTTCTTGAAAACAAAGCCGTCCTCGGTGTTGCTTAATCTGAAATGTGGCTAACAAAAGAGACAAGGTGTACATGTTGTATATGTATATGTCATCCATTTTTACTTCCCTTGGGTTTTGCACAAATGACACATGTATACATGAGTAATTTTAATAGTTCATAAAATCAGAAGCCGAAATATTATCACAAGAAGTAGAAGGCATGAAAATATTGCAACTCAGTTTGCACATATAAGTGAAGCTCTTATTCATATCAAAGGATTGACAATGTTCATCATTAAGCCTTCCCAACATTGGTGAATAAATCTTACTTGCATCAAAGTTACATGCTACAACATGCTTAATAAGCAAACATGCAATAAGTCATTTGACACAGAATCATCATTAAGATTAGAGGTCATATCAAAATGATTAAACATTGGTTCTTTTGCATCAACAGTTAATTCAATGGCTGCACTCAAAATTATTGGTATTTCAATTGTTTGATCACATAACGCATTCATGACAGTAACAAGATTCTCTAAAATAGGTGGTGTGCTCAAATCAAGAGGTAACTCAACACATGATGCATTCAAGTTAACTAGGCATGCATCATTCTCATGTGAAGTTATATCATCAGTACCTTTACTGTTACCTTGTCGCAAAGACGTAGCTGATGTAGGTACGGACGTTGACAATGTACCATACTCTTGAGATGATGTCGCACTCACAATCCAAGGTGGGGCTGCTCTAGTAGGTGCAATGGTGGAGGAACCAACCGGCGGTGGTGAGCATGAACTGGAATAGTAGTTGTTGTAGTCACCCAATGCATCCTCCTGTATCTGTCTCTCAAAGGTACAAGAACGAAAATATATACCAGTAATGCAACGAGGAATATACTGAAATCTTGCCTGAATATCATGGTTCAAACCACCAAAAAATCTATTCATTGTATCATCCTCAGATTCTTCTATGTCACAATGATGCATGTAAGATTTGAACTCTTGGTAGTAAGCATGAACAATGTTGTTGCCTTGTTTAAATTGTTTAAATTTGGAAAGCAATTCACGACGATAGTAAGAAGGGAAAAATTCTTGTCTCAATACATATTTCAAATCTTTTTAAGTTGTGGGTTGATTATCAATGTTTTTCTTACAATGCACACCCCACCAAACAGAAGCAAAACCAGTAAATGCTCTGGTGGCAGCTCGTACTCGCTCAAGTTCAGAAAAGTCATGGTGACTAAAAGCTTGTTCTACTTCAAGCTCCCAAGCTACATAAATAGCAGGATTAAATCTACCCTCAAATGATGGTAAAAAGATAACCTGACCATGTGCTTGTGTGTGTTGTCCCAACTCTCGTGATGGTGAAGATGTGTCCATCATCCAAGAACTTCTATCTCCGGAACCTGTCATGATTAGTACAAACAAGAAACAAAATTCAAGAATAATGTTCCTATGAACTACTAGGGTGTGGTGGTAAAGCACTCACAGTAAAGCAAAATATCAATATCTTACAAGTTCTTACCAAGCAGCAGGTGGTGACAGGCAACCATCAGTGTTAAATAACTCTGAAGATTGAGTAAAGCGATTGCTATGGGAACGTATGTATACATAGTGTAGAAATATGTGGATCTTGGAAGGCTTAAATATATGGTAGCAAAAGATTAGCAACAATCAATTCAGAGATGCAATGTTGAATAAACGCTCAACGACGTTACTGTGCTGGTCCTAGGCTAGACCAAACTAGAGATGCGAGCCTAGAACACTAATGAGGTCACGTCGTAGCACAACTAGCATCAATAAAGGATATGAAGTAGCTCTGGAAAACAAGATATAAGTGAAGATCACAATAGCAGTAAAGATAATGATGTAAAACAACAACCAAGCAGGATATATCAACAACTTTCTCTTTAACTTTTCTCTAGAAAAGTTTGTGCCAATTTTTTGACAATTTTTTTCAAGAATGATACTGACTCAAGATTTCAAATGCAAAAGGAATCACTCAATTCCAAGTTGATATGAGGAGTCAAAAAATTCAAAAACTGACGTGAAAAACTGGAATAAGCTGTGTTCGTGAGCTTCGGAGAGAAAAAAGACCTATTTAGAAGCCGATTTTGAGGTACCAAATATTGAACTTACTTCTACAACTATTTAGATGGGGCTCGTCGCTAGCTTTCATTTGAGTACTTGCGGAGCCAAAACGGACTTCGTATGAGCAAGTTATGCCTGTTTTACTGAACAGTACACAAAACAGATTCCAATCCGAATTCAACTACGAGATTGAGTCTAGATAGATCCGAATTTTGTTTTTTCTCTCTTTTTTCCTCACACTTTTTTCTATTTCTTTCTCTCTTTTTTTCGCTGACTTTTTTACCTTTTTTCCCCTCTTTTTTCACACTTTTTTTCTTCCTCTCCTTTTTTCTCTGACTTTTTTTTACGTTTGTTCTCTGCCTTTTTTCTCCCTCCCTCTTTCCAAGACAAACTAGATAAGATGCAGATTGGATCTAGTGAAGATGTGAACGATCTCAACTATGATTGTGATAATGAACGATGGGTAGCACGTGGTGGAAATTCATGGATGGGTGGTGGACATCGGAAGGGATAATGATGCAGCGGCGGCGTGCCTAATGTGAACAGAACTCGAAACTCTAAACGAACTAGACACTAAGACCACCAACTCGACACGATGATGCAACCGATAATTCAACTATGCAAGCAATGAAAAGAAAATTGCAAAGGCTCAAACTGGCTTGGACAAAGGATGAATAGATGTAACTTTTTTTGTGGCTTTTTCTTAGACAGTAGGTAAGAAAATAAATCTAATCTAGGAAAAATTGGAAATTCTCACCGAGCAACCTGAAAACTGATACCACTTGATAGAGGCGAGGGTGTCCCGATATTTTGATGAGATGATAACTATCGATTTGGTGGAGAGGACTTTGACGATCCGACTACAAACATGCACGACGTTGCGCCTTAGCAATCGCTAAACCAATCTCCTGAGGTTACTAACGATGCTGGAAGCACGATCAGCCTGACCACGAAGGTCTATTCCTGCAAGCAATCGAAGAACGAGCAAGAATATGATAAAGCAATCTGAATATAGTGAATATATATGAAGTATTGATAATGGTGGGGATCCGTAAGCCGTCTTGGTCTGGTCGTTGGACACAAATGAAGTACACGAAGTTGCAATGGCTAACTTTTAACTAAACAAATTCCAAGGAAAAAGCTACTAGATGGGTCTACTTATATAGGAGCAAGGGGTGGCGGCCAAGGAGGTGGGAGGACATCCCAAGGTAGTCTAAAACTAACCCTAGGCCGTACAAGGATCATGGGCCCAAGTGGAGGTGATGCAACACCTTTGGGCTTGTAGTTTGACTCGGATTCTGCTGCAACATCAGATTGTTTCGTCCATAACTCAACGCTCCGGACAAATTTGAAGGTGAATCCAATTGTGTTGGAAAGAGCACGAAATCTACTCTCAAACAAAAAAGAATCACCCAATTCGGAGTCCGTATGAAAAAGTTGTTGGTGTTTTGAGTCAGGTATGTCTGTGCAGTCCGAATCTGAATCCAGAACGTGAGAGACTTGGACTCTATATTCTCTTGGCCCAAAAGTGACGTGAGAGGACTTTTTGAACAACACCTAAACTTCTCTTTTTCACTTATCTTCATATGTGGATTGTACAAATGTCCCATACACCTGCAATCAGACATGGCACAAAAGTTGAAGTATTTTTGTCCTGGATGACATAAATAAATTATTGCATAGTTTGCATTAGAAATCACCTCACAAATATACATGCATGCAATATTTTTGGTCGTATACAAGGTAGTCATGTCCTCATCATCGCCGCAGGCGTCGGCCTGGTTACACAACAAGGAAAAATAGTCGGAAACAAGCATGAACAACAAGAACAAGGCAAGACGGGGACACTTACTGATCCACCATGACATAGTCCGTCCGCTTTGGGAGCTTGAAGCCGGAGAGCTTTGCAACCCGAGGCGCGGGCACGCCAGCTCCGGAAGCAGAAGAAGGAGTGGCAGCTGGGTCGAAAGCGGCTCCAGACGGCGTCGGAGCAGAAGCAGCATCCTAGGAGATCAACGCTGATCGGTCCCTCGTCGGGATGAGGGCGACTCTCCCTTCTCCAGGCGGGCGCCAGCCTCGTCGTCGTCAGGAAGGGTGCAGAGGATGTCAGCTTTGCTCAAGGGGGAGGTCTCCCCCATCCCTTCAAGGGTCACCTCCGAGTCTTCCTCCTCCTCCTCTTCCTCCCCGCGGGACTCACCGGAAGATAGCTCCACCGACGTTGACATCGTGGGGGCCTTGGTGGGCGCCGGCGGCACCAGTCCACACCCGTCAAAGGTCGGCCTGGAGGCCACGACCAGTGCCCCATCCTTGCGGCAGAACAAGGGAGTGAAGACATTCAGCGGGTACTCCTGGTCGTCCCCGACCAGGATGTGGAGAGCCATAACCAGCTCATCATCGGACAAGGCTCTCGGGCTCAGGAGAACCTTGTCCTCTTTGTTCCCAAGCTCCCACAAGGGGCGGGTACGCGCCTGGAGTGGGGCTATGCGCAGCGTCAGGAATTCCCTCAGAATCATGGCCCCTGTCACCTTTGCCGCCTTCGCGTTGCCCGCCTTCAAGTCGGTGTTCATCCGCTCCAGCACCAACATCGCCCGCTCATCAGTGAGCTTCGCGCGAGACCACCCCTTGTCGGACTCGGGCATCTCCGTCTGCAGCGTCAAGCGTGGGTGGGCGCACTTGGCATCCATCATGGCCCACTTGCTCTGGAAGGCGTCGGCCTTCTTCACAGTCTTCGAGATTGAGTTTGCCTTGCCGGACGCGATGAAATTGGCACACCGGAGGTATGGCCATCGTTGATGCAGAGGAAGAAGAAGTGGCGCAACAGAGCCACGGACGACATCACGCCGAGGTACGCCTCGCAGTAGTAGTGCGAAGATCGACAAGAGAAGGATAGAGTTGGGATGAAGATGCAGCGCCTGCAGTCCATAGTGGTCAAGGACCTCGTAGAAGAAGTCAGAAAAGGGGGGAACCAGCCCCGCGACGATGCTGCTCGTAAAGAAGGGGAAGAAGGTGCTTCCCTCGGGCTCCGGCACGTCAGAGCCGGCCCGGAGCCTGGTCTTCCCCTTCTCGTTGCTTTCACCCACCGTCAGCAAGCGCGTGGCGGCGAAGTTCTTCTCCGAGATGTTGGGTGCGTCGAGGGTTGGCTCGTACCAAGCCGGCGACGAGGCGGGCTTGACCCTCTGGGGCGCCATTGGTCGCTGATGCGGGAAAGGATGGGAGTAGATGTGGAGGTTTCGGAAGCAGGGAGCAGGAAAGGGGATCTGGAGCAAGGCGAAAAGAAGCAGTGAAGGCAAGCACTGTCTACGCCAGCCTTTTGACAGTCGGGCAGTTGCGGAGGCAACGTGGGGAAGTGGAGACGCCCATGTCCAATCAACCTCCACGCATCGACCAAGGCCGCAGGCTATTGGGGCCCGCAACGCTCCACACTTGCCCCTTGGCTTCGCTTCGAAGCCAAGCCCGAGCGCGCCTTGGGCCCGGGGGCTACTGTCGGTGTTCTGGGAATGGGGGTCCCCAGACTTGCCTGCCTACGGCCCACGGCGTGGTGCTGCAAGCGGCCCCGTACGGCCCATCTTCACCAACAAGCATTCAAGACCCTCGCGAGGGGCCAAGCCTCGAGAGGCGGACGATACAAGACCTCCTCAGGAGTGGCCTCACCAGGCTGGCTCACGAGGGGTGGAGAGATCAAGGCCAGGCAAATGTCGCGAGGTTCCAATGACGTGAGCCACGACGATGGAGACCAGGCGGGTGCTAGGCGGGCGCCAGCGCTCACAGTGTCCTTGTTTCCTCTTTGGTGTCAAGGAGGCAAGCGCAGACGAAGAGTACCGAGGCGTCAAGCAAAGGGTTCCATATCGGTGCAACAAGACCAAGACCAGCAGGACAGCAGGACGGAGGTCACCGTGGAGCCCAAGGCGGCGTCACCACCAGAGCCTTTGACAGGCGAAGACTGCTTTTGTCAGGATAACTTGTACTAGCTGTCCCCTTTCAAATTGGCCGTTGTTGGATCCCTTCCCGCTCAATATTTGGGGAGAGGACCAGTGCCTCTATAAATAGGATTAGCCACCACCATAAGGGGGCAAGGAAGAAAGGAAGGAATGGAGGAAGAACGACCTCATCTTAGAGCCGAGCCATTCCATCCTTAGCCACACACCAACCAAGCATAAGAACACCTCGCCTCAGGAGGCTGTTCTTCCCCTTGTACTGTTCATCCTCAGCCCGAGAGGCAATCCGCCACACCGCACTGGAGTAGGGTATTACACCACAACGGTGGCCCGAACCAGTATAAATCTTGTGTCTCTTGTGTTGCGAGTTCGTCAAGCTAGCCTTTGAGATCGCGAAGTGCTTGAGGGCGTGATCGATGAGGGAGAGATCTTCGCGCGCACCCAGTGTTCAAACCTTAAGGGTTTTGCCGGAACCTGAAATCTGATAGTCCTGTAATATTTGCTATGAGATTCTGTGATTTCCTTTCTATTTGCTTTATGTTCTACGTCGGCAGGGCCCATCCCCGCGCATACCTCAGCCGCCATTGGGCCGGCCGGATCACCAGGACGGACCAAGGAGTGAGAGGCTACATGATCAGTTAGTCTCCTGAGTCGCGATGCTCAGGAGTCCCCCTTGACGCGCAAACAACTTATAAAAAGGAGATCTGGGAGTAGGTCTAGTGTTCTACGTTGGTAGGGCCCGATCTCGCGCATACCTCAGCCGCCATTGGGCCAACTGGATCACCAGGACGGACCAAGGAGTGAGGGGCTACGTGGTCAGTTAGGCTCGTGAGTCGCGATGCTCAGGAGTCCCCCTTGACATTCAAACGACCTGCGTGCCGTGGCTCCGCTTGGGGTACCTTGGCTCTGCTTGGGAGGGCGTGCGATGACCAGGTCCGAGGGACCTGGCAGGGTGGTGTATGCTTGGGCGTGACCTGAGCGCAGCCCCAGTGCCCAGCCCCCTCGCGCGACTCTCCCAAGGGGAGGTGTTGCGATGAGGCCGAACACCGAGCTCAGAGCCCCCCCTGAGGTTGATACGGCCGTGAGGCCACCCTCAGTTGTTTATCACCAGGACGGACCATGGAGCTTCCGCACTTGCACGGGCATAGCCGCTCCTCGGCAGTGTCGACAACCAGCGCGGAGCATGGTGCTTCCACTGGTACGTGGGAGGAGACTCCCTACTACGGAGAGCCCCCGGAGCGTGTACAACCCTGCCCTAACACGTGGCTTGCATGGCAGGGCTAGACAAGGTGTATCTGGGCACTCGCGAGCCAGCGCGGGACTCACAAGGCCCTACCTCAAGGCAGGTTGCGCCTGGTCTTGGTTCTTGATGGCTGCGGGATTCCTGCGAGATGGTTAGACAACCCGCGTCGAGTGGATTTCCTGAGGCTATCGCATGAGAAGGCCAAGCACCAACGACCCCAGGAGGTGACGTGAACAGGGCTGGCCCGCTAGACAGAGCTCAGCCCTTGGATTTATCGATGCTGCAGGGACGGGCCCGAGCATAGACGCCGTGATTAGCCTTCTTATGCGAAGGATCCTAAAGAAAGACAATCAGCACGCGGCTCCCGTGGTGGGTGACAATCAAGCAGGTGATAACCATAGATAGATTATGCATGGAAAGCAACTGGCTTAAGTAGGTGCCAGAACGATACATGCCACTGGGTTGGACCCGAGCGGCCTAGAGTTGATGCAGCCGGAGGGGAGCTCCCAGCAGAGTGAACTAAAGATGCAAGCGGATACATGCCATAGGGACAGACCCATGCGGCCTGGGGATGATGCAGCCCAGGGGGCGCTCCCAGCTGAATGAACTTGGAAAGATGTCATGGTTTGGTTGCCGAAGGAGTGTCGGGGTAGCTGAAGACACGTAGCAAAGAAGCCGCTCCTCACGAGCCGCTGAGACCCTAAGCCATGGGAGGCTCTGGAGGCTCAGGTGGCCTCCGGAGGACCATCTCCATCTCCGCCAGGACCACATGGTGCCTGGCCTCCTGACCTGCCAGGATGCTCCGCAGATTGCGCTGGAAGGCGGCAGCCACGCTCCGCGGGCCGAACGGCATGCGAACGTAGGTGTGAGGTGGGCCCTCACATCGGCCAGCACGTGAAGGCCAGAAGCGCTCCTGAGATGCGGCCCTGTTGAGCCTTGGGATGTTGATGCAGACGCGCAGCTAACCACCCTCGCCCGGGTGGGGAGCGACGCCAGGTGGGCGGCGGTCGCTGCGTATTGCTCTTGCTTCCTGAAGCTCCTGAGATGCCTTGGTGATGAATTCCTGAGCGCCGGGTGCTCCTCGCCCAGTGTCCTCCTGAGGGAAGCGTGCCGCAAAGCACGCCTCCATGTTGTGCCCGAGCGCCTCCCTCGTGATGCTGGCCAGGTCCGAGGCCCTCTAGAAGAGAGCCCCCGAGCCTTGCCCGAGGTGGGCGCCAGGCGCGCCTCCCTATGCGAGGGAGGGAGGTGCCCCAAGTGCTGGCGCAGATCTTGAAGTGGCACTGCTGGAGGTGCCGCTCCCATCAGGCCCATTGTGGAGTAGCTGCTTCTTCTTCTTGGGGTTGGCCTCAGGAGGGTACTGCACACCCGCGCTGTCAGGGTCCTCGATTGATGCAGCTTGGAAGGCGCGCTCAAGGGAGCACACCGTGTCTCTTTCTTCGCAGGGGACTGTGATGATTCTGCCGCTTCCCGGCATCTTGAGGATGTTGTAGCCATGGTGGGTGACTGCCATGAATTTGGCCAGTGCTGGGTACCCGAGGATGGCATTGTACAACATGCGGATGTGGGCGACGTCGAAGTTGATGAGCTCGGTGTGGTAGTTGTCGCGCTGACCGAAGGTGACAGGGAGGCGGACTTGCCCTATCGGGGTGGTGGAGCTGTCTGTCACACCTGAGAAAGGCTTGGTGGGCTGGAACTGATCGTATGGCACTTGAAGGTTGTCAAATGTTTCGATGAACAGGACACTGAGTCCTGCACCGCCATCGATGAGGGTCTTGGTGACTTGGACATTGCTGATGATGGGTGAGCAGAGTATTGGGAGGACGCCAGCGGTTGCCGCGCATTTGAGCTGGTCTGCCAAGCTAAAGGTGATGGCGTACTTGGACCAGCTGAGCGGGCGAGTAGCCTCGAGCTTGGGGAGGGCTGCATTTACTTTGCGGGAGAACTGCTAGAAGATGCATTGGGAGGCTGGGGCCTGAGCGCTACCCAAGATGCAGGCGATGGCGCGGGGTCCCTGGAAGCCCCCAGCCCCTTCGTCCTGTTGATGGTCGTCGTTCCTTCTTGGCGACGGCAGCGGAGGGAGACCAGGGTTGCCCTGAGGATGATCCTCACGAGGCTGGTCCCTCCAGGCGCCCTCACGAGGCTGGTTCTGTCAACGATCCTCGCGAGGCTGGTCGCGCCACTCCTGGCGGGGCCCATGGTCGTCCCAACGTCCTCCACCTCGTCCACCTTCTCGGCCTTAGCCCCGGTCGTTGCGCTCGGGGCGTCGACCGAAGCGTCCATCTCGAATGGCCCTGAGCTCTTGACAATCGTTGGTGTTGTGCGTGCGCACGTTGTGGAAGGCGCAGAACATACGGCTGCCCTTGGACGACTCGGGAAGATCTCGGCCGCGCCTGGTGTCCGGTTCTGCTGCAAGCACGGCCACCCCTTTGCGCTTCACGTCCTTGAACTTGGCCTTCTTCTCCTCTGGATCCGCAGCGGGGAGCTCGAGGAGGGAGAGACACCCCTCCTCAGCCCTTGCACACTTGGTTGCTATGTTGAACATCTCCAAGGTCGTGCATAGCTCCTCATGGATGGTGAACTCCTCCTTCATCTTGATGCGGCGGACGCCGTCGGAAAATGCTGAGATGATGGCCTCGTCCGTCACCTTGGGGATCTTGATACGTGCACTATTGAAGCGCTGGATGTATTTCTGTAGGGTTTCTCCCAGTTGTTGCTTGATGCGGCGCAGGTCACCCGCGACCGGGGGGCGGTCGCGAGTGCCCTGGAAGTTGGCGATGAAGTGGCTGCACATCTCCTCCCAGGAGGAAATCGAGCCTAGGGCAGGTTTAGGAGCCATGAGCGGGCACCGTCCTTGAGAGCCATGAGAAACTAGTTCGCCATGACCTTTTCGTTGCCGTTCGTCGCCTCGATGCTCAGCTCGTAGAGCTGCAGAAACTCCGCAAGGTCGGGAGTGCCGTCGTAGCAAGGAGGCAGATCCGGCTTGAACTTGCCCGGCCAGACGATGCTACGCAACTCAGGAGTGAAGGCACGGCAGCCCGCCGTGTCCACCGGGGCCCGTCATGGAGTTGGAGCCTGACCTTGGCGTCCCTGTGCCGCCACAACAAGTGGCACATGGCCCTGCCACAGTAAGCGATCCTGACGTGGTGGTGCTAGAAGCGGTGGAGCATCTTCTTTGGATGGGGAACCTCCTGGCAACTTCTTTCGTCGTGCGCGGGCACACGGCGTAGCGGATCACGCCGCCGGGCCGCGCACCTTGGAGCAAGGATGCTGTCTTGACGCAGGGGAGGTTGAGGCGCTGCATGAGCCGCGCGCCTCGGTGCGAAGGCGCCATCTTGGTGCTGAGGGGGCGGAGGCGCTCCGTGAGCCACATCGCCCGCAGCCGGGGGCGGGCGAGGCAGCGAGAGGGATGGTGCAGGAGAGCCCCCTGTGGCGCTGACGAGCTCGGCGATGCGGTCCAACCAGTCCTCATAGAGGTCGTCGATCGGGCGGTAGCGCAGGAGCTCGCGTGCCATGAGCAATGCGGCCTGTGCGTCCGTGGGGGCGCGGCGAGCATGAGACGATGAGACGGCCGGAGTCAGCGACGGGGTGGCGGTGCGACCATCTCGCCGCACAGAGGGGTGCAGTGAAGAGGCTTGCTGCTCGTTTGCCGCCAGGCCGGTGGCGGCGTTGGCGGCGGGTGACGGAGTATGACGGGGAGTCCACCGACAGGGGCTGTCTGAGCGACACGGGGGGCGAGAGCATCCCGGCACTCAGTACGGGCCCGGCGAGCGTCGGCCATGAGCTTGGTGAAGTGGTGAAACGCGGATTGACGAAGAGGAAAGCTTCGGCGCACCCCTACCTGGCACGCCAAATGTCGGATTTCGGGTTCCAACAAAACCCTTGAGGTTCGAACACTGGGTTGTGCACAAAGATCTCTCCCCCTCTCTAGCTCGCACACTCTATCATCTCACGGCCTAGCTCGACGGAACCAAAGAACATGAGACACAAGATTTATACTGGTTCGGGCCACTGTTGTGGTGTAACACCCTACTCCAGTGTGGTGTGGTGGATTGACTCTTGGGCTGATGATGAACAGTTACAAGGGAAGAACAACCTTGTAAGGTGAGGGGTTCTTGTGCTTGGTGTGCTCGTGTGGTTGAGGATCGGAATCATATGCCTCCCTATGGTGGTGGCTAGTCCTAATTATAGAGGCCTTGGCCCTCTTCCCAAATATTGAGCGGGAAGGGATCCCACAACGGCCAAATTCGAAGGGAGACAACTAGTACAAGCTATCTTGACAAAAGTGGTCTTCGCCTGCCAAAGGCTCTGGCAGTGACACCGTCTTGGGCTCCATGGTGACCTCCGTCCTACCGTCTAGCTTGTCTTGGTCTTGTTGCACCGATATGAAACCTTTGCCTGATGCCTCGGGACTCCTCGTCTATGCTTGCCCCTTTAGCACCAAAGAGGAGATGAGGACACTGCGCGCGCTGGCGCCCGCCTGGATCCAGTCATCATGGCTTGCGTCATAGGAACCTCATGAGGTGCCCCTCGTCTTGATCTCTCCGCCCCTCGCGAGCCAGCCTGGTGAGGCCGCCCCTGAGGAGGTCTTGCATCGTCCGCCTCGCGAGGCTTGGCCCCTCGCGGGGGTCTTGAATATTTGTTGGTGAATACGGGTCGTATGAGGCCGCTAGTGGAGCCACGCTGTGGGTCGCAGGCAGGCAAGTCTGGGGACCCCCGTTCCCAGAACACCGACACCCGTGGCACCAGCTTCGAGGTAGCCGCTCCATGGGTGTGCAGGATGGAGCACCGACAGCGCCGGGAGGTCGAGTTAAGGAGAAGGTGCGATGCGATGAGTGTACAACCTCTTTGGTGGCGCCGAGTAGGCCTCGGCTTCGTCCGAGGAGTCAGTGAGGATGTTGCGGTTCCGGTGGAGCAGGTTAAGGCGGCACTATGGGGATGGAGCAGCCGCGATATTTGAGGCGATCATCAGAGCAGCTCATTGGAGGTGAAGGACGGGGCGGCTGAACCGGCGGGACGACGAGATGGACAACAGATCCTCATCCGGGGAGGTGGATGAGGGACGTCGAGCTGTTGCGATGGACGATGTCGTTAGGGAAGAGGCTCCGGCTGGCAAAGGTGAGGTGGCAGATGGAGGAGGGTGGGGTTTCGCGGCTGGAGCGGAGAGGTTATGGTGGCCTGTGATTTCGAATGGCGAAAAGGAGGTGATGGGAGGGGGGAACCATGACTTAGGGATGCGCTTGTCCAAAATGTAGTGCGTGTTACAAAAGTACCCCCACCGATTTGAACTAGCGGCCCTGTGGGCTCAGGGTTAGAAGGAGGATTTCACGTGTTGGGATTTGGCAGTTGGAGGGGGTTTTCGCGCGCATTGTAATTTCTGGATCGCAAGGCGCGGGTTGTGAAGGCATCAGTTTTTGAAGCACGATATCAGAATTTTTGGGATATAACAAGGCATGGGTTGAATTTTAGGGACAAGTCTAATGTGTAATATTGTACTTGTACGTACCAAATCAATTCGCACTTCCCTCAATGAAAAAAAGAAAAAAGAAAACTATTCACACCACACAAAGAGAGAGTCTTGTCCCATTTTACTCCCTCCATCCGGAAATAATTGTCATCAAAATGAATAAAATGGGATGTATCTAGATGTATATTAGTTCTAGATACATCCCTTTTTATCCATTTTGATGACAAGTATTTTCGGACGTAGGGAGTACTATACAAATGCTATTCAAAGCTACACAAAGAGAGAGTATGAATCCATGTTATGTCCAATTAAATTTTTTCGCTGGTTGTATAGTGCATGTAACCTACTCATACCAACATTTTAGTGCATTCCAAATGTTTATACTACCGCTACAATTCGAACTGAATTTGAATTCGTTTCTCTATTTCTATAAGAATCTACAATCATGATTGTTGCCAACTTCAACCATCATTTGTGTATTACCTTAACAACACACAATGTATAGCGCCCCGCCCCCCTACATTATGCCAAGTATTTAGCCCTATGCTGCAAAAGCCACTCATTAGCCCAAATTATAATCAATGTTCTACATTATGATATCTTCTTCAAGTATCCGTATCCACTTTTTTATAATGAATTCTGATCTATGTTCGTCTTTAAAACCTTCACGACCCTCTTCTCTTTGTAGCTAGCTAGCGCTAATTTTCTATCGTGCATGCACACGCCCGCCCCCCTCTCACCCTCCCTCAGCATCCAATCCATCGCGCACGTTCGTTATTTCTCTTTAGGTCGTTCACCCGCGGTGTGTGTAGGCCCCTCGACTCCTTTCTGGCACACACCGGTTGATATACCTCTCTAGCCAAGTGTGCCTACCACAAACACATACTTCCCCTCTTCTCTTCTCACCGTCCATGCCCCTATGTCCAATACGGTTCCACGCAGGTGCACACTCCTGCCCCTCTTTTCATCGATGTCATAGTCACACACTCCTCCCCCTTGACATAGTAGGCCTCTCGCACCACCTCCTAGCCACACCTCTCTCCCCCTGTCTGTCTCTCCGGACCTTATTTGCTTCTAACACATGCATGCATGTATACGTACTGATCTCCCTACATATAGCTAGGTCGACTATAATTCTTTTCCCCACGCATCGATAGACTTACCTCACTAGTTATGTATCTCCCTTTCTCGGACACACGACAGTTGATCTTCCCATGTAGTTACGTATGCTTGCCACAACCATATTGTCTCCCCTCATAATCCTTGCACACCTCCTGACCCATCTCTCACACGCACGTGCATAGACAGACAGACATCCCCGCCCTCTCTTATTGATATTGCACACGTACCCTCCATTTTTCTAGCAGGCCTCTCCCACCATTTGTGAGATGCTACTCCACCACCAACCCTCCGACACTCTACCTTTGTCTTTCTCCCAACCTTATTCCTATGCTACACATATTCATGGATGCCGATCGATCTCCCTCTATACATAGCTAGGTCTCTCTCCTTCTCCACACATATACTAGTCGATCTACCTCTCTACAGTTAGGTCTCTGCCCCCTCCCCCCACCGATAGTCGAACGTTGTAGGTAGGTATCCATTCTACAAAGAAAAACTGCACCTCTGCCCTCTCAAATTCCAGTAGTCCAGTCACCCTGTATCTTTGACGTGGGCAAACACAAATTTGATGGCACTCTTTATCGATCGCATAGCCACACACTTCACCCTTGTTTTTGATTCTATCGATATCTCACGCCAATGATCCCTCCACTCTCTTCTCGTGGATTGCTCCCTCTATATATGATATATCCATGACTCTGTTTCACACACATTGCATATGTTATGTTTTTTGTTTGAGATATCATCGACACATTGCCACGGTTTCACACAAACCATCTCTCTCACACCCACCCACGTACGTATCTGCACCTAAAGAAGAGGTGCACGCAGGACACACGTACTCATGTCTCGTTCCCGGCCACACCCACGCGGGTACACGGTGGAGTTCATTTCTGTACGGAAAGGCAGCCCATGTGATAATTTGACACGTGTAGCGGTTGTTTACTCAAAGGAGGGCCGGGTACCACGCCTAGACGGAACAAAGTTTGACTTGATGCATTTGTATTCAATAAAGTTATATATTCCTCCTCAATGGCACGTAGTACAGAATATAAAATGATTGCCGAGGGAAAAATGGAAAAATCCGGTCCACTATATACAATGGAGCCTGCCTGCCGAGGTTTGTCTCTCGTCACACCATCTCACACAAGGCGGCGGTGGCCTCTCTCTCTCACCGTCAGTGATCCGGCCGCATCCCGTCCGCCGACAGAAAGGGAGGACGAGCATCGTTTCTCCGTTCAACGGTGTTGAGGCAGCACGTCTCGATCTGCGGTACCCGCCGTTCTCTCTGACCAAGCTCCAGCGTGGTAGGGCCTTCGCCACTTGCTCGCTGTCGCAGTATGGGCAGACCTCGGCCAGCGGCGCCCTCCTAGTAACATCCCGATGACCCTTAGGTACAGCTTCCTCCGGCCTTGCTCCATTGCCCATCTTCCCACATTGTTGCATGTGGATCTTCTTTAGTTGTTTGCTTAAAACGTATCTCGGGCGGCGTACTTTCCATCTTGCAATCTTGTCCTCAAACCATTTTTGATAAACCACCATGCTGCTATCTTTCCCTTATTACATGGAATATGCTTCTTTTTGTCGGCGTATGTGTCTTCAACTCGTGTTATTCACCAGTAATTATTTCCTTTCTACCTCTTTTTTGCAAACAGGGCTAGCCATTTCACCTCATTGCTATTGCGACCTTTTGGTGAACTGCACAAATCACTTTTTTTCTTAAGAGTATTTTGTGCAGTTCTGCCAAAATTTCACACAGGCAACATTTTTACATTTCTGTGGGACTGTAGAAAGGGATATTGGTTTTGCTATCCTCCTCATCCAACTCCTGCATAATCTTCTCCAACAAGTAGTTATTCCTAAAGAGAGATCGTAGAGGTGATCGGCTACTATTTGTGTGTGTTATGTTTCATCATCTAGTTACACTATTATTGTAATTACACTGACTAGATATCTTTGCAAACAAGGATGGTCAGCTGGATTTTAGTGGAGCTGCACAAAATGATCGGATTGTGGTGTCCTCCGTACACCCCCTTTTTGGCTACAGCGCTAGGTGAAACTAGCTGCTAAGCAATGAACACTGTGCCCAGGAAATGGACCCATGCCTACGAACAACATCAATCAATTATATATTTTTCTTTATTTGTACACCTTCTCACAACTTTTTCTTCAGTTGTGATGTGAATATTGGCGTTGATCTTCTAACCATTGAGATGCATTAGCAGCCATGGTAGTTTCATTTGTATTTGATGGAATGTTGTAACGAGATAATCTTGAGGCAAGAGGACACTTGAATCCTAAGTTAAAACCTTTTTTTCCTGTGGGAACCAAAGTTGAAACCTTCATATCATCACAGTACAATTTCATTAAAATTATGCATACATATAAACAAATCCTGAAGGATTGATAGCAATGCCAGAAACAATTCAACTTCATTTCGCCGACATGTGGGACATCCTTCATCCGTATCCACCTACCGTGCAACAATATTGAGTGCACAACTACAGGGAAAGATTCACCCTGGTCGTTGCGCCGCATTAGTAATGACTAGTGAGCAGTCAAATCACACAGCCCCACCTTCGCCACAGTAAGTTGCTCAGATGAAGCGACCATCATTTCTCTATTCCTTGAATTTTTTGGTACTCCCATATTCCCAGAGTAATAAGTTGCTTGGGTGAAGCAACCATCACTTCACCTTTCCCACAGTAAGTACCTCCTTGGGCCCACTAAAAATCACTTTTCTCTCTCCATCAAGTGCATTTATTGTCAAGCTAACCCTATCACCGAAACACCTCTTTGGCTACAGTTAGTTCAGGGCCACGCATGAGTTAGTATAACCTCTTGTTAAGTTAGAGTATCCAAACAGGAGTAGTATAGGACATGCAAGTTGCTCAAAGCATACAGTCAAATCCGTACGTGAAAGGATCTTTTTTCTTTTTGAAAATAGAACGTGAAAGGATCTTCGAATGATATAAGTTTCAAATTATATAAAATCTTATCAATAGTCAAAGGCATCCTCGAAGAATACATTAGGCCCTACTCCCTCCATCTAGGTGTATAAGTCACCTTACGAAAACCAAATAATCCCAAAATACTTAGGCGTGGTGCATTAACTCCCACCTCATTTCTTGTTTCTTGACATATCCACCAATAAGAGATGTGGGGCGTGCATGTTTTCAATGACCTAGACTACCAAATACGACATGCAATGGTTAGTTCATTACATGCAATGCTATTAATTAGCAAATAAATATTAATTTCTCTCGTTTTCCCCCTCTTCCTTGGTCACGGTGCACAATCTAAGATGATTTATTCACTAGACGGAGGGAGTCTATAAAATCTTACCAATAGTCAAAACCAAGTGTTACTACTACACCAAACAAGTTCAAAACGAGAAACTGGACCCACTCACGGCACGACACGCCTGTCTCGTTTGGTCCGTCGGTCAAAGCGCTTCCTCTTCTTGGCATAACAATAGAATACAATAATTTTTTTAGAATGCTCTTGGCATGTCGCTAACATGTGATGAGTTAACCAACCACAATAGACGGCAAAAATGCCAGCCCCCGCACTTTGAGAGAATCGAGGAGCGAGAAGTGATACGGGATGGTGGATTATTAGAGCTAGGTGTCGCACGGAGGCCAATAAATATGGTGATAGCATGGGTTGGCCACGTACAGTATGATGTAACTACACTGGGCTGGCGTGTTTCGTACTCTTCCGGTCTACTGTGGAGATGATTGGTTGATTTTATGTCGCTAAGTATAAAATACTATGAGTGCAGACACTCCACCACGAGGTTCCTTGCTCCTTCTGGGACATCGGGAATCTATGTTCTTCCACTCTTTTTTTTGACATGAGCTTTGTTCATCCTTTTGCCAACACGCGGGACATCTAGCATCAAGGTGCACGTGTCATGCAAGAAAATGGAGATAAGCAGTGCGTAAGTGAGTCGTGCACTACGATGGCACCTAGTACTACATAATATTTTTTCCTCTTCGATGGCACGTGAATATTGCACGTCCTCAATGACGGAGCATGGGATGGTAGCCATGGACTGATGGACATGGTTGGCCCTTTTTGGAGAGAGTACTGAATACGTATTAAATTTGATGTGCCCCATCAACTCGTGGAACGACGAGGAGCAACAATGAATGACGGAGCACGGGATGGTAACCATGGACATGGTCAACTCTTTTTGGAGACTAATGCACTATCGACTGTAGTACCATCATCATTGTTCGACTTTTGGGAGACGAGAGAACTTAATGTTTATTTGCTAATTAATAGCATTGCATGCAATGAACTAACCACTGCATGTCGTGTTTGCTAGTCTCAAGTCATTAAAAGCATGCACACCCACATCTCGTTGGTTGATATGTCAAGAAACAAGAAACGAGGTAGAAGTTAATGCACCGCGCGTAAGTATTTTGGGATTATTTGGTTTTCGTAAGATGACACCTAGACGGAGGGAGTATTATACTTGAAGGCTACAAGGTTGGCTATAGATGACGTGGCAGTGTCATGTAGCCATCAGCTGGTTATACTATTAACCATGCTCTTATAATACTCCCATATTTAGGAATAGAGGGAGTACTTGGCATGCATGATACTACCTATAATACTACCATTACAACCAGCCTGGTAGAATTAAAATACCTAATCTAATTGGTTGCCGCCTGATCTCTTTGTCCTCCTCCAACATCCGGTAGAAGAAGAATCGAGCAAGACACTGGTTGTATTCACCGGCATCGCCTCGGCGGTGGCCTTCATGGGATCCAATTGTCGGCGGCCTCCTGTGTTCTACTTTTCCTCGATGATGGCGGCGGGCGGGGACGTGCTGCACGTCACCTCGTCCACCTCGTCGACGGCGGATGGCGCAGTCACAGACACTGGAGGCGTTGTACAACGTGGCGGCATCGAGGGCAGCGACGATGCCCGTGCCGCCGTGCTCCCCAATAAGCCGGCGTGGAGCAAGTCGGCACTCTTCCTCGAGCTGTATTGGAGAGGCCAGCTACGGAACCACGCGCTGGCTTAGTGCGACAACTACCTCTAACGGGCTAGGCTAGGTAGGTGGAGAAGCGAGCTGCCGGGCTCGGCAGGCCACCCAGATGACTTTTATGCCGGAGAACTGCTCTTCCTGCTTGTCGGATGCCGCCGAAAGAGTGGACAAAATGGTGGAAGGAGGAGCTTGGCCGGCGTCCTGCTCCTGAACGGGCGTGTGTGCCCGGAGTTGGTTTCTCGCATTCCACGCGGGTTTCTATATCTATATCTATATCTATATCTATATCTATACTACTATATAGTGTACCAATTTTAAGTAGGACTGAGAACATCAATCATAACCATTGATCTTCTAAATCCAACGGCCAATATCAGTAGGATTCACATGAACAGTACACTGCTGCTACCTCACCTGTGTTCTAGAACAATCAAGACGGAGGGATGTGATGGTTGCTTGTTCGTTTGTTTTACCAGGCCACTTATTAGTGGTTGGGTTTTGTGATATGACGGCTTTACTGCCGCGAGACTCGCGTGCAGCGCCGCCCTCTACACTAGTACTACATCGGTCGTGGTTTATTAGTCCCCCATTGAATTTGACTGAAGATTTAACTGACAAAATGTTAGTGCATGTCAACAAAAACTATATCGTTGGATTAGTATTTGAACATAGTTTTCAATGATATAATTTTAGGTGACATGCATCAACATTTATCGTACAATATATAATGTTAGTTCAATTTTTGGTCATACTAATCTATGGCCCTGTTTGGATACTCTAACTTAGCTAGAGGTTAAAGTTAGTTTCTAGCTCATGACTAACCCTGAACTAACTCTAGCTAAAGAGGTGTTTGGATGACAGGGTTATATTGACAATAAATGCATTTGATGGAGAGAGAAAAGTGGTTTTTCAGTGGCCCCACGAGAACTACCTCCAATTATCACCAAGAAAAGTGATTTTTCAGTGAGCCCCATGAGAACTAGCACCAATTAGCACCTCTTGGGTGGGATAGTTTTTTGGGTGGGTTAGATGCAACTAGCTCCAATCTAGCCCTCATGTTTAGATACTTTAGGGCTATTTGAGCCCCAACTAGCTCAAACTAACTCTAACTCATGGATCCAAATAGGGCCTATAGTAAGGTGCCCGTGCGTTGCACGGAATAGTTATATTAAGACGTGCCTTGCACGTGTATACATACTAGCAAATGTAGGGTTTTGAATGCGGCGAGGAGGCGGGTACACCTGGGAGTGCAGCGGGCGGCACGCTGGGCCGGCGCGCCGCTTCAAATGGCGGATGTAGTGAGAGGTCGCGTCCGCCCTGACCCCCTTGATGGTGCATGTCACCTTGTGTCCAGATCTAAGATGCCACGTGTACCAGATGAATGACTCCAAGCTCGACCACCGTGATGCAAGAGGTGCGAGCCGAGGAACGCTGTTGGAGACACCCTCCTCATCATCATATGAGTCCTAGAAGATCTCACCCACATCATCATTAGGCATGCAGCCGCCTTCATAGACAACATGCACAGAAGGAGTAGAGGCGGCTGGGGATGCACCACGTCATGGGCACCGTACGTGCTCGTGTGCGTGCAGTGTGCGTCCTTTTCCATCGGTGCTAGCTCTAAGGCCGAGGCTGCGGTCGTCCTCGTCTTCGGCTAGTCGTTGAGCAACGACGACAAAGAGGTGCTGCAAGAGATGTGTAGGCGCCGTTGTGTGCGAGCTTCGCCATAGCACGATGAATCGGACGTCACCATAGATGGCGCACGCCTCCATGCAACCGAGTGTGTGCGCATGCATGTGTTATTCACATGCATTCTACGGCCGAGTGTGTGTGCAGGCATGTGTTGTGTACGTGCATTGTGTGCTCCATGCTGTGCGTGTTTGTGCATGAGTTGGATCGGCATGAGTTAGTGCGTTGGTGTGTGTACATGCGTGGCTTCTTGCGTGGTTATCAATATAAACTAATAAAATATCTTCAACTTAGCATCCTGATGTATCGTCTCTAGTGGTTAGCAAACAGTTCATGTTCTTTTATTTGTTTATAGGCGGGCAGGAGACAAAAAACGGGGGAAAACACGCAAGGTTCCTTGCAGACGCTCCATCGCGAGGTTCCTTGCTCCTTCTTGGTCGTCGGGAATCTATGTTCTTCCACTCATTTTTATGTGAGCTTTGTTCATCCTTTTGCCAACACGTGAGACATCTAGCATCAAGGTGCACGTGTCATGCAAGAAAATGGAGATAATCAGATAAGCAGTGTGTAAGTGAGTCATGCATTTTGATGGCACCTACTCCTATACGCAATATTTTTTCTCCTCGATGGCACGTGAATAGTGCACGTACTCAACAACGGAGCACGGGATGGTAGCCATGACATGGTCAGCCCTTTTTTGGAGAGAGTATGTACCAAATAACTTTGATGTGTCCCGTCAACTCGCAGAACGACGACAAGCTTGCTTACTACGCCTTCTCCCTCGCCAACGCGTGCGTGGTGGCTCTCAGCATGAGGAGAAACTTTTGCTTACAAGCGGTGGACGTGCAACAGTTCATTTGGTGTTAGATTGCTAGAAGTACTATTGTAGTACAACCATTATTATTCGACTTCCGGAAGAGGCGAAGAGCCAAGCGCAAGGCTAGCCATATTGGGAGTAACATAAGTAGGAGTGCCTCCTTTTTTTTATTCTAGAAACATCCACACACGAATATTGGATGGTAGCAGCACAACAGCTGAATCAAAAATCAAAACCTTCCTGCCCGGCGCCAGCTGAGCCTGCCGCTCCACATTGATGGCAAGTCAGGGCGACACGACCTCTCACTGCTTCCGCCGTTGAAGTGGCGCGCCGACCGAGGGCACCGCCCGCTGCACGCCCGACATTTCAGACTACACATACTTTGTGAGACAAAAGGTGGGGCCATTATTAATGATATAGTATTATACTAAAGGGACTAACTATTGTAAGCAAGCTCCATATTAGGTTGGTTCTAGATGATGTGTCAACTTCATATAGCCGGATGTTGGCTATACTATTAACCATGCTCTAAGTGTGGTGTGAGTCGGAAAATTTACTAAGTCATTAATTAATAATTAATGGACGCCTTAATTACTCAGTTTCTGATTCTTTTGGATAGTGGGGCTATTATTGACTTGGACGTGGGGTTTGGGCCAAAGGCCTACTATTATACTTCTTGGTCTTACTCGCACGACCAACTTGACAGGCTCTACCCTAGCCGCCGCTGTATCATATGGTTTCGCACCATTCCAGATCTTAGCGCCGCCATGCAATTCTTCTCCATCCCTCCTTCTGGCATGCACTGCGAGAAGGGACATCAGTCCTCCGAAACCCGCCTTTCGTGATCCTGTATGGGAGAGGGGCGATCAGGTTTTTGGGGAGTACACTCATGTGGCTGCTTCCAGCAACGACTTCCTCAATGATAGCCTTGTTCCCCGACCTTGGTAACCTCTTCATCAACTACAACGATTCTGCTCCTGCTGTACAATATGTGATTCTGTCCTCCTGGTTTAGTCCGCATCATTACTTTGATCTTTGCAATTGTCGTCGTGATCTATTTACTGTTGATTCGGGTTACATCTCATAGTAAATTGCTCATATATTCAACAATCCAATCCAAAAACCTTATTATAGGCAATTTACTCTAAGTGGTTTTGCTGTGCTTTTGAAGCCGCCTACTTTTAAGGGGGTGCAATATAAAAGGTGGCACACAAGAGCAGTATATTGGTTTCAGATCATGTACTTCTATGACGCCACTAAGGGTAAGCCTAAGGGCGATCTTAATCCTACACATCAGGAAGCTTTTGAGTACATGGATACCCTCTTCAAAGCCGCCCTGCTTAGTGCTCTTGGCGATTCCATTGTGGATTCATATATGCCGTTTGACAGCGGCAAAGACATGTGGGCCACGCTCGAGGCCACGTTTGGGGCCTCGGGCGCTGGCAACGAGTTGTACGTCATGGAGCAATTCTGTGACTACAAGATGACTGATGAGCGCTCTGTTGTTCAACAGACTCATGAGATACAGTCACTCGCTAAGGAACTTGAGAACATCAAGTGTGTGTTGCCGGACAAATTTGTTGCTGGGACCATCGTTGCCAAGCTTCCACCTTCGTGGAACGATTTTGCTACTTCTCTGAAAAACAAGAGACATGAGTTCTCCGTTTTGGATCTCATTAGCACTCTTCATTTTGAAGAGAATGCGAGAGCAAAAGACACATGTGCTTGGGTCGCTCAAGGAGCTTCTACTGCCCACATGGTACATGAGAAGAACTTCCAGCCCAACCAGCCCCAAAACAACAAGAACAAATCTCAGGGGAAAGGCAAGTTTGATGCAAAGAACAAGACGTCACATTCTACCAACTTCAAGAAAAATTCTCATAACGGGAAGGGATACAAACCTCAATTTCGGTAGCACCGCACAAAACTTATATGGCTGCATCTACCTGCTGTCAGCTAATCTCATGGTGCTCCAGGTATTCCTACATTCGTAACTAGGTACAATCACCACCGCAAGATGAAATAAGCTTATTCGTACGTTGACTTGCTGATTGTAGTGCGGAACAATCCTGTCATGTGTGGAGTAGCAAACAAGCAGTGCAGCCAAAGGTGGAAATCAACCAAGGACTTATGAAATTATATATAATCTTCCTCAGGCAGGTCAGTATCCCCTTCGTCCAGATGATCATGTTTTGTCATGCCGAGCTATTGATATGTGCTACTATTTTGCAACACCATTTAAGTATAGCTACTGTTTTCCTATCTTTTCAGATTCAGGACAATGAAGATGATTTCAGGGGAACTGCACAATATGGACTCATGTTGAGTCATCTCTATTGCCTCATGTGTTTGCTGCAAATGTGTCAGCATCAATTGCAAGATGAGGGAACTAGCTAGCTGTGGAGTTGCCAACATGCTCAAAGTGCTCGCAACATTGAGAAGAAACAAGCATGCCCGGGAATTAAGGAAATTAATGCGTGCGTAGGGAGGCCCTTTGCTCAGAGAAGCATCGACCGATTTTCTTTATTTCCACACCTTCTCACAGCTTTGTATTGGTTATAGTATGGTGAATCATTGAGATGCACAAACATGCTGAACTTTTGTTCTTATGAATGTTAGTATGCATACCGTATCTTCTGAAGCTTAGTTCAATGTAAATGTTGACTAGCCTGTGAACCTTCACAATCTAGTAAGTATATTGTAGGCCTGTTATTTGACACCTCACTTTTCCGCGCTATGCGACCAGTGTGAGTGTCTGCATCCAGTACCGCATCCTCTAATTTGGTGGATGCCAAGTTGAAAAAGGTTACCAATGAGTAGCCATAAGTCGGAGGCATCTCCTTTTTTCTTTCGAATGGGCAATAAGCTGGAGAGTGTCTCGCGCTGCCTGTAGCTCAAGGCCCTCTAGTATGAAACACGTGTCAGAATTCGGGTTCCGGCAGACCCTTAAGGTTCAAACACTGGGGTGCGTGCGGAGATTACGCCTTCTACCTCTCCGTCTCGCAAAGATCTAGACTACTGAAAGAACTGCACAAGAGACACAAGGTTTATACTGGTTCGGGCCACCGTTGTGGTGTAATACCCTACTCCAGTGTGTGGTGGGTGGATTGCCTCTTGGGGCTGATGATGATGAACAATACAAGGAAGAACAGCCTCGCGAGGGTCTGTTCTTGGCTGGGGTGATGAACTGCTGAGAGGAGTTCAGCCACCTTTCTCTCTATCTCTCTTTCTCTCTCTAGCCAACCGACCGAACTGAACCCCTTGCTATGTAGGTGGCTGGTCCTATTTATAGAGGCCCTGGTCCTCTTCCCAAATATTGAGCGGGAAGGGAGCCAACAATGGTGGGCTAATTTGAAGGGGGACAGCAAGTATCAACTATCCTGACAAAAGCAGTCTTCGCCTGCGCAAAGCTCTGGTGATGACGCCGTCTTGGGCTCCACGGTGACCTCCATCTCGTAGTCCTCCTGGTCTTGGTCTCGTTGCACCGAAATGGCAACCTTTGCCTGATGCCTCGGTACTCCGCGGCTGCGCTTGCCCCCTTTGCACCAAAGAGGAAAGGAGGACGCTGCGCGGGCTGGCACCCGCCTGGCGCCCTGAGTCGTCATGGCTTGCGTCACGGGCACCTCGCGAGGTACCCCGCCTTGATCTCTCCGCCTCCTCGCGAGCCAGCCTGACGAGGCCGTGCCTGAGGAAGGTCCATGTCGTCCGCCCCGCGAGGCTTGGCCCCTCGCGAGGGTCTTGAGTCTTGTGTTGATGAAGATGGGCCGTGCTGGGCCCCCTTTTGAGCCACGCCGCAGGCTGCAGGCAGGCAAGTCTGGGGACCCCCGTTCCCAGAACGCCGACAGTAGCCCCCGGGCCCAAGGCGCGCCCGGACTTGGCCGTGCTGAGAGGCGAAAGGGCAAGGGCGAAGCCCGCGGGCCCTAACAGCCTGCGGCCTTGGACGCCGCATGGTGGTTGATTGGACGTGGGCGGCACTGTTCCCCCACGTCCCCTTATTCTGTGCCCTACTAGGCGGACTTGTAGTTGTACACAGCCGCTCCCCTTCCTGTTGCTCGAGCGTCCCCTGTTCTTCCTCCCTTCGAACGCCAGCTCCTGCTTCCAATCCAATCTCGAATCTTCCCCCTCCTTCCCATCGCCATGGCTCCGACGAAGAAGGAGAGAGGGAAGAAACCCATGCCTCCGTCTTGTGTGCCACCATCGGCGGCCCCCACCGCCGGCCGGTCAACCGTACTCGATCGAGAGTGCCTGGGCAAGGTCAGCTCGGCTCTGGCCACCATCTTCAATGAGTGCGGGAGGACGACGGCCTGGCCCGCGCCCCACTTCTCCATCGGCAGGATAGCTACCGAGGTCCCATGCTTTGAGGACGCCCTGTGGGCGGGTCTGGTTCCCCCCTTTTCTGATTTCTTCAATGCCGTGCTCTCCCATTATCAGATCCACATGATGCACCTAAGTCCTGAGTCCATCACCCTCCTTTCGGTCTTCGCCTTCGTTTGCGAAGCCATGGTGGGCATCCCTCCTTCGGTTGCCTTGCTGCGCCACTTCTTCTCGCTGCATCTTGTCGACCCTACCCAATGTTGGGCGTGCGTGAGCTTCGCTGCCGAGCTTGAGACTGCGGCCTCTGGGATTGACTTCAAGCTCCCCCTGCCCGCGGTTGGGTTCCGCGAGCGGTGGCTGTATGTGGACGTGGGGGTGCCCAGCCCCCTGCTATCGGAGCCGACCTCGCCTGTTGTCCCCAATTCGGGTTGGGGCCAGGAGACGCTCGAGAGCCCCCGGCTCGTCTTCGTCTGGAGCCGCTTCGCGCTCCTGAGGAAGCTCGGCGTGACAGCACGCAAGGTGGTGAAGGAGTTTCTGTTATGCCGTGTTGCTCCCCTTCAACGCCACTCTCGCCGGATGTGGGCCTTCCGTGGGCGCGAGGATAGCATGAGGCTCCAGGAAGAGGACCTGGCTCCTGAGGTGCTGAAGTCGGCGCTCTTGACCTTGGCCGGGGACCCCAACCCCGGCAGCGTCCGGCAGGGAGGGGCCTTGCTGTATCTCTGCCAGAGCAGGGTCGACTTCGTGAAGCAGATGCCCGTCTTTGATGAGTGGGGGCTGCGCCCTGCCGGCCTACAGGGACCTCGTGAGAATCCAGTGATGGTGACTGCCCTTCCAATCGGCCAAGGCGAATCCTCCTCAAGTGGCGGAGCAGGGAGGCAGGAGGCGCCGGAGGCCGAGGGGGCTCCCGATGAGGTGACAGCGTCGGGTGATGCTCTCGAGGGGGCAGCTCCTGGGACCCGTGCTGCTGAGGTTGAGGGTGGCAAGCAGCCGCTCCCAGCGCCCGGGGCTGAGGCTTCGGAGGCCCCAGCCGCGTCTTCTAGCGAGGCGATGGGCGGCACGCGCCAGGCAGGCGCCCCTGACGCGGGTTGCCTTGATGCTCCGTCTTCATCGCAGGTTGATCCTTGCGCTCTTCTCTTGGGCCGCTTTCGCGTGGACTTTGAGGCCCTCCGAAGGAAAAGGGAGGCTCTGGGTGATGACTTCCCTTGTCGCATGCTGAAGCGCAGGAAGTACTTCGCCACTGACGAGTAAGTCATCTCCCTTTCTGGTTCCTGATCCTCTTGTTGCTTTCACTGATCCTTGCTCCGCAGGCCCCTTCCGGCCGAGCTCACGGAAGTAGCCGAGGTGCCACCTCCTTTGGCTTCGCCCCTTCTACCGTCCTCAAGTGCTCCGAGCAGCTCTGCCCTTGTGGTGATGGCGATTGAAGGGGTGGACCATCCCGAGGTGCACCGCGGCCCTTCATTCCCCTCGATTTTCCTTCGCGGGCCCTCTCGAGGCATAGCCAGCCTGCCGTGGGCTTCTCATTTGGCCGCGGACTGCGACTGGTTGAAGCGCCCCCTGCGCCCTTCATCTGGAGACGGGCTGGCTCCAGGCTGGGCTTCTGGTGCGGCGCGCCCGGCCGTCGCGAGGGTGCCAGCCCCCAGCCCCCTGCCCGGAGGGGGAACGATGATTCGTGGCCCCCGACGCTTGCTTGGGGCAGATGATGGTGTGGAAGACGTGCTCAAGCGCGCCCGGGAGCGCCACGCTCGCCGCCAAGGGTTCCTTCAAAGGGCGACTGACACGGTGAACCTGCTTGGGGAGGAACTTGCTGACGAAGACGCACGCCGGGAGGCCCAGGACCTATGCCTGGCTGCAGGGAGGCGCGAGCTAGAGGCCGCCATTACCCTCGCGCGCCGTCAGTGTGATCTTGACGATGAAGAGGCGAAGGCGTCGCTAGAGGCCTCTCGGGTGGCCCGATCCCAGGCTGCCGAGGAGGCCCGGAGAGCTAACCGACGGCGAGAGGCGGCGGAGGAGCGGGCTCGGGAGCTCGTGGCCTGGTGCCACTCACTGGAGGAGCAGGTGGAGCTGCGCGAGTCGGCCCTTGCGTCAATGCGGGTGGCCTCTGGCGACCCAGCTGAGCTCCTGAAGCGTGAGGAAGCGTTGACACTAGAAGCTGCCGAACGCACCCGCGAGTACGAGCGGCTGGAGACGAGGGAGCGCTTGGTGACGTAGGCGGAGGACGATGTCGCCGCACGGGAAGCTCGTGTCCTGGAAGAGCTCGGACGTCGGGTGGCGATGGCGCGCCAAGACCTCGAGCGCGAGTTCGAGGGGAGGCTGGAGTTGATCCGGGTCGAAGCTGAAGGGAGGACCGCAGCCTTGAGGGTCAAGCGGGAGGAGGCGACGCGGCTGGCCGACGCCTCCCGGGCCACCCTTGAGGTGGCGCAGGGGGAGTTAGCCGCCTCCCAGGCCGAGATGCTCCGTCTTCGCCAGTGGGTGGAGGAGGCTGAGGGCGTTGCGCGCCAGAGCGCAGATGAGATACGTCAGCGGCAGGTCCTGGAGCACGTGCATGGCCCTATGCTCGCCAAGCTCTGGGAGAGAGCTAGCGCAGCCTTGGGCAACATCTGCGAGGCGGCTGTTGGCGAGCCGCACACAGCCAACTATGCAGGCAACCTTCAGTTCTTCACCGCCATGGTGACGCAGCTGGAGGCGCGGTCGGCCAGGGCTGACAGGTTGGTGGAAGAGAGGAGCCGCGCCCTGCTCGGGCGTGCCTTTTCCCGCGTCTTCAGTCATCTCCTGAACATGGATCCCCACTTCGATTTTGACACCGTCATCGCCCCAGTTCCCCGGGCCTTCCGAGGCAATCTGGCGCACTGGGTGGAAGACAACGTGGACGCCCTTGTCAGGGCCTTCGCTTCGCATGATGACGACGTGATTGTGGCTGCTGACGAGGGCGGTGCAGCGAAGGGCCCTAACGCCGCTGGTGGCGACGCAGAGAATGATGGCGAGTTCAGCGACGCCAGCGACGGCTCAGGAGGTGCTTCCGAGGACGCATTGGGGGATTGGTCCGACTGAGTGTGTATCGCTCCTGTCTTTTTTACCCTGCATGAATAGAACTCAGGTTTTTGACCTGATGGCCGTGAGAGCATTTTGGGAGGGGAAGCCCCTCATGTAAAGCCCGTGTTCATCGTATTGGTAGTTGTCATATTGCACGAGCGCCCGCGCCCGGTGGTTGGCTGGTTTACCTTTGTTTCACGCAAGCCCCGAAGCACCCTGTGACGTCTTGGGTGTTCTTTTAGTTGAATCCGTAGGGTATGAGAGTGTCGCCGGCGGGGAGCTTCACAGGCGTTGGCCTTGCTTCACAGGCTCTGGGCCTTTTCCAAAGTGTGATAGCTTCATAGGCACTCGCCTTGCTTCACAAGCTCTGGGCCTTTTCCAAAGCGCGATAGCTTCACAGGCACTCGCCTTGCTTCACAGGCTCTGGGCCTTTTCCAAAGCGCGATAGCTTCACAGGCACTCGCCTTGCTTCACAGGCTCTGGGCCTTTTCCAAAGCGCGATAGCTTCACAGGCACTCGCCTTGCTTCACAGGCTCTGGGCCTTTTCCAAAGCGGTACTTACAGCACTCGCCTCGCTCACAGGCTAGCCTTTTTCAAAGCGCGATAGCTTCACAGGCACTCGCCTTGCTTCACAGGCTCTGGGCCTTTTCCAAAGCACGATAGCTTCACAGGCACTCGCCTTGCTTCACAGGCTCTGGGCCTTTTCCAAAACGCAATAGCTTCACAGGCACTCGCCTTGCTTCACAGGCTTTGGGCCTTTTCCAAGCAGGACAACCTCCGCAGGCACCCGAAAATCCTCCCGAAAGGGAGCAACAGCGGCAGTTTGGGTTGTGCACGAGCCCGGCCTGACCCGGCTCGCGAGGGGAGGCAGCTGTGGCGAAGCGGTAACCAGAATGCGAGAAATAGCTCGAGCGAGAATAAGCACCCCTTCCCCG
The DNA here is from genome assembly GCF_018294505.1 of Triticum aestivum. Classification (NCBI taxonomy): domain Eukaryota; kingdom Viridiplantae; phylum Streptophyta; class Magnoliopsida; order Poales; family Poaceae; genus Triticum; species Triticum aestivum. The sequence continues at coordinate 466,793,112 of NC_057800.1, forward strand.
AACACACGCAAATCTCAAATTCGAATCCAACTTAAATCCAGCGGGGGAAAGATACAACCAAAGGGAAAGGCAACAAAAGCAAGCAAAAGGCCGTGTCCGGTACCTAGTCTAGTCTTGGATGTCTTCTCACCAGCGCGGAGCTAAGTGCTGCCACTGGGCGTGGGAGGGAGCCCCAGGGCCTAAGGCCGGCACCCCTGAGACTCCGGGGCGTGTACAACCCCACTCATTATTACGTGAGAGTGTCACGGGGCGGCGAGCTTCATAGGCACTGGGCCTTCTTCACAGGTACTGGCCTTGCTTCATATCGCCAGACGAGGGCCCCGCCTTGCGCCACACTCTAGTGCCATCAGCAACGACCGGAACCTAGGACGCCGCCCGATGGGGTAGAGCGGTCGCCAGCGATTCCCCCGACGACCACGGGTCCTCCGCCAGGGGCAGGCCCTGAGGCACCTCCCCAGCAGAGGGCCTACCTCCTGAGAACACCTTGCTCCGAACGCCACGGTGGCGATGTCGGATCCCTGCCCCTCTCCTGCAGCCCCCTGCGCCCTCCTCCCGAGGGTTAGGAGACTGTGGGAGCGGGGTGCTTGCCGCGGCGACCTGCACCTCCTGCGATCCATGGTTAGCGTATACCTGCTCCTGAAGATTTAGCGGTGCCTGATAATCGTTGCCTCCAGCGTGGCCAGCGGGACCGTCCCAGGGCTCCTGGAAAGGTTCAGCTTCCAGTACCTCATCCCCCCAGCTTGGGCCGAGGAGCGAGCCTTGTCCGCTCTTGTGAGGGTGTCCTTGGTCCATCATGAGGGGCACGTACTCCTCCGGCGCCGTCATCCCGAATGCCACGCCGTGATGCCCCGCATGCCACGCGGTCCCGCCTGCCACGCCCACTGCGGGGTGGCAATGGGCCGCCCACTGGGGCCGTGGGTCGCATTGAGTCCTTCTTCTTCGCGGGCCGAGGGCGGGGGAAGCGCCGCCGCCGGTCCGGTGCTGACAGCTTCGCTGGCGTCGAAGTAGCCTTGGGGCCCGCGGGTGCGCGCGGAGCCCCCCGCGGGTCGCCCTGGGTTTGAGATGGGAGCTGGGTGGAGAAGGGATGAGCCCCCGAGGCGGCGAAGCCTAGGAGCTCCGCCACTCGCTCCAGCAGCACGTCGTGGCCGCCCTCCAGCAGTCTGCACCGCAGCAGCTCTCGGGCCACCGCGAGCACGGCCCTCGAGTTCGCCTGCTCCCGGCGGGTGTACGGTGTCGTGGTCGCGGCGTGATTGGAGGCCCTTGCTGCCGACCATGCCTGCCGTGGTGTAAGAGTTGTCGAAGTCTGTCCACGTCGCCCGTGGCCCGCAGCGCCCTGCGGACCGTGAGCTGCCTGGGGCACGGGGTCGCCCGAGGCAAGCGGTTCCGCGCGGGCGGGCCACGCAGCCCATGGGTCAGGGTTGCCCTCCTGGTCGCCTGGCATGGTGATGATGACGCGACGGGGCACGGAGCGGTGGAAGACGAATTCCGGCGCACCCCTACCTGGCGCGCCAAATGTCAGATTTCGGGTTCGGCAGACCCTTAAGGTTCAAACACTGGGGTGCGTGCGGATATTACGCCTTCTACCTCTCCGTCTCGCAAAGATCTAGACTACTGAAAGAACTGCACAAGAGACACAAGGTTTATACTGGTTCAGGCCACCGTTGTGGTGTAATACCCTACTCCAGTGTGTGGTGGGTGGATTGCCTCTTGGGGCTGATGATGATGAACAATACAAGGAAGAACAGCCTCACGAGGGTCTGTTCTTGGCTGGGGCGATGAACTGCTGAGAGGAGTTCAGCCACCTTTCTCTCTATCTCTCTTTCTCTCTCTAGCCAACCGACCGAACCGAACCCCTTGCTATGTAGGTGGCTGGTCCTATTTATAGAGGCCCTGGTCCTCTTCCCAAATATTGAGCAGGAAGGGAGCCAACAATGGTGGGCTAATTTGAAGGGGGACAACAAGTATCAACTATCCTGACAAAAGCAGTCTTCGCCTGCGCAAAGCTCTGGGATGACGCCGTCTTGGGCTCCATGGTGACCTGTCTCGTAGTCCTCCTGGTCTTGGTCTCGTTGCACCAAAATGGCAACCTTTGCCTGATGCCTCGGTACTCCGTGGCTACGCTTGCCCCCTTTGAACCAAAGAGGAAAGGAGGACACTGCGCGGGCTGGCACCCGCCTGGCGCCCTGAGTCGTCATTGCTCGCGTCACGGGCACCTCGCGAGGTACCCCGCCTTGATCTCTCCGCCTCCTCGCGAGCCAGCCTGACGAGGCCGTGCCTGAGGAAGGTCCGTGTCGTTCGCCCCGCGAGGCTTGGCCCCTCGCGAGGGTCTTGAGTCTTGTGTTGATGAAGATGGGTCGTGCTGGGCCCCCTTTTGAGCCACGCCGCAGGCCGCAGGCAGGCAAGTCTGGGGACCCCCGTTCCCGGAACGCCGACAACACGGGCAGCTGACTGGGCCGATACAAAAGCCTATCCATCTTAAAGCCCATTTGTTTTTGTTTTTTGCGAGGAGAAGCCCATATTTCTTGAAGAGGGGACGATCCTGGGAAAACCCTCCTTCCGCCTCGCTTCCACTTATAGTACAGCTCGCTGGACCCTCCCGCTTTCATCGCCCCCCAATTCCCCCCGCTCCCCATCTTCCTCACTCGTCCAGAAAACCCCTGCTCACCTTCTTCCTGACAAGTACAGAAAACACCGGCTCCTCTTCTTCCACTCCTACAGAAAACCCCAGCCCTCCTTCTTCCCCACTCGCAGTGCGACTAGGCTCGTCTCTGGCTACTCTTCTCAAACCCGTGATCTCAGTGCGACGCCCACAAGGAAAATGGAGTCGGCTGGCCCCAATGCCAAGAAGGCGAGGCTCCCGCCAGTGGCGACAATGTTTGTAGATCCCGCACCCGGCAGCGCGGGGAGAAGCGGCGAGCCCCCCCACCCAGATCTGAGGAACCGGTAGAATCTTTGATGGACCACATCAGTGATCTCCTGGACGTCATCCTTGAGGAGACCATCTCGCTTCTCCCCACCAAGGATTGCTACCGCACACAAGTCCTCTCAACTCGGTGGCACCCTCTATGGCGCACCGCGCCCCTCAATCTTGACTGCCGTTAGATATCTATCCTTCCTGAATTTGATCTCCTCAGAGCCATCGTCTCCTCTCACCAGCAGGGCCCCGTTCAACGCCTCTGCATCCCGACATGATACCTGTTGTCCATACCCGGCACAGTGGATGCTTGGCTGACATCCCCTGAATTCAGAAAACTCCAGCAGTTCAAGTTCACCATTACCATGAAAGTTTCATACCACGAACACGCCAAGAATTCGTGCCCACACCACCGTTGTCCATCTCGCAGTTTTCCTCCTCTCTAGACACTGCCACTTTCGCCCGGTGGCATCTACCAGACCATCTGGTACAAATGCTTCGACTCCCACTACTAAAAAACTTTTGCTTGTGGTGGTTTATCTGTCGAAGGCCTCACTGCACATCATCATCCACTCTAGTTGCCCTGCCCTGGAGCGCTTGCTGATTGTTTTGGGAATAGAAATCCCTATCAGTTGTCTCAAAATAAAGTCGCCTCACCTTAAAAGCATTGGAATTTGTTTTGAAGGACAAAAAATCATCATCGAAGATGCCCCTTCACTTCAAAGGTTGCTCCTTGATAATTGTTATACACCTTCGCAAATAATTGTCATCTCTACGCCCAAACTGGAGACCTTGGGTGTAATTCGTGATCCGTTTGATGATCACAACAAGTTGGTGTTTGGCTCCACACTTATTCAGGTATCGTATATTATCATCTACACATTTGTAATCATAAGCTGCATTTTTCATTTGTGCGCATAAGTTTTATATCATCTTGGAGTACACTTTGGGTACTAATATTATGGTATATGCTCAATGAAGAGTTTGTCCATGGATAGCCTATCAATGCTGCTGGATTCTGTCAAGATCTTATATATCAGAATGTTTAGTTTTGATCTGAACATAATTATTGGCTTGCTGCGATGCTTTCCTTCTCTGGAGAATTTATATATAGAGGTGATGATTTCATGCACATTGAAAGCCCGTATATATTGTACTAGAATTAATCATTTAGTTGTCGCTCTTTCGACATACTCTTTGTTCAGAACTTAACTATTTTCAATCTTCATGTCTACTTAGGCAGTGCTACCACATGGAAAAAACGTATAACCAATGGGTGGCATAATAAGCACCAGGATTTTCTTAGTGCTCATGAAATTCGTTTGAGGACAATAACGATGGAAGGATATGCATCCATCCAGGCAAACAGAAACTTTGTCACATTCTTCCTGTTGATTGCGAGGTTACTATTGTCCATGAGGCTTAAGTTTTACCGCAAGAGATTTCTCACGGACGGACATGTTGGACAGAAAAAAGAGAAGTTTCAGGTGGACAAATGGGCTTCTAAACATGCTCGGCTTCTATTTACAACAAGTTGTAGTCATCCTAAAATATATTTTTTGCACAGGATGTTGATTTTATGGATCAAACTGATCCATTTGATTGTGACTGCAAAAAAGAGTGGTTGGGTTAGATGTTACTGCCATGTTCAATCTGGGTTTTTTCTAAAAATTTGATGAACAATTAATCCTTGGGCTTTTTTTACCGTTTGTAAGCTTGAGTTGCATGTTGTGGCCCTCGTACACCCCTCCACCTGCCACTACACTACCGCATCTTCCACGGCTGCTGTTCCTTCCCGTCCGAGGCCTCGCTGTCATTCTTCGCCTTTGTTTGCTCGCTGTGCCTGCAGCCGTCTAGCGTTGTCAACATGGTCAACAACCTCCCCACAAAAAAACATGGTCAGCAACCAAGAGGAATCAGGAGATGACTGTACATGGAGAGGCTGGCAGTAGGGACCCACCAAGGTCATTGCATTACGCAAGCAGGTGCCTTGTTATTACAAGCCAAAAAAATACTTCCTCCTAATTCCTCATTGCTAGAAAATCACTTAAATGTCTTAAAAGGTCAAATGACCCCTGAAATTTTCCAAAATTTGACATGACAGTTGTATTAGCACTACAAAATTTCTCGTTCATTTAAAACACCATCCGTTGCCACTTTACTCCAAATTCGTCTTTCTCAGCTAATAAAAAATATGTACAACATCACACATAGTTGTTTTCTAGGAACCGTTTGCGATGAAAATATCTGGGTCTATTTAAGTCTCCCTCCTTAAGCTTTGTCGGCTCGTCTGTTCCAGTGCCGGCAACCCCCGAATCCACGAATCCCAATCCCCATTCCCGCACCCCCTTCTTTCAAAGATAACACCATGGAAACGCTTTGTGAAGGACCGTACGATGGCCACGTCCCCCCGAGTGCCGCCGCCTGTGTCGAGAGCGCAGCCGCCTACGCTGAGAGTGTCATCGCATCCACATTGAGTGCGGCTGCTTTCGCCGAGAGGGCATCTGCGGTAGCCGATAGGGCATCCATGGCAGCCGAGACGGCTGCAGCTGCTCCTGCAGCGACGGCTGCAAACGCCGAGAGTGCTTGAGCTGTTGTCCATGCCGCCGATGTCGCCCTGGCCCGGGTCGATGCCATCCACGCCAAGATCGGGGATGCACGCGCCAAGATATTCCAGGCCACCTCGGACTCCAGCATGCAACCCACGTCTGAAAAGGCGGCGGTGGCCATGGAGCACTTGCTTCCTCATGAGGTCACCGAGCGGGAGCTGGAGATGCAGGAGGCGGCGGAGATCGAGGAGCGTCGCGAGGAGGAGTTGCGCGTGGCCGAGGTCGAGATAGAGAAGAGTCTGTACGTCGAGGAATCGGCGATGGAGTACAAACGCGAGCTCTGGCACAACCACTACTATGAGTACTACAACCTTGAGGGCGGCGCCAACGACGAGGACGAGGACGAGGACAAGGACACAGTCGACTTCAGCAAGGGGGGCGCGGAGTCCACCAATGGCATCATGTCGCCAGGACAAGTCATCGACGTCTCATCTCACACCGGCGATGCATAGGGCGACGCGGTGGCGGATTTGTTAAAATTACACAATGAGCGGATAACATCAGGGACCCAGCAGCTCACCCTGTTGTTTTTTAGTTTCAGATATGGAGCTCAACTGCGCGCTGTGCGGGGGTTGTGGCCCGTCTAGCCCACGCTTATGCTTTTATTTAAGCACATGACGGGCCCAGTTGATATCTTTTTTCTTTCTGAAAATGGCTAGCCCAGTTCTTTTTTTGGAGAACACCAAAACCGAGGCCTACTTGCTTTTCTCATCGCTGCCGGGCAGCAAATCTTTCAAGACAAGGAGGGAGGGATGCAAAGTAGTAAGAAATGGGCTTCCCCAGAAAATGGGCTATAAGTTGTAAGAAATGGGCTGTAAATTTTTAAACCAAAGCTAATCGGCAATTACATTAAAATATGATTTTTTTTCTAGATTTCTCTACTCTCCACTCTTATAAAAAACCAAAGCCAACTGGCAGTTACATTAAAAGATCGTCTTTTCTCCCATAAGATAAACTACTCATACAAATGCATATTCATGTTTCGTGCAACGCACGGGCATCTTTGCTAGTTAAGATTTTAAATTTCATTATTTTTTTGCGGAGAATTATTTTTTGAATTTTATTTTGATATAATTTTTAAAAAATTATTTTTAACGCGACTCGAAATTTCATGATTAAAAGAATTCGGACCCCACCGAAATATGAAAAATTTCATTGAAATTTTTAGCAGTGCCCAGAATATATGGTCTGTAATGCTAATAAAAAGAATATGGGCTTCAAATATCCTTAAGAATTAGCAAACGGGCTGTAAATTATTGAAAATAATGGCTAATGGGATGTATGTTGTTTTCCACAAATTTGGAGGCTGACTTCTGGGCCTACTAGGTTGACGATGACGCTGTCCTAAATTTTTTTTGACGCGTACGCAAGGCTTTGTCAACTTAGTCAACACAGAGCAGTGACTGTTGGATGTCCATCCAACAGTCGTCATGCTTCTTCAATCTCTGATCTTCCTGCTCCAGCCGCCCAAATCAGCACCGGCGGGACTACCTGCTCCCTTCCCCGTGGTTGGTTGTGCTGCCGTTAGGCCATCCCTCTACACACCCGCACATCTTGTTATTTTCCGGCGACGTCAGCCTCACCCCGCAGCCGACCAGTCAGCGCTCGTACACCCCTCAGCGTGGGCATCTGTTGCGGTGGCTTCGCTAGCTCCAAGTCGTTCCCTACCCAGGCCTCGCCCTCGTCCACATTGTTTGTGATCTCGGCGCGGCGAGGTCAACATGGTCAACAAACAACAACCATCGAAAGAGGCTGACAGTAGGGGTCCACACAAGGAAATGCCTCCTTACTATGCACAAAATAATGATTCCTCCACATGACAGATGGAACCCACTAGAAGGGCCTCTATATTTCTTGAATAAAAAAGACGTTCCCCCCGCTGTCAGCTCGGACCCACCAGCTATATCTTCGCACACAAGGAAGTGCCTCCTTATTACGCACAAAAAAATGAAAATTGCCCCTTATTAGCTGGGACCCACCATTGTGGGAGGCTGACTTGTGGGCCTACTAAGATGACGGGGACGGAGGGCTTTGTCAACTTACACAATATGAACGATTCTAGCTCCAGTGACCGTGCGATGTCCATCCAACGGTCGTAGTGCTTCTTCAACCTCTGGTCTTCTCGCTCCAGCCACCCAAAGCAGCGACAGTCGTGTCGCCTGCTCCTGCCTCCCATGGCCGGTTGTGCTGCCGCGGAGGCCTCACCACCCCCTACTACTCCTACCGCTGGCCAGGCCATCCCTCCACTCACCCACACCCCCTGTTATTCTACGCGACGGCAACATCACACCGATGCCGAACCAGTGAACCCTCGTACTCCTCTCTGCATGGGCATCCACTGCCGCGTCTTCCCTGGCTCCGCTTCGTCCCCTTCCTAGGCCTCCTCGTCATCCACCACCTTGGTGCTCTTGGCACGGCGTGGTCAATGTGGTCAACGACCGACTTCCATCAAAAGAGTACTATACGTGGAGAGGCTGACAGCTGGGTCCACGACCGCAGCAAGGAAGTGCCTCCTTATTACGTGGAAAATCATTATTCCTCCACCTGACAGCAGGGACCCACCAGACAGGCCACCGTATTTCACAAAAAAACATTTCCCCTCAGACTGCTGGGACCCACCAGCTACATCTTTGCACGCAAGGAAGTGCGTCCATATTACAGGCAAAAATGATTCGCCCCCCTGACTGCTGGGACCCACCAGCTACATCTTCGCATGCAAGGAAGTGCGTCCATATTATGAAAAAACGATTCGCCCCCTGACTGCTGGGACCCACCAGCTACATCTTCGCACGCAAGGAAGTTCCTGACAGTCGGGACCCACCCGGTCGAAGCGTACGTAGCATTGTCATTCTAGTCGCGAACGTGTACATACATACTGGCCGATGTAGAGGCATGCATGTGTGGTAGTAGAGGCACGCACGTGTGGTAGTAGAGGCGTGCATGTAGCATGTACACGTACGTACAGCGGCCAGGGTGCAAGAAAGTAAATACGGCCACGTACGTACATACGGGGGGGGGGGTCTCGAACGCCTACTCATGCAAACGTACGATCAGGGCTCGTGTACATGGATGTGGCTATGTCGGAATGGAGAAACTGCGTCGTCGTGTTCATGGGGAGGCAACGGAATGCATCGTGTTCATCAGGAGGCAACGAAACACGTGCTGTTCATCGGGAGCCAACCGGCTTGGACGGAACAACCGATGGAAATGAGGCCTAGCGTACTGCAGAACGGAGGAAACGGCCTTGTGTTCGACCGACCGCGGTGGAAACAGGATCTTGTTCATCGGGAGGGATCTGGCGTACCGCAAAATGGAGGAAATGGACCTCCTATGGTCGAAACGGGATCCTATTGATCGGGAGGGGTGTGGCGTACTGCAAAACGGAGGAAACAGACTTGTGTTGGAGCGCTACAGTCGAAACAGGGGTCCTGTTCATCGGGAGGGATGTGGCGTACCGCAAAACGGGACTCCACGAGATACTATTCATCTCCACCATCGACATCCTTCATCCTTCATGGGCTACTGTTCATCCACTGTCGACCTCCTCCAGCCTCCACCTGCGACTGTTCATCCACGGGCTCCTGTTCATCCAGCCTCCACTGGCTACTGTTCAACCAGCCCTCTCCACGAGGTCCTGTTCAACCACCCCTCCACGGGCTACTGTTCATCCGGCCCTCCACCGGCTACTGTTCAACCAGCCCTCCACCGGCTACTGTTCAACCATCCCTCCACGGGGTCCTGTTCATCCACAGGCTCGATCGATTGGGGTACTGTTCATCTAGCGGCAACGGCCTCTACTACCACGTGTTCCTGTTCATCCAACCCCCACCAGGAACTATTCATCCAAACCCCCCAACAATGCTCACTATTCATCCAGAGGCAGCATCGATTGGCTTCAGTTAGCAGCAGTAGCAAAGGAATCACTCGGGTTCAGTTAACAGCAAGGGATCGATCGATCGCTCGGGTTCAGTAACGCATAGCCTGTGGTGCAATCACTCGGGTTCATTTAGAGCCCAACGCCTCGCTCGGGTTCAGTTAGAGCCCAACGCCTCGCACACACGCGCGTATGTACGAGAGAAACGCGCATTGCTCGGCCCCCGACCAGCCACCGTAACCGGGAACTCCCCGATATTTTCCTCGCCCTCGTTTCTACCATGGGTTTTCCGTCATGGACGGCCTAAAGAATGTCATGCAGCTGCGTCTCTGGCCCGCCCAGGACGAAAAGCCCATTTTCTGTCATGATTTTTGTCAAAGAAGTAGGACCCCACCACATCTATGATGATACCGGGTTTTGTCACATTTATTTTCATAGAAGTGTCATAAGTATGACATAATTTTTTTTTCGTTCAACCCAAAATGTCACGGATGTGTCTTTTTTTTTGTAGTGTCTTCATCAAACATAGCATCCCCAAGCTTATGGATTTGCATATCATTAGCATCATGGATATTCAAACATTTCATACTAACAACATTCTAATCATGCTCACCATTTATACCAAACATTCTATTGAATTCTTCTTCTATCAATTGAGCAAAATTTTCCTTTCCATCATTTTCATGAAAGACATTATAAATATGAATAATATGATGAAACCTCAGTTCCATTTTTTGTAGTTTTCTTTTATAAAGAAAACTTGTGATAAAACAAGAAACTAAAAGATTCGATTGCAAGATCTAAAGATATACCTTCATGCACTCACCTCCCGAGCAACGGCGCCAGAAAATAGCTCGATGTCTACTACGCAAATTTATTCTTGTAGACACGTGTTCGGCCTCCAAGCATAGAGTTATGTAGAATAGTTGCAATTTTCCCTCAAGTGGATGACCTAAGGTTTATCAATCCGTGGGAGGTGTAGGATGACGAAGGTCTCTCTCAAACGACCCTACAATCAAATACAAGAAATCTCTTGTGTCCCCAACACACCCAATAGAATGGCAATTTGTATAGGTGCACTAGTTTGGCGAAGAGATGGTGATACAAGTGTAATATGGATGGTAGAAATATATTTATATAATCTGAATAAATAAAAACAGCAAGGTAGAAAATAGCAAACGGGCACAAAAACGGTATTGCAATGCTTTAAAATGAGGCCTAGGGTCCGCACTTTTCGCTAGTGCAATCTCTCAACAGTGCTAATATATTCGGATCATATAACCACCCCTCAAAGTGCAATGAAGAATCACTCCAAAGTTCCTATCTAGCGGAGAGCATAAGACGGAATTGTTTGTAGGGTACGGAACCACCTCAAAGCTATTCTTTCCGATCAACCTATCCTAGAGTTCATACTAAAATAACACCAAGCTATTCTTTCCGATCGATCTAACTAAGAGTTCGTACTAAAATAACACCAAAGCAAATTCAGATTCATAATATTCAATCCAACACAAAGAACTTCAAAGAGTGCCCCAATATTACTACCGAAGAAACAAAGACAAGAACGTGCATCAACTCCTATGCATAGATTACCCCAATGTGTAAGTGCATCTAGTGCCACCCATAGTTGGCTTTGGAGCATTGACGACAAACCTAGTTGAGGGACTAATGTGTTTGTGAGAATTGCAGGATAACACAGGTAGAAGTCCCACATTGATTCGGTTTTCCTACCAGAGATGACCCCTAAAAATGTATGAAGACATTCAAGTCAAAGGTGGTATATGAAGATATTCACATTGAAGACTATGACAAGAGAAGACACCACATGAAGCCTATGGAGCTCGAAGACTTAGATCTTTCATAGTTCTTTTTCTTTTGTGTTGAGTCATAGGAACCACCGTACTGTTAAGTGGGGCCCAAGAGAACCAGTCAGAATGACTGAAGTGATGCCTAAACTAAAACCTATGTCTTCGAGTGAAGACTATGAGAGCGAATCTTGTCCAGAGTCGGACAAGTCAGCTTTGCTTGCAGCCCAAGTAAAGTTGCCGTGTGAGTTTGAAATCTGACCGTTGGAACACGTGTCAGTTCCTTAGTGACCCAGGGTCATTTCGGACAAATCAGGTCGGGTTGCCAAGTGGCTATAAATAGCCCACCCCCTACAACCATAAACGGTTGGCTGCTCAGATTGAGAGTACGGCTTTTGTCGTTTGAGAGCAACCCACCTCGAAGCCTTTGAGAGAGAATTCCTTACGAGGATAAAGCCCTAACCACCCAGAGCCAGAGAGAATTGGGCATCACTTAAGTCTTCTTGTCTGTGTGATCTGAAGACTTATTACACTTGACGACTGTGCATCCTCCAGCCGGTTAGGCGTCGCGTTTTGAGCATCCAAGAGACATTATGGATTGCCGGTGAACGAAGTCTGTGAAGGTTTGGGAGTCTAACTTGAAGACTTACCAGAGTGATTGGGCGAGGTCTGTGTGACCTTAGCTCAAGGGGAATACGGTGAGGACTGGGTGTTTTGAGCTGCGTGTTCAGGACTGGGTGTCCGGGACTGTGTGTCCTAAGGTTTAAATACCTAGCCGCCCTAACCAGATGTACAGTTGTCACAGCAACTGGAACTGGTCCAACAAATCATTGTCTTCAGCATGTCACTGGTTTCATCTTCCCTTCCCTTTACTTACAGTTGCTCCTTGTGAAGTCATTGTATGTTTGCACTATCCTTTGTCTTCACTGAGTGACTGCATGTTCTATATGGCTTCATAATATCTTCCTACCTGATCCTACTACATTGCTGCTATCAAGTCATTGTGCTTTCACTCTATTGAATACTTGACTATGGCTTGCCTAGTGTAGTCTACCTTCCGCTGCATGGTAATAGGTTTATTTCTATCGTTTGTCTTCATAACTTCCACGTTTTGAAGACTTCCATAAAAATCGCCTATTCACCCCCCTCTAGTCGATATAACGCACTTTCAATTGGTATCAGAGCAAGGTGCTCCCTTGTTCTGTGTGATTCGGTTTAACCACCTGGAGTTTTAGCTATGTCGACTGCAGGGATAATTAAAGTCTCCGCTGCGTGCTTCGATGGAACTGAATATCCCTACTGGAAGAATAAGATGCGCATGCATCTTGAAGCCATTGACGTCGACCTATGGTATGTCGTCAAAAATGGCGTTCCCAAGGCTGGAGAAGGTGTCACTGCTGCTGATGTCAGGAAATTCATTCAACTGGACTCTACTGCCAAGAATATCATCTGTGGTCATCTGACCAAAGGACAGTATGGCCGTGTGAGTGCTTTGAAGACATCTAAGCTGGTCTGGGACTGGCTCTCCAAGGTCAATGAAGGCATCTCAACCCAGAGAGATCAGAGAATCAGTGTCCTTCGCAACCTCTTCAACCGCTTCAAGCGAAATGACAATGAGAATGTCCAGCACACATTTGACCGACTCACTGACATCACAAATGAGCTTCAAGCCCTCAGCGCCACTGAAATCACCAAACATGAAGTCGTCAAGACACTACTGAGATCACTTGATAGCTCGTTTGACATCCTAGCCCTGATGATTCAAGAACGTCCTGATTTCAAGACACTCAATCTGTCTGACATACTTGAGAGGCTCAACACACATGAGTTTTAGCTTTCTAAGAAAAGAGACATCTATGGTCCAAACTATGGGCGAACTCGTGCCCTGAAGGCAAAAGCTGTCTCCTCATCTAAAGAAGAATCTGACAGCAGTTCTGATGATCCTGAAGACATTGGAAGGGAACTTGCTATGCTTGTCAAGAAGTTCCAAAAATTCACCAAGAAGAAAGGCTTCAGAAAGTCTTCTCGATCAAGCTCAAGGAATGATGAAGCTTCTGCTCATGACTACAAGAAGAAAACATGTCACAAGTGCAAGAAACTTGGCCACTTCATCTTTGAGTGTCCATAGTGGGACAATGAGAACAAAAAGAAGAAGAAGAGCAAGGAATATGACTCTGACGACAAGAAGAAGAAGAAATACTCAAAGTCTTCTTCCAAGTCTTCCTCAAAGTCTTCATCACACAAGAAGAGCTCATCTGGAAAGGCATGTGCGTTTGTTGGCAAGGAAATGGATTCAGAGGAGGATTCCACTTCTGAGGAGGCGGAGGTGGAGTCTGAGGAGGAGTCCGATTTAGGCGTCGCAAGTCTAGCTACAGCATACGTTGCCAAGTCCATCTTCAATACTGAAGACAATGACTTCATCACCGACACCGATGCAAATGACAAGGACTACTCCGCTTCTACCTACTGCTTCATGGCACGCGGTGCCAAGGTAAACACACGCACTACTCACTATCAAACATCAAGTGACGATGACTCTGATTGTGGTTCAAAACCCAGCTACAAAACACTTGCTAAAATTGCAACTGAACAACAGAAAGCTATGGAACATATTCAAAAACTGTTAGACAGAAGCGATGATTTGTTAGGTGCTGAAATGACTCGATCTGAATCCTTAATTGAAGACATAAAAAATCTTCACGTTAAGTATCAGGAACTTGAAAGTCGTCATGAAACTCTCTCAACAACTCATGAAAAGCTTTCCTATGATTATCTTCAAAGGAAGCAAGATCTTGAGAAATTGAGAGCGGCTCATGAAGATCTTCAAAAGGAAAGCGAGTCACTTCGCGCCAAACAGATCAGTTCTGCTCAGGAAGGATTTGAACCACCATGTCTTAAATGCATTGAGCGTGATAATGCTACTTCTGTTGCTGAATGTTCTACTGCTACTGCTGTTGCAATATCTTCAACTGTTGATGTGGTAACTAACCCCTCTGCTGAGGATACCACCGCTATTACTGATGAGAATGCTAGGTTGAAGACATTGCTTGAAACAGGGATGTACAAAAGTCTTAAAGGGCATCAAACACTATGTGATGTCCTCAAAAAGCAGATTCTGAACCGAAACCCGAGGAAAGAGGGTGTAGGGTTCGTAAGGAAAATGAATGCTGATGGCTCGTACTGGAAACCTGAGCAGTACCCCAAAACCATGTGGGTTGCTGCAAAGGAACCTTCAGAAGATCCATCCAATCTATCTGGCTTCACTTGTGCTAACCCCATTATCATTGATGAATCCTTTGATGCAAACTATATATTGTTTAAGAATCAGAATGGTGAAGTGTTTGCCGGGTACATTTGTACTAACTGCAGGAATGGACCGCCTATGAAGATCTGGGTTCCAAAAAGGTGTCTGGAGAATCTTCCTGTGAATGTCATCATGACACCTCACGTGAAGAAGACAAACCTCAGACCAAAGGCTTCATATGGTCCAAAGGCTTCATACAGACAGAGGACTCACCTGAGTCGCACTAACGCAAATGCTTTGCAGGGGAACCATACTCAGGCATATGAATATGAGAGCGGTTCATCAAACCGCCATGTTCATAAGACCAAGAACTATTCTGCTTATTCTTATGAGTACTATTGTCCGCCTGCAAGACTGTTTGCTAGGGCTCCAAAGCCAAAGTTCTCAGATGCTGCACTTAGACTTATTGCTTCTAAGCCACCCTTGAAGATGTGGGTGGCTAAGAAAGCTTAACTCTCTTTTGCAGGGAAAGGTCTCCAGCAGAAAACCAAAATCGTCTGACGCTATTGCTGGGGACCTTAAACATCTTGTAGGGCGCAAGATCAAATGCCCGAATGGTCTTACTATGTACTTCGTTCCTGAATCACTTGCTACTCTCCCTATTAGTCCTAATCTGGATCTAAGCTTTCATAACCCATTGGTTCGTCAAATGTTTTTGCTTCACAATGCTCTTGATGAAGCCTATCCCCCTAACTGCACTGTAGGGTACGACACCAGTGTCTTCAGAATGGATTATTGATAGTGGGTGTACAAATCACATGACTGGCAAAAGAAGCCTTCTTATGGACTCAACCTTACGTCCATCCGACAAGAGCCACATCACATTTGGTGACACTGGTATAAGTAAGGTATTGGGTCTAGGTAGAGTTGCAATCTCAAGGGATCAACACATGGATAAAGTCATGCTTGTTGAATCCCTTGGCTTCAACTTAATGTCTGTCTCAATGCTTTGTGATTTGAACATGATTGTAATATTTGGAAAATATCGTTGCCTTGTACTAATGGAATCTGACAAGTCTCTAGTATTTGAAGGGTATCAAAAAGATGATTGTACGTGGTAGATTTCTCAGCAGGACCACAACTTGCCATATGTCTTCTAGCAAAAGCTTCAGAATGCTGGCTCTGGCATCGGAGGCTAGGGCATGCTGGCATGAGGAACCTCCACACCCTTGCAAATAAGAAGCATGTCATAGGCATCGAGGGCGTCAAGTGCAAGAAAGATCACTTATGCGGTGCCTGTGAAGCAGGGAAGATGACGAGGGCCAAACATCCCTCGAAAACAATCATGACCACTATTCGACCCTTCGAACTGCTTCACATGGATCTTTTCGGTCCCACTCATTACTCAACTCTCACTACTACTGCTTGTCTCTATGGCTTTGTCATTGTTGATGATTATTCTAGATATACTTGGGTGCACATAATCCTTTACAAGACTGAAGTGCAGGATGTCTTCAGACGCTTCGCCAATCGAGCTATGAACAATTATGGCGCCAAGATAAAGCACATCAGAAGTGACAATGGCACTGAATTCAAGAACACTGGCCTTGACACATATCTTGATACCTTGGGCATCACACATGAATTCTCGGCCCCGTACACGCCACAGCAGAATGGCGTCGTCGAACGCAAGAACAGAACACTCATTGCGATGGCCAGAACGATGCTAGATGAATACAAGACTCCAAGAAAATTCTGGCCCGAAGCCATTGATACTGCATGCCATACAATCAATCATGTTTATCTTCACAAGCTTCTGAACAAGACATCTTATGAGCTCCTTACTGGCAAGAAGCCAAATGTCAGTTACTTCAGAGTATTTGGCGCAAAGTGCTGGATCAAGGACCCACATCACACCTCAAAGTTTGCACCAAAAGCACATGAGGGTTTTATGCTTGGATATGGAAAGGATTCGCACTCCTACAGAGTCTTCAATCTCTTTCATTACAAAGTGGTTGAAACAGTGGATGTGCGGTTCGATGAGACCAACGGTTCACAAAGAGAGCAACTGCCAAATGTGCTGGATGAAGTTCCATCGAATGAATCAATCAAGCTAATGGGAACTGGAGAAATTATACCTTCTTAAGCTCATCCTGAAGAAGAACTTATCATCTCAGCACCTGATCAACATGAAGACAATGCTCAGCCTGAAGACATTCCTTCTAACAACTACAATGATCAGCAAGAACAAAGTCTTCGCCCTGTACATCCTCGCGTTGCCAATGAAGTGCAAATTGAAAGAATAATTGATAGCATCAATGCACCCGGTCCACTCACTCGTTCAAGGGCAACTCAGCTAGCAAACTTATGTGGGCACTTCACATTCGTCTCAATAACAGAACCCAAGAAAGTTGAAGAAGCCTTGATGGAACCTGAATGGATTCAAGCTATGCAAGAAGAGCTTCAACAGTTTGAGCTGAATAATGTATGGGAACTAGTTAAGCATCCTGATCCACGGAAGCACAATATAATAGGCACCAAATGGATATACCGCAACAAGCAAGATGAGCATGGTCAAGTTGTCAGAAACAAAGCTCGTCTCGTTGCTCCAGGATATACTCAAGTGGAAGGCATTGACTTCGATGAAACATTTGCTCCTGTGGCTAGACTTGAAGCCATATGCATACTGCTGGCCTATGCAAATCATCATAACATACTTCTATATCAAATGGATGTGAAGAGTGCTTTTCTCAATGGCAAGATTGAAGAAGAAGTGTATGTTGCACAACCGCCTGGCTTTGAAGATCCAAAACATCCTGACATGGTATACAAGCTCAACAAGGCACTGTATGGCCTCAAACAAGCCCCTCGGGCCTGGTATGACACACTCAAATACTTCCTGAAGAGCAAAGGCTTCATACCTGGTTCCCTAGACCCCACTCTCTTCACGAAGACATATGATGGTGAACTGCTTGTGTGCCAAATATATGTGGATGACATTATCTTCGGCTGCACCAATTAGAAGTACAGTGAAGAATTTGGATATATGATGCAAGAGCAATATCAGATGTCCATGATGGGGGAGCTGAAGTCCTTCCTCGGTCTTCAAATACGACAACAACGCAACGGCATCTTCATATCTCAAGAGAATTATCTCAAAGATTGCCTGAAGAAGTTTGGTATGCAAGACTGCAAAGGCTTCACAACACCAATGCCAGCCAAACATCATCTGGGTCCCGACGACAATGGTAAAGAGTTCGATCAAAAGGTATACCGCTCCATGATTGGTTCTTTACTTTATCTATGTGCATCTAGGCCAGATATTATGCTTAGTGTTTGCATGTGTGCTCGATTTCAAGCGGCACCAAAGGAGTCGCATCACTTAGCCGTGAAGCGAATTCTTCGATATTTGGCTCACACCCCAACTCTAGGATTATGGTATACAAAGGGCTCAGAGTTTGATCTGGTTGGATTTTCGGATGCTGATTATGCTGGTGACAAAGTTGATCGCAAGTCTACATCAGGCACATGTCACTTTCTGGGACGATCACTTGTATGTTGGTCTTCAAAGAAGCAGAACTGTGTATCTCTCTCCACTGCTGAATCTGAATACATTGCTGCTGGATCTTGCTGCGCTCAGCTTCTATGGATGAAGCAAACACTCAAGGACTATGGCATTCATTTGAAGCAAGTGCCACTCTACTGCGACAACGAAAGTGCCATCAAGATCGCCAACAACCCAGTTCAGCACTCGAAGACAAAGCACATTGAAATTCGTCATCACTTTCTCAGAGATCATGTTGTGAAGGAAGATATTGATATCATACACATCAACACTAAAGAGCAATTGGCAGATATCTTCACCAAGCCCTTGGATGAGAAGAGATTTTGCAAGTTACGGTGTGAGCTAAATATCCTGGAATCCTCAAATGTCCTGTGATCAGGCACACATCCTAACCCTTATGCATATAGATGACTTAGATGTGCAACACACGAAGTAAAGTATATCTTCAATCAATGAAGACATACATTCTAAGTGTGAATACATTAATGTGGAATTTGACTTCGGAGCGCCACGATAATTGTGCGCCGTGTCTGGGTCTAATACTTCCTATACGGTGGGTAACGCCACCACCAAATGTTCTGTTTGAAGTGTTTCACTCATGGCGTTACATTTGCTATGTCTTCACATTTGATTTGGCTTCAATCTCAACATATCTTCATGATTATCTTCATTATGTTGATTATATATATATATATACTAGTGTTCTGTCCTCTACAGCATTCACTTATAGCTATGTCTTCTTGTTGAATCTTTTGAACTAAGTGAATGTGATCGGACCCTGACCTCTCTATGCTTTCTATCTCAAATTCTATCTCTCCAAATCATATGCATTCTATTGAAACTGTCGAATGTCTTCTCTGCGTCCTTGTCAGCAGAAGACACAGAGACAACCATTAAGTCCATTTTCAATGCTCATTCCTCCACATAAAACCCGGAGAAGTAGGAACGACCACCCGACAATCAAGGCGTGCGTGGGACATGGAACAAACCCCAAATTTCCGCATAATGGCCACATGTTCCTCAGATGCGAATCGCCAGGGGCACCAATGTAATAGCGCAGTGCCGCCCATGTACCTATAAATACTCACTTCACAGCCGTCATTATCTCTTCTTCCACTCTCGTACGAACCCTAGCGCCACCGCTAGCCCTCGACGACGCCGACGACAAAGCGCTTCGCTGCCGCAACCTCTCCGACGCCGTCTTCACGCCGACCACGGACATCATCCTCTCCGCCGTCGCCGTAGGTGTCCTCCGTCGCCAAGTTAGGGCACGGAAGATCGAACTGCTCGGCCTCATCTTCCACTTCGTCTAGCAGTTCTTAGTGTGGTAAATAAAACTTCCTTTTTACAGCACAGTTGATCCTATGGATTTGTCACTTTCTACCACAAGCAGTTTCTATTCACACAAGTTAGATCTCTCTCATACTGCATCTCATAACATGCCTAGTATATTCACTTGTGCCTCACAAAGTAGTTAGATTCCTCACTTGTACTAATCTGTGGATTCGTACAAATCTGGAACCAACTCCTTATCTATGAGTGAATGTCTTCGCACGATGAGGTCAATGTCTTCTAAACTAATTTATCTTCAAAATCTTCTGAGAATGCATATGACCTCTTCCCCTTCCCTCGCACCTTAATGCTATCACAGGTACATGTCCGTGGGAGAATCCTTTGGTTCTCATAGTCTGCATTCATTTGCAGAATTCTTAAAGCATCACATAAACTCTCCCGAAGCCAGTTCCTGTTGGTCCAGCAAGCGAAAACCTTTGATGCCTTTGAACGTGTTGAAGCCTTTCAAGTTAAAGTTTATGGCTTCAGAGAAAGCTGCAAGGAAGGGTGGCAGAAAGCGTCATGGTGAAACATCCAGAGATCTGCCGGATGAACTCTCAGAACTGTACAAGAGAGATCCTGAAGAGGATTACAATCAGCGCAAGACCCGAATCCAATGGATTCGAAGATATTGGGCAGAACAATGGTTCAAATACCGATTTGTAACCCAGGAGTATGCTGAGAAAAATGCCATCAAGAGACTGTGGGGAGACATCCTATACAAGAATCTTCTACCCAGGTCCAGAGATGAAGCCATTGAACAAGGCTTCTATCCTTGCATGGTCCGTGGGCCACAGCCTGCAGATGCACACCCATCGTCACTACTATGGTGTCGTGATGACAATCTGTTCAAGCGCAACTTCCAGTTTGCCCATAACTCAGCGAAGCAGAACAAGAGGACTTTGGGGTTAGACTGCAACCCTGTCCCTCAGCACCAAGGGCAGATGGCACACGAGATGCAGAACCCAATGTCATCGGTCCTTTCTACAACCTTGAAGGCCTCATCACCCGCATCTTGGTTCAAGGGACTGCAGTGAATGAGCCTGCCGCTGACGCTGAATCAGATGAAGCGCCTGCAGCACTAAAGACAAAGAAGCTGAAGAAGGCTAAAGCTTCAAAGCCTGCCCCTTCACCAAAAATAGCACGGGCGAAGCCACTGGCAACTGCACCTCCTGAAGACAGTGTGCAGTCTGAAGATTTATCTCGCATCTCCAAGCCCCAGAAGGTCAAGATGCCTCTGCCACACACAGGCCAAGAGCTAATAGCTGCTACCATTCTACGCAATGATGACATTGATCTGTCAAGTGATGAAGATCTTGCAGATGACGCTCTTGAGCAACTCATCAAGAGCAAACAAGAAGCAGAAATCTTCAATGATCTGCCTCTCTTTGATGTGACAATCATCCACAACTTCATTGATGAGTGGTTTGACACGCCAAACATCAGCTTCAAAGATCTGCAGCTACCCATTGGCCTCAGTGTCGCCTTCCAAGGCGCCATTGCTTCAGAGCTAGCTGTCGCCCAACGCATTGTTCAACTGAAGCAAAAGATTGACTATGAAAAGGCTCAGTTCAAGAAGCATATGGACAAGCTCAGCGTGCAAGAAGTGAAGAACTTCAAGAGTATGATGCGCGAGCTCAAGGAAGCCTTTCCGAAGAAACGTGCGGAAGCACAGGGTTCGCGTGAGCGCATGAAGACTCTGGCTAACAGATGTGTGCAAGCCTACAATGAGGCTGAGAAGCGCAAGGACCTTGGGCGTCCTGGCATCGACCCCAGGATGGCCGCAAAGAAGAAGAAGAAGTCTGCTACGGCTGAACCCGAAGCACCAAGGTAGGAAGCAGTTCCGATTGTCTTCCCAACTAGGACTGGCTCAAAGCCAAAAAGTCGATCAACCGCTTCAGAGCTCAAGAAGACAAGGACTGCTGAGGCTGAAGCTAGGAAGAGGAAACATTCTGAAGCCTCTCCTACTGCCCCCTCCAAGAAGAAGAGGAAGACCAAGAAAGATCGGGCTGCTCCCACAGAGGCTCGTTGAACCTATTTCAATGGTCTATCCTGAAGCTGAACGTCAACTGACAATCCATGAGCCTGCTTCCACAGAGGCTCGTGGAGCTGAAGACTTTCCAGCAGCTGATCCCATCGCTGCTGAAGACATTGGTCGACATGACCATGTAGAAGATGGTGCAGTCCTTCCTCAGAACAGCGAACTCATCAGCATTGGTCGTCCACTGACGCCAATTGCACAGGATGCTTCATGGGCGGATCGCCCACAAGAGGAACAAGACTATGAGGCCCAGCCCACTCCAACTCCACAGGTGTCGCACACGTTGCGCAGGCTTCGCAAAAAGGCCTCAAGTCTCTGTTGAAGACATTCCGGCTGCATTAGCCGCGGAAGAAGAAGTCCCACAAGTTCCCACTCCCCTGTCCCACCAAGAAGCAATTCTCAAGGAGAACGTGCTTATGTCTGACCCTCCAGCTCATCAAGTGGAGGATGAAAATCTTGAGGCTGTCACAACCACCAATGAAGCTAATGTGGAGCCCTCAACAACAAAAGCTTCAGAAGACAGCGAAGCCACTGATCCTGCCACTTCTGTTCCTGAGTCTGCTGCCGGTCCCTAGTTCGACTATCATGTTGGGCACAGGCCTCAGGTATAGAAGCCAATCCCAAGATTTCCAAGGTTCCCAGGTCCTGCATCAGCACCTGGCTCCTTCAATATCAATGGCTTCAGGGAAGACAACACATTCTTCGATAGCTCCAGGAACCCCTACTCAAGGGAAAGGATACATCTGATCGGTTCTGGAGCTATCCTCAGTGAAGCTATTACTCATGCATTCTTTACAACCAAGGTCGCATCTTCCCACACAAGCGCCTTGACATTGAAGCTATGGCTGGTCTACCCTATCTAGAAGAAGCTTTGGATTGCTTCAAGGAAGTTGGACTGCTGCTATTCGCTACTAACCAAGAGCATTGGAATGAAGAGCTGCTGCTCCAATTCTATGCCACACTTCACATCAGTGGGTATAGCAGAGATCGAAGACTTGGGTCCTGGAGTGG
The DNA here is from genome assembly GCF_018294505.1 of Triticum aestivum. NCBI lineage: Eukaryota > Viridiplantae > Streptophyta > Magnoliopsida > Poales > Poaceae > Triticum > Triticum aestivum. The sequence continues at coordinate 466,815,507 of NC_057800.1, forward strand.
ATGACTGGAAATGTTCATCACAAAGCCAAAGCCTTTGACATCATTGAGCTCACTGGCTTGCCCACTCCTGGCGATCTCTACGAGCATGGCTGTCAGCTGCATAGTGAAGCTATTGAGAGCATCTTTAAGAGGCCTGAACCTGATATGAGTCAGATGCTCAGCATGATGAAGCCATTGCCCCAAGATGCTGCTTATCCCACAGAGTTCTTCGTTGAAGACCTTGAGTATCTGCCCAGAACCATCTATCACATCATCAGGCGAACTCTCTAGCCCATCAAAGGGCACTCTCCAATTGCCAAGCTTGAGGGTGCAATGAAGACTTTGGTCTTCTATATTCTTCATGGAAAATGCTTCAATGCACAAGACTTATTCATCCGCCAACTTGCTGCATCAGGCTCTGATTTGTTCGGCTTGAAGTTCTACGCCCCATGGGTGATGCGGCTCATCAAACTTCACTCAGATATCTCATATCAGCCATCTGCTCGCAATCATAGGATTTTTCTGCCTGATGTGGACATCTCTACTGAAGCCATCTATCCTGAGCCTGCAAAGGAACCTCTAAGTCTTCAGAATGCAGAGCATCAGAGTTTCTCGTAGAACATTGAAGGAGTTGAAGCAGTCACTCGGGTGTATCCTTTGGCTGGCTCTACACGTGCACCACACCCTGCGTCCACTAAAGCCACTGATAGTACAACTGCTCCAAGACCCAAGAAGCGCACTCGTGTTCTCAACGACCGAGAGCTTCTTGTGGCTCTTCATCAGAAACAGGATAGGCATCATGACTGGCTGAAGCGTCAGATGAAAAGCCTCTTGGTGGATGTTAATCGCATTCGCAATCTTGCCACCAAGAATGCTTTTGTTGCCCATGAAACCTGTCGCCGCACATGGAAATGGCTAACGATGATGTGTTCTGAAGATGATCTTCAAGCGGATGGCTTCACTGAGCGATTCAAGTTCGACTCCACACCTCCTCGAAGGCCTGTGCTGCTAGGAACTCCATCCCTTGAAGACTCTGAGTTCTCTTCATCTGCTGCTACAGTGACTGCCAGAGTTATCGAGGATGAAGATGATGCTACTTCACCACCACCTCCTTTAGCACGCGTCAACTCTACTCCAAGCTCTTCAGCACCGCCAAACACCACCACCGACCCTGCTACTTCACCTACTCCACATGGGAACGAGTAGATGCTCTATGTCTTCAAACCTTTTTGGTCCTTACTGGCAAAAGGGGGAGAAGCATATGAGGTTGATAGTCTTCAAGCGGGTCCATATGGGCGGGTGCTTTATATTTTGCTTCGTGCTTACAACTCTCGTTTTGCTACATTTGGTTCTTTGAGTTGTAACACTTAAACTCGATGGTCGTCTGCTACTTATCTGCCACTTTGTCTTGTGATGATAAATTCCGCATGTGCGACGATAAATTCCGCACTTAGATCATTCTGCAGACGTCCATTTTCCATTATGCATGTCATTATCTTCATATACTTTCACATGCATAGTGGATTGTCATCATAAGTTGAAGTGGATCTCCACAAGTACAACCTGCCATGTGCATTTGCATTCCAAAAGCAAATTACTTATATGCACATCTTCAGGGGGAGCCCTTGCAACTTATGAAGACAATTCCTTATCCTTTACAATTTCACAGATTATATTCCCCGTTGAAAACTTCAACTAGTTTGTCATCAATCACCAAAAAGGGGGAGATTGTAAGTGCATCTAGTGCCACCCCTAGTTGGTTTTGGAGTATTGATGACAAACCTAGTTGAGGGACTAATGTGTTTGTGAGAATTGCAGGATAACACAGGTAGAAGTCCCTCATTGATTCGGTTTTCCTACCAGAGATGACCCCTAAAAATGTATGAAGACATTGAAGTCAAAGGTGGTATATGAAGATATTCACATTGAAGACTATGACAAGAGAAGACACCACATGAAGCCTATGGAGCTCGAAGACTTAGATCTTTCATAGTTCTTTTTCTTTTGTGTTGAGTCATAGGAACCACCGTACTGTTAAGTGGGGTCCAAGAGAACCAGTCAGAATGACTGAAGTGATGCCTAAACTAAAACCTATGTCTTCGAGTGAAGACTATGAGAGCGAATCTTGTCTAGAGTCGGACAAGTCAGCTTTGCTTGCAGCCCAAGTAAAGTTGCCGTGTGAGTTTGAAATCTGACCGTTGGAACACGTGTCAGTTCCTTAGTGACCCAGGGTCATTTCGGACAAATCAGGTCGGGTTGCCAAGTGGCTATAAATAGCCCACCCCCTACAACCATAAACAGTTGGCTGCTCAGATTGAGAGTACGGCTTTTGTCGTTTGAGAGCAACCCACCTTGAAGCCTTTGAGAGAGAATTCCTTGCGAGGATAAAGCCCTAACCACCCAGAGCCAGAGAGAATTGGGCATCACTTAAGTCTTCTTGTCTGTGTGATCTGAAGACTTATTACACTTGAGGACTATGCATCCTCCAGCCGGTTAGGCGTCGCGTTCTGAGCATCCAAGAGACATTGTGGATTGCCGGTGAACGAAGTCTGTGAAGGTTTGGGAGTCTACCTTGAAGACTTACCAGAGTGATTGGGCGAGGTCTGTGTGACCTTAGCTCAAGGGGAATACGGTGAGGACTGGGTGTCCTGAGCTGCGTGTTCAGGACTGGGTGTCCGGGACTGTGTGTCCTAAGGTTTAAATACCTAGCCGCCCTAACCAGACGTACAGTTGTCACAGCAACTGGAACTGGTCCAACAAATCATTGTCTTCAGCGAGTCACTGGTTTCATCTTCCCTTCCCTTTACTTACTGTTACTCCTTGTGAAGTCATTGTATGTTTGCACTATCTTTTGTCTTCACTGAGTGACTGCATGTTCTGTATGGCTTCATAATATCTTCCTACCTGATCCTTACTACATTGCTGCTATTAGTCATTGTGCTTTCACTCTATTGAATACTTGACTATGGCTTGCCTAGTGTAGTCTACCTTCCGCTGCATGGTAATAGGTTTATTTCTATCGTTTGTCTTCATAACTTCCACGTTTTGAAGACTTTCATAAAAATCGCCTATTCACCCCTCCTCTAGTCGATATAATGCACTTTCACAATGTCACCTCGGGAATCCGCAAGTTGAATACCAAAACATATATCAAGTGAATCAATATGATACCCCATTGTCACCACGAGTATTCATATGCAAGACATATATCAAGTGCTCTCAAATCCATAAAAGTATTCAATCCGATAACAACGAAATCTCAATTCATCACAACAAGATAGAGAGGGGAAAACACCATATGATCCGACTATATTAACAAAGCCTGCGATACAATAAGATCGTGACATCTCAAGAACACGAGAGAGAGAGAGATTAAACACATAGCTACTGGTACAAACCCTGAGCCCCGAGGGTGGACTACAACCTCCTCATTGTGGTGGCCGCCAGGATGATGAAGATGACCACCGGAGATGATTCCCCCCTCCGGCAGGGTGCCAGAATGGGGTCTAGATTGGTTTTTGGTGGCTATAGAGCCTTGCGGCGGTGGAACTTCTGATCTAGGTTAACCCCAAGGGTTTTCGGAATATTTGGGAATTTATAGGGTAAAGAGGGGGTGCTGGAGGCCACCGAGGTGGGCACTACCCACCTGGGCGCAACTGGGCCCCCAAGCGTCCCCTGGTGGGTCGTGCCCCACTCGAGGCATGCCCCAGGTGCTGCTCTGGCCCATTGGGAGTCTTCTGATCCATAAAAAATCCACAAAAAGTTTCACGGTGTTTGGACTCCGTTTGCTATTGATTTCCTGCGATGTAAAAAACAAACAAAAAACAGCAAGTGACGCTGGGCACTGGGTCAATTGGTTAGTCCCAAAAATGATATAAAGTTGCTATAAAATGATTGTAAAACATCCAAGAATGATAATAAAAGAGCATGAATACTTCATAAATTATATATACATTGGAGTCGTAGCAATAGTCAACACCTTGAACTTGTCGAAAAACCTTTTGCGACAGGTCGAGCTTTGTAGATAGTAACACTACCATCAGCGTTCGTCTTCCTCTTAAAGATCCATTTATTCTTAATGGCTTGCCGATCATCGGGCAAGTCAACCAAAGTCCACACTTTGTTCTCATACATGGATCCTATCTCAGATTTCATGGCCTCAAGCCATTTACCGGAATCTGGGCTCATCATCGCTTCTTCATAGTTCGTAGGTTCATCATGGTCTAGTAACATGAGTTCCAGAACAGGATTACCATACCACTCACATGCGGAACATTCTTTGGTTGACCTGAAGTTTCATGATCATTATCATTAGCTTCCTCTCTAGTTGGTGTAGGCATCACTGCAACTGATTTCTATGATGAGCTACTTTCCAATTCGAGAGAAGGTACAATTACCTCATCAAGTTCTACTTTCCTCCCACTCACTTCTTTCGAGAGAAACTCCTTCTCTAGAAAGGATACATTCTTAGCAACAAAGATCTTGCCTTAGATCTGTGATAGAAGGTGTACCCAACAATTTCTTTTGGGTATCCTGTGAAGACACACTTCTCTGATTTGGGTTCGAGCTTATCAAGCTGAAGCTTTTTACATAAGCACCGTAACCCCAAACTTTAAGAAACGACAGCTTAGGTTTCTTGCCAAACCACATTTCACACGGTGTCGTCTCAATGGATTTAGATGGTGCCCTATTTAACGTGAATGCAACCGTCTCTAAAGCATAACCGTCTCTAAAGCATAACGTGAATGCAACGTTTTCAATGCATTTATGTGCACAATTCAAATTTGAACTACATGCACATGCTCAAGTGCATATAAATTGGTTAAAAAATCAAATCTTTGTCCTTGGGTGCATGCTTAGGTCCCATGCTAGAAATGGGAATGAATGTCAAACACCCTACCATCGTCACTCGGCCGCAAACATTGAGATACCTGGTTTTTAAATTCTAGTAAATCCAAAACTCGTCTGAAATTCATGAAACTTGGCATGCTATCATGGAGCGGCATCAACATGTCGTGGTAAAATTTTTGTCCCATTCAGGGCAGGTTTGGGTATATGCTTCTCACAAGCCAAAGCTTCTCACAACAAGCATGATGGTTTCGGTTGGGAGCGCCCCACCTTTGGGGATGACACGATATCCATTGCCTCTTATTGCTTTCAAAAAATTTCTTGTGTCAACATAGAACAACAGGAGTGTTGTGTTATTTCTTGTGATTTTTTGGGGTTCGTTTGGACATTTTTATGCATTAAGTGAGTTTTCAATGCATTTAGGTGCATAATTCAAATTTGAACTACATGCACATGCTCCAGTGCATATAAATTGGTTGAAAAATCAAATATTTGTCCTTGGGTGCATGCTTAGGTCCCATGCAAGAAATGGGAATGAATGTCAAACACCCTGCCACCGTCACTCGGTCGCAAACATTGAGATACCTGGTTTTTAAATTCTAGTAAATCCAAAACTCGTCTGCAATTCATGAAACTTGGCATTCTATCATGGAGCAGCATCAACATGTCGTGGTAAATTTTTGTCCCATTTGGGGCAAGTTTGGGTATATGCTTCTCACAAACCAGAGCTTCTCACAACAAGCATGATGGTTTCGGTAGGGAACGCCCCACCTTTGGGGACGAAATGATATCCATTGCCTCTTATTGCTTTCAAAAAATTTCTCATGTCAACATAGAACAACATGAGTGTTGTGTTATTTTTTTAATTTTTCGGGGTTCGTTTGGACATTTTTATGCATTAAGTGTGTTTTCAATGCATTTATGTGCATAATTCAAATTTTAACTACATGCACATCCTCTAGTGCATATAAATTGGTCGAAAAATCAAATCTTTGTCGTTAGGTGCATGCTTAGGTCCCATGCAAGAAATGGGAATGAATGTCAAACACCCTGCCACCGTCACTCGGCCACAAACATTGAGATACCTGGGTTTTAAATTCTAGTAAATCCAAAACTCGTCTAAAATTCAAGAAACTTGGCATGCTATCATGGAGCGGCATCAACATACCATTCACATGACGCCACATGTCTTTGTTTTAATGGTTATAGGTTTTAATGGCTCTTGATCGCAAATGTTCTAGATAGAACACCTGTATGCAAAGTGAGAGCGGGATTTATGCATCTCTTGAACACAAACAGTTCTTTTGGATGACCCGTGTGGACAAACAATTTGGGAAGATTTGCATCTGTCATATTGGGTATGTTGCCATTTGTCAAACTAGAAAGATTGACATTTGTTGATCTAGTAACATTGCCATTTGCCAACCTTGTAACACTGCGATTTGTCAAAATATGAAGCTAAAAGTCACTAGCAGTATCTAATTTTTGCAACTAAAATTCAGTAATTAAGCATAGATGGAGGCGAGGAGGCGTGTTCAGCCGGGAGTGCGGCGGGCGGCGCAATGCTATTCGATTTGACAGCGGGCAGCGCAGTTCCCGATACAGCTTTAATGCAGACGAGGGAGAGGGTAGTGGTTCCCGAAATGTTGAACGGCCAATGATGCATCCTCCTTCAATTAGCATTGTGTGAATGCATGAGGGAAGTAATGGGAGGAGGACCGAGAAAAGAGGCAGCACAATGTGAATGCAATGCAGTTTGCACTCATATAAAGGCGCCCCTCCATTCCAATGCATATACCACATCGTACGCACCTAAGCATTTGCCTAAGCACGTACACTAATAAGCGCAAAAGTGCGCACTCCAGACCCATGGTGGCGATGCGCGCGAGCGGCCAGAGGCTGTGCCAGATGGTCCACGACACCGGCCTGTGGCATGGCACCATGGATCGTCTCCAGACGGTGGTGGCGACCGGCTGGTGGATGGCCGCCGTCGACGCCAGCTACGACTCTCAGTTGTGCAAGATGATCGTTCGCACCACCACTGGTTCACCATCGTCAAGAAGCTCGCGGACGACATCGCCGTACTCCTCTAGCCCGCGCGCCCAGGATCCTCATTGCCTGCCACCCTAATCGGCCTCCATGGTCGGAACATCTTTCAAGAACTGGTGGCCCTACGACTGCCCACTGATGCCATGAGGAATGTCCACCTGGAGGTCGCGCTTGTCGCGAGGCACCTCACCCTGCAAGAAACCGTCGACCTACACATCCATGTGTACGAGCGAATCGTGTACATATGTATCTACAAGGCTAGAGGACGCTACTCCATTGGCCTTCTTCAGCTGGCTGGAAGCCTTGGATGCCTTTGCTGAGAAGCACCTTGACCTCGCCATAAAAGCCGCCGCTCCTTAGCCACCGATTGGTGGCCCGGCCGGCACACTGAGTTGAGGAGGAGGAGGTCGTATGTTGATGGATGCATCTTTCTTCTTGCCTCCTGTAACCACCACTGCGATCACATCATCGTGGCCTTAATTCTTATTTTGCTATTGCATTCTCGTTCCAGTCAATACAGACATGTGCGATCCCTTTGCTTAATTATATGCATCACTGTAACTAGTACTCCATCCATCAATTTATAAGTTGTGTTGCCAGTGTCTATCTCGTCACTTTTTGATAAATTTTTTTGAACACATGTTGATTGGCTTGAATGAAGGTCTATCCCGCCGTTAGGCACCGCGGCGCGGTCTGCCCGCTTCCGTTGGCACGCTTGGCTTGTGGACAGCTTTTCCTTGCGTGTTCAACTGCTATATGCATATATATGGTTGCTCACCGTTGAGGCGACTGCGGAGCGCTCTTCTCGTGTCCCTCTGCACGTGCTCTGCCAGCGGTTGGGCATGCGCACGATCACGTCGGGGGCCCCATATGCATGCGGTTGCACCGTGCGTGTTGCCACGCGATGCAATTACGTGCGGCACGATGGAGTTACGCGCTGCAAATTAGAACTGCCATCAGGGCCTACCGATATTCCTGGTCGTCCGACTTCCCCTTTAATTCCCGCGGCCATTATAACCTTACTCTCTTCAAACTTTCGATCGCGCCCCACAACACAACAAGCACACCCACGAAGACACATAGAGAGGGGATGTCCAGCGATGCTCCAATGGAGTTCGGCGAGCATAGAGTGGATACCCACGCGAGGGAGACGGATCTCTCGGTGGTGTACACCATCGACCCGGTCATGGTGGACGACTACATCAACAGAGCTGAGCAGTTGCTTGCCCGAGGCAAGTACAAGGTGGTCGACATCGACCTCCAGTACACCGCCGGCCGTCCCGGCATAGATCAGAAGGTTGTCATCGCCCAGTTGTGCGTGCGCCATCATGTCCTCATCTACCACTACTACATGGCCATAGAGCCTTGCGACCGTTTCAACAAGTTTGTCAACAACACTGACTACAAGTTCGCCATGGTGGAAACCACGGACGATGTAAACGTGCTTAGTATTACGGGCTTGGCCTGCAAGAACCTTGTCGAAATTCGTGACCACTACAAGGTCTGGGGTAGCACGAACAAGGACTCCCTAGTCAAACTCGCCTCGGCCATCATCGACCCCTACTACGAAAAGATGAAGCAAGATGCCTAGAGAACAAGTCCCCTATCTTGCAGAAGGCCTGTATGCGGCAAATGGATGAACCTCATCTCAGGTTCGTGGCCAATAGAGTGTACACATGCTACGAGATGCATAGGAGGATCGTTGACATGAGGAAGTGCCTCGTTACCCAAATCGACGAGCCCGGATCGAGCCACCAGAAGAGAAAGCATCACAAGAAATATATGATGATCAGATGATCATTTATGCTATTTAATCATGCATGTAATATATACTTTACTTTATTGGTGTGTGGAAATGTCATGTGTGTAGTAGCCACGTATGTAATTATGCATGTAATAGTTTACTTTGGTGTGTGCAAATGCCATGGTTTTAGTAGCCACCTATGTAACTGGATGTTTAATTTGGTTATGCAACCATGTCCTTATAAGTGTGTGTGTGTGTGTGTGTGTGTGTGTCTGTGTGTGCGTGTGTGTATATATATATTGTTGTTCTGTATGCAATCCCATCGCACAACACGCATGTCTTATTAGCACCAAGTGTTTGTGTTATTATCGGTCTTCACACACATTTCTGATTACAGACCTGTTTGCCGCGTATCACACACATCTTGTTATATTGAACCGTTTCTGTTCTCTTGTCTCAACACAAACAGTTCATCCGAGTGAACCGCATGCCGTATATCGCACACACCTTTGATCTGGCTGACCATTTCTTTTGTGTTGATTAATCACAAACAATTCATTCGAGTGAACCGTATGCTGTATATCGCACACACCTTCATCTGGTGCCCGTTTCTTTTGTTCCTCCTCATCGCAAACAGTTAATTGAACCGAACTGTATGCCCTGCATCGCACACGCAACTAAAATATGAACCGTGTTTGATGCATCCTCCATCACAAACATTTTGCACCTTTTTGACGGGTTTTTTACACCACCATTTGCGATTATGTCATCACACACAGTTTCGTCGAAGGTTCTCTAATCGTAGTGTCGCGTTAGCAGCATCCTGCATTAGTGAAATGAATAACCTTATTGCAATAAACATGATCCAATCACATTCATGCTCAACGTAAACACCAAATAACATTTATTTAGGTCCAACACTAATCCTGAAGGTAGAGGGAGTGTGTGATGGTGATCTTATAAACCTTGGAATCACTTCCAACACACATTGTCACCTCACCCTTAACTAGTCTCTGTTCATTCTGTAACTCCTGTTTTGAGTTATTAATCTTAGCAACTGAACTGGTATCAAATACTCTGGGGTTACTATGAACACTAGTAAAATACACATCAATAACATGTATATCAAATATACCTTTGTTAACTTTGCCATCCTTCTTATCCGCCAAGTATTTGGGGCAGTTCTGCTTCCAGTGACCATTCCCTTTGTAGTAGAATCACTCAGTTTCAGGCTAGGGTCCATCTTTGGGCTTCTTCCTAGGAGTGAAAACTTGCTTGCCATTCTTCTTGAAGTTCCCTTTCTTTCCCTTTTCCCTTGTTCTTGAAACTAGTGGTCTTGTTAACCATCAACACTTGATGCTCTTTCTTGATTTCTACCTTCGCCGATTTCAGCATCGTGAAGAGCTTGGGAATCATTTTCATTATCCCTTGCATATTATAGTCCATCACGAAGTTCTAGTAACTTGGTGATAGTGACTAGAGAACTCTGTCAATCACTATCTTATCTGGAAGATTAACTCCCACTGATTCAAGCGATTGTAGTACCCACACATTCTAAGAACATGCTCACTAGTTGAGCTATTCTCCTCCATCTTGTAGGCAAAGTACTTGTCAGAGGTCTCATACCTCTCGACATGGGCATGAGTCTGAAATACCAATTTCAACTCTTGGAACATCTCATATGCTCCATGGCATTCAAAACATTTTTCAAGTACCGTTTCTAAGACGTAAAGCATGGTGCACTAAACTATCAAGTAGTCATCATGCCGAGCTTGTCAAATGTTCATAACTTCCGCATCTACTCCTGCAATAGGTCTATCACCTAGCGATGCATCAAGGACATAATTCTTCTGTGCAGCAACAAGGATAATCCTAGATCATGGATCCAGCCCGCATTGTTGCTACTATCATCTTTCAACTTAGTTTTCTCTAGGAACATATCAAAAATAAAACAGGGGAGCTATACGCGAGCTATTGATCTATAACATAGATATGCAAATACTATCAGGACTAAGTTCATGATAAATTAAGTTCAATTAATCATATTACTTAAGAACTCCCACTTAGATAGACATCCCTCAAATCATCTAAATGATCACATGATCCATATCAACTAAACCATGTCCAATCATCACGTGAGGTGCAGTAGTCTTCAATGGTGAACATCTCTATGATTGACATTAGACCTTTTGGTCTCCAGTGTTCCAAGGCCATGTCTATACATGCTAGGCTCGTCAAGTTTAACTTGAGTATTCTGCGTGTGCAAAACTGTCTCGCACCCATTGTATGTGAACGTAGAGCTTATCACACCCGATCGTCACGTGGTGTCTCATCATGACGAACTATCGCAACGGTGCATACTCAGGGAGAACACTTATACCTTGAAATTTTAGTAAGGGGTCATCTTACAATGCTACCGCCATACTAAGCAAAATAAGATGCATAAAAGATAAACATCACATGCAATCAAAATATGTGACATTATATGGCCATCATCATCTTGTGCCTTTGATCTCCATCTCCAAAGCACCGTCATGATTTCCATCGTCACTGGCTTGATTCCTTGATCTCCATCATAGCATCATTGTCGGCTCGCCAACTATTTCTTCTACAACTATCGCTAACGCATAGTGATAAAGTAAAGCACTTACATGGCGTTTGCATTTCATACAATAAAGCAACAACCATTAGGCTCCTGCCAGTTGCTGATAACTTTTACAGAACATGATCATCTCATACAATAACGTATATCACATCATGTCTTGACCATGTCACATCATAACATGCCCTGCAAAAACAAGTTAGATGTCCTCTACTTTGTTGTTGCAAGTTTTACGTGGCTGCTACGGGCTTCTAGTAAGAACCGTTCTTACCTACGCATCAAAACCATAACGGTGACTTATCAAGTTTGATGTTTTAACCTTCAACAAGGACCGACCACAGTCAAATTCGATTCAACTAAAGTTGAAGAAACAGACACCCGCCAGCCACCTTTATGCAAAACTAGTTGCATGTCTGTCGGTGGAACCAGTCTCATGAACGTAGTCATGTAAGGTTGGTTTGGGCCGCTTCATCCAACAATACCGCCGAATCAAAATAAGACATTGGTGGTAAGCAGGAGGATGATCACCACCCACAACTCGTTGTGTTCTACTCGTGCATATCGTCTACGCATAGACCTGGCTCGGATGCCACTGTTGGGGAACATAGAATGCAATTTCAAAAAATAATCCTACGCTTATGCAAGATCTATATAGGAGATCCATAGCAACGAGAGGGGGAGAGTGTGTCCGCGTACCCTTGTAGACCGAAAGCGGAAGAGTTAGTTTAACGCGGTTGATGTAGTCGAACGTCTTCTCGACTAAATCGATCAAGTACCGAACGTACGGCACCTCCGAGTTCTGCACACGTTTAGCTCGATGATGCCCCTCTTACTCTTGATCCAGCAAAGTGTCGAGGGAGGGTTTCGTCAGCATGACGGCATGGTGACGGTGATGGTGAAGTGATCCGTGTAGGGCTTCGCCTAAGCACTACGACAATATGACCGGAGGAGTAAAGAGTGGAGCGGGGCACCGCACACGGCTAAGAACAATTGATGTGTCTTAGAGGTGCCCTCCCCGCCCCATATATAAAGGAGGGAAAGGGGAGGAGGGCGGCCTAGGGGTGCGCCAAGTGGGAGGAGTCCCACTCGGACTCCTAGTCCAATTCAGCCCCCCTTTCCTTTTACCGGAAGGGGAAGGGGGAAGGAGAAGGAGGAGGAGAAGGAAAGGGGGGGGCGCCGCCCCCTCCACTTTTCCAATTCGTACTCCTTTCCTAGGGGGCGCCACCCCTTGTGGGCTGCCTTGCCTCCCTCCTATGTCCCATATGGCCCATATCTTCCCCTGGGGGGTTCCGATAACCCCCCATACTTCGATTCGTCCCCAATACATTCTGAAACACTTCCGGTGTCCGAATACTATCGTCCAATATATCAAGATTTACCTCTCAACCATTTCGATACTCCTCGTCATGTCAGTGATCTCATCTGGGACTCCAAACAATCTTCAGTCACCAAAACAAATAACTCAGAATGCAAATCGTCATCAAACGTTAAGCATGCAGACCCTGCGGGTTCAACAACTATGTAGACATGACCGAGACACCTCTCTGGTCAATAACCAACAGCGGAACCTGGATGCGCATATTGGTTCCCACATATTCTACAAAGATCTTTATCAGTCAAACCGTAATGACAACATGCGTTATTCCCTTTGTCTATCGGTATGTTACTTGCCCGAGATCCGATCGTCAGTATCTTCATACCTAGTTCAATCTCGTTACTGGCAAGTCTCTTTACTCGTTCCGTAATACATCATCTCGTAACCAACTCATTAGTCACTGATGTCTACTACACAACCTTCTTCTTGTAGACGTTGTTGGGCCTCCAAGTGCAGAGGTTTGTAGGCAGTAGCAAATTTCCCTCAAGTAGATGACCTAAGGTTTATCAATCCGTAGGAGGCGTAGGATGAAGATGGTCTCTCTCAAGCAACCCTGCAACCAAATAACAAAGAGTCTCTTGTGTCCCCAACACACCCAATACAATGGTAAATTGTATAGGTGCACTAGTTCGGCGAAGAGATGGTGATACAAGTGGTATATGGATAGTAGATAAAGGTATTTGTAATCTGAAATTATAAAAACAGCAAGGTAACTAATGATAAAAGTGAGCACAAACGGTATTGCAATGCTAGGAAACAAGGCCTAGGGTTCATACTTTCACTAGTGCAAGTCCTCTCAACAATAATAACATAATTGGATCATAAAAATATCCCTCAACATGCAACAAAGAGTCACTCCAAAGTCAATAATAGCGGAGAACGAACGAAGAGATTATGTTAGGGTACGAAACCACTTCAAAGTTATTATTTCCAATCAATCCGTTGGCTATTCCTATAAGTGTCACAAACAGCCCTAGAGTTCGTACTAGAATAACACCTTAAGACACAAATCAATCAAAACCCTAATGTCACCTAGATACTCCAATGTCACCTCAAGTATCTGTGGGTATGATTATACGATACACATCACACAATCTCAGATTCATCTATTCAACCAACACAAAGAACCTCAAAGAGTGCCCCAAAGTTCTACCGGAGAATCACGACGAAAACGTGTGCCAACCCCTATGCATAGGTTCATGGGCGGAACCCGCAAGTTGGTCACCAAAACATACATCAAGTGAATCACGTGATATCCCATTGTCACCACAAATATCCATGGCAAGACATACATCAAGTGTTCTCAAATCTTTAAAGACTCAATCCGATAAGATAACCTCAAAGGGGAAACTCAATTCATTACAAGAGAGTAGAGGGGGAGGAGAAACATAAGATCCAACTATAATAGCAAAGCTCGCGATACATCAAGATTGTATCACCTCAAGAACACGAGAGAGAGAGAGAGATCAAACACCTAGTTACTGGTACATACCCTCAGCCCCGAGGGAGAACTACTCCCTCCTCGTCATGGAGAGCACCGGGATGATGAATATGGCCACCGGAGAAGGATTGCCCCCTCCGGCAGGGTGCCAGAACGGGTCTAGATTGGTTTTCGGTGGCTACGAAGGCTTCTGGCGGCAGAACTCCCGATCTATTGTGCGTTCTGGAAGTTTTAGGGTACGTGGAGTTATATAGGCGGAAGAAGTACGTCAGGGGAGGCACGAGGGCCCCAGGAGGCAGGGGGGCGCGCCCCAGGGGGGGCGCCCCCCACCCTCATGAGCACCTCCCGTATCTCCTGACGTGGAGTCCAAGTCTATCCGGAGGCTTTCATTCCAAAAATAACTTCTCTAGTTGATTTTGTTCTGTTTCGACTCCGTTTGATATTCCTTTTCTTCGAAACACTGAAATAGGCATAAAACAACAAATCTGGGCTGGACCTCCGGTTAATAGGTTAGTCCCAAAAGTAATATAAAAGTGGATAATAAAGCCCAATATTGCCTAAAACAGTAGATAATGTAGCATGGAGCAATCAAAAATTATAGATACATTGGAGACGTATCAAGCATCCCCAAGCTTAATTCCTGCTCGTCCTCGAGTAGGTAAATGATAAAAAGATAATTTTTGATGTGGAATGCTAGTTGGCATAGTTTTAATGTAATTCTTCTTAATTGTGGTGTGAATATTCAGATCTGAAAGATTCAAGACAAAAGTTTATATTGACATAAAAATAATAATACTTCAAGCATACTAACAAAGCCATTATGTCTTCTCAAAATAACATGGCCAAAGAAAGTTATCCCTACAAAATCATATAGTCTGGCTATGCTTTATCTTCACCACACAAAGTATTTAAATCATGCACAACCCCGATGACAAGCCAAGTAATTGTTTCATACTTTTGATGTTCTCAAACTTTTTCAATCTTCACGCAATATATGAGCGTGAGCCATGGACATAGCACTATAGGTGGAATAGAATGGTGGTTGTGGAGAAGGCAAAAAGGGAGAAGATAGTCTCACATCAACTAGGCGTATCAACGGGCTATGGAGATGCCCATCAATAGATATCAATGTGAGTGAGTAGGGATTGCCATGCAACGGATGCACTAGAGCTATAAGTATATGAAAGCTCAACAAAAGAAACTAGTGGGTGTGCATCCAACTTGCTTGCTCACGAAGACCTAGGGAATTTTGAGGAAGCCCATCATTGGAATATACAAGCCAAGTTCTATAATGAAAGATTCCCACTAGTATATGGAAGTGATAACATGAGAGACTCTCTACTATGAAGATCATGGTGTTACTTTGAAGCACAAGTGTGGTAAAAGGATAGTAACATTGTCCCTTTTATATTTTATATTTTTTTTATTTGGCCTTTATTTTTCTTGTCCTTTTATTTTTTTATTTGGTCTTCCTTTTTTTTGGGACAATGCTCTATTGAATGATGATAATCACACTTCTATTTATTTACAACTCAATGATTACAACTCGATACTACAACAAAGTATGACTCTATATGGATGCCTCCGGCGGTGTACCGGGATATGCAATGAATCAAGAGTGACAAGTATGAAAGAATTATGAATGGTGGCTTTGCCACAAATACTATGTCAACTACATGATCATGCTAAGCAATATGACAATGATGAATGTGTCATGATAAACGGAATGGTGGAAAGTTGCATGGCAATATATCACGGAATGGCTATGGAAATGCCATAATAGGTAGGTATGGTGGCTATTTTGAGGAAGGTATATGGTGGGTTTATGGTATCGGCGAAAGTTGCGCAGTACTAGAGAGGCTAGCAATGGTGGAAGGGTGAGAGTGCGTATAATCCATGGACTCAACATTAGTCGTAAAGAACTCACATACTTATTGCAAAAATCTATTAGTTATCGAAACAAAGTACTACACACATGATCCTAGGGGGATAGATTGGTAGGAAAAGACCATCGCTCGTCCCCGACCGCCACTCATAAGGAAGGCAATCAATAAATAAATCATGCTCCGACTTCATCACATAACGGTTCACCATACGTGCATGCTACGGGAATCACAAACTTCAACACAAGTATTTCTCAAATTCATAACCACTCAACTAGCATGACTCTAATAGCACCATCTCCATATCTCAAAACAATTATCAAGTATCAAACTTCTCATAGTATTCAACACACTCATAAGAGAATTTTATTATTCTTGAATACCTAGCATATTAGGATTTTAAGAAAATTACCATGCTATTTAAGACTCTCAAAATAATCTAAGTGAATCATGAGAGTTCATCTATTTCTTCAAAATAAAACTACCACCATGCTCTAAAGGATATAAGTGAAGCACTAGAGCAAATGACAAACTACTCCGAAAGATATAAGTGAAGATCAATGAGTGGTCGAATAATTGTGCAACTATGTGAAGACTCTCCCATTCAATAATTTCAGACCTTGATACTTTATTCAAACATCAAGCAAAACTAAATAAAATTACATTCTAAGAATGGCAAACATCATGTGAAGAAGCAAAAACTTAGGATCAACCGAAACTAACCGATAGTTGTTGAAGAAGAAAGGTGGGATGCCAACGGGGCATCCCCAAGCTTAGATGCTTGAGACTTCTTGAAATATTATCTTGGGGTGCCTTGGGCATCCCCAAGGTTGAGCTTTTGTGTCTCCTTAATTCCTCTCATATCAAGGTCTCCCTAAATCTCAAAAGCTTCATCCACACAAAACTCAACAAGGACTCGTGAGATAAGTTAGTATAAACCATTGCAAAAAACTTATCATACTCTACTGTAGCAAATCACTTAAATTATTATTCAACATTTCATACTAAATTCCTCTGCATCTTTAATAGTCCTATCGTCAAATAGAATCATTAAAGAAGCAAACATATGCAAACAATGCAAACATAACAGTAATCTGCCTAAACAGGATAGTCTGTAAAGAATGCTGCAACATCCATACTTCCCTAGCTCCAAAAATTATGAAAGAAAATTCCCACTGTAGTAAATTTATCAGAGCTTAATATTCAAAAGGTTTCAACATTTTATCACATTCTGACTTTTCTAGGGAATTATTGCATCAGCGGTAAACTTTCTGTTTTCAAACAGCAACATGTATACTTGTAACATAGACATAGTAAAGGCTATCGATGCCACTTTTATTGAAATAAAAGATGCAAAACATTATTCTAAATAACATCAAGCAAATTCTAAAAAAATAAATTGACGCTCCAAGCAAAACACATATCATGTGGTAAATAAAAATATAGCTCCAAGTAAAGTTACCGATGAACGAAGACGAAAGAGGGGATGCCTTCCGGGGCATCCCCAAGCTTAGCCTCTTGGCTATCCTTGAATATTACCTTGGGTTGCCTTGGGAATCCCCAATCTTAGGCTCTTGCCACTCCTTATTCCATAGTCCATCGATTTCCTTACCCAAAACTTGAAAACTTGACAACACAAAACTTAACAGAAAACTCGTAAGCTCCGTTAGCGAAAGAAAACAAAACACCACTTCAAGGTACTGTAATGAACTCATTATTTATTTATATTGGTGTTAAACCCACTGTATTCCAACTTCTATATGGTTTATAAACTATTTTACTAACCATAGATTCATCAAAATAAGCAAACAGCACACTAAAAACAGAATCTCTCAAAAACAGAACAATCTAGTAATCTGGATCAAACGTATACTTCTGGAACTCATAAAATTCTTAAATAAATTGCTGGACCTGAGAAATTTATCTATTAATCACCTGCAAAAATAATTAACTAAATAGCACTCTCCAAATAAAAATGGCAGCAATTCTCGTGAGCGCTAAAGTTTCTGTTTTTTACAGCATGATCAACAAGACTTCTCCCAAGTCTTCCCAAAGGTTCTACTTGGCACAAACACTAATTAAAAGTATAAAACCATATATAAAAAAATGCTAGATGAATTATTTATTACTAAACAGGAGCAAAAATAAAGGAACTAAAATAAAATTGGGTTGTCTCCCAACAAGCGCTACCGTTTAATGCCCCTAGCTAGGCATGATGATTTCAACGATGCTCACATAAAAGATAAGAATTGAAACATAAAGAGAGCATCATGAAGATGAATAGCACATTTATGTCTAACCCACTTCCTATGCATAGGGATTTTGTGAGAAAACAACTTGTGGGAACAAGAATCAACTTACATAGGAAGGTAATGTAACGCCCCGAGACCGATGTGCCAGGTGTTTTCCAGTTATTCGCTGTTGTTGCCTTGTCATTGCTTGCGTGTCATGCATTGCATATCATGTCATCATGTGCATTTTTTGCATACGTGTTCGTCTCATGCATCCGAGCTTTTTCCCTGTTGTCCGTTTTGCATTCCGGTGCTCCTATGTCACCCGGTGCCCCTTTCTACCTCTTTTCGTGTGCGGGTATTAAACGTTTTCGGATTGAACCGATACTTGTCAAGCGGCCTTGGTTTACTACCGGTAGACTGCCCGTCAAGTTTCGTGCCATTTGGACTTCGTTTGATACGCCAACGGTTAACCAAGGGACCGAAAAGGCCTCGTGTGTGTTGTAGCCCAACAGCCCTTCTAAGTGGCCCAAAACCCACCTAAGCCCCCTCTATCATCTCGGTCGTTCGATCACGATCGCGTGGCCGAAAACCGCACCTCTTTTGGACTCTCCTAGCTCCCTCTACCTCTATAAATAGGCCTCCTCCCGAAATTTTCGGGTCTCTTCAACCCCAAACCCTAGATCCAACTCCCTCCGCGCCGCCGGACAAAACCTCGCCGCCCGGACATGTCTGACCTATCCCGCCGCCGCCACGTGGCACTACCCGGTTCTCCCGGCCGCCTCCCCCGCCGCCGGCCCGTCCCGGCCCAGGGCGGGCCCTCTCCGCCGCCAACCGGGCCGCGCCCCGCGCCCGCTCGCGCTCCCGCCGCCTCCAGCGCTGGTCACCGCCGCTCGCCGACCGCGTGCGCCGCCACCGCGCCATGGCCGAGCTCGCCATGCTCCGCCGTGGCCGCGCCCGAGCCGCCGTGGGCCGCCTTCATCGCCGCGGGCCGCCATCGCCGCGCGTCGTCCCTCGCCATCCGGCGAGCTCCGCCCGGAGCCCGTTGCCCTCGTCCGCGACGCCGGTGGCCGGATCCGATTCCCCTGCTCCAACTCAAGTGAACAGGCACTGTTCTGGCGATGAACTCCGGCAATGCCTCGATCCGCGTGTAGATCTGGATCTGAGATCCCGAGGGTGGACTTCCTCTCCTAACCCTAATATTTTGGGCATTTTCATTGCATCATAACTTCCTCATCGTGGCTCCGATTCGTGCGTGTAGCATATCAAAATGTTCGTCTCGACGAGTACATCATTTCATCTCATTGCATCATTTTCATTTGAGTTCATCTTGATGCCCGAAATGCTGTTGGAAGAGAGCTATGTGATGATAATGTCAGATCTGTTTCAGCATATGCCCTTTTGTCATTTTTGCCATGATTAATGTGTGCATGCTATGATCCTGAGCTCTACATGTGTTTTGTAGAATGACATGCCATATTTACAGGGGTGTACGCCATGTAATTTTGTGATCTATGTGGTGACTAGCACAAGCATGCAAAGTAGCTTACCCAATGATGCTGATTTCAGGGACTTAGAATTTCACCAAGTCCTTGCCCTGTCCTTATTTTTATGCCATATGTTCATGTTGTTTCCTAGTGATCCGTGCCTCTTTTGAGGATGATCAGTAAGGATGTTTTGTTAATAATGTGGTGCTCTATCCATCCATGTCTTTTTTGCATTTATGGAGCACCCTAGCTTGAGTCAATCGAGCTCTACTTTTGCTATAAAATGTTCCTAGCAGATTGTGAACATGTTTTGCAATTTTGCCAAGCTTGTTGTAGTTGATCTGTGCATGCTATGATGTTGTTCTTGCCATGTATAGCTTCTATGCCATGTCTTCTTGCTGGGTGTATGCTTATATTATCATGCCATGCTTTATAGTGAGTGCATCGAGCTCGTAAACTTGCCTACTTGTTATCTGTTTTGCATGCTCCAATTTTTCACCAAGTCTGAATCTGTTTGTGTTTTTGCTATGTTCACATGCTTGAAATTGTATTATCTGATTCCTTTTGGATCATTGTCACTAAGGGACTTTTGTTACATGCTTTGAGTAGCTTCATGCCATGCCTTGCTTTGCCATGATATGTTCCTGTAGCTTGTAGTTTTCATGCTCTAAAGATTGCTTCCTGATGATAAATTCCTGATATCCTATTAATTTCACTAAGTCTGAAACCTGTTATCTTTTGCACTTTTGCCATGCTTGTTTGAACCTGTTATTGATTGAATTAGCCATACCTCAGTGTTCATCTTTTGTGAAGAATCATGAGTGGATCCCTTCCATGTATTTTGTTGCTATGTTTGAGTGTTGTAGCATGTTGTTCTTGATGCATTTAGGAGGCTACTTGTTGTTTATCGCAGACCAGTGCCATATTTGTTTTGCTTGCCATTTCCAAACCGTGCATCCGATTACGGTGATCTTTATATCGATTTCAACTGAAATCATCTCCTCTTTCCAGTGGCACTCTTGGTTTTCCAAGTTGAGGCCAGGTTCAATCATTCCTTTCCAAATCATGCATAGGCATCACATACCGCATCCCGCATATCATGCCATGTTCATGTGTTGTTTGCTTACTATGTTGTGTGCTTCTTTCCGGTGTTGCTTCTTCGGGTTGGTTCCGATAATGTCGCGTTTGTGAGGACCCGTTCGACTACGTCCATTTGTCTTCTTCATGGACTCGTTCTTCTTCCTTGCGGGATTTCAGGCAAGATGACCATACCCTCGAAATCACTTCTATCTTTGCTTGCTAGTTGCTCGCTCTTTTTCTATGCCTATGCTACGATATCTACCACTTGCTTATCATGCCTCCCATGTTGTTAAGCCAAGCCTCTAACCCACCTTGTCCTAGCAAACCATTGTTTGGCTAAGTTACCGTTTTTCTCAGCCCCTCTTATAGCGTTGTTAGTTGCAGGTGAAGATTGGAGTTTGTTCCATGTTGGAACATGGATATTTTGTTGGGATATTACAATATCTCTTATTTAATTAATGCATCTATATACTTGGTAAAGGGTGGAAAGCTCGGCCTTATGCCTGGTGTTTTGTTCCACTCTTGCCGCCATAGTTTCCGTCATATCGGTGTTATGTTCCCGGATTTTGCGTTCCTTACACGGTTGGGTTATAATGGGAACCCCTTGATAGTTCGCCTTGAATAAAACTCCTCCAGCAAGGCCCAACATTGGTTTTACCATTTGTCACCTAGCCTTTTTCTTTCCCTTGGGCCGGCCGGCTCAAGGGTCATCTTTATTAACCCCCCCCCCGGGCCAATGCTCCTCTGAGTGTTGGTCCAACCTGTCAGCTGCCGGTGGCCACCAGGGGCAACTCTGGGCCGGCCTACCGAAACCTTAGACAATCCGGTGTGCCCTGAGAAAGAGATATGTGCAGCTCCTATCGGGATTTGTCGGCACATTCGGGTGGCTTTGCTGGTTTAGTTTTACCATTGTCGAGGATGTCTTGTAACCGGGATGCCAAGTCTGATCGGATTGTCTTGGGAGAAGAAATATCCTTCGTTGACCGTGAGAGCTTGTGATGGGCTAAGTTGGGACACCCCTGCGGGGTTTTGAATTTTCGAAAGCCGTGCCCGCGGTTATGGGAAGATGGGAATTTGTTAATGTCCAGTTGTAGAAAACCTGAAACCTATCTTAATTAAAATGCATCAACCGCGTGTGTAACCATGATGGTCTCTTCTCGGCGGGGTCCGAGAAGTGAACACGGTGTTGGAGTTATGCTTGACGTAGGTTGTTCTAGGATCACCTTTTGATCATAGTTCACCGATCGTGCTTTGCCTTCTCTTCTCGCTCTCATTTGCGTATGTTAGCCACCATATATGCTAGTCGTTTGCTGCAGCTCCACCTCATACCTTTTACCCTTCCTACAAGCTTAAATAGTCTTGATCGCGAGGGTGTAAGATTGCTGAGTCCCCATGACTCACAAATACTTCCAAAACCAGTTTGCAGGTGCCGATGATACCGTGCAGATGATGCAACCAAGCTCAAGGAGGAGCTCTACCAAGATCTTGTCCATTGTGTTGTTTCATTTCAGTCGATCAGTAGTGGAGCCCAGTTGGGGTCGATCGGGGATCTGTGTAGCATTTGGGGTAGTCTTCTTTTATTTTAGTTCCGTAGTCGGACCTTGAGTGTATCTGGATGATGTAATGCTTTATTCATGTATTGTGTGAAGTGGCGATTGTAAGCCAAATATGTACCTCTTATTCCCTTATTCATTACATGGGTTGTTGTGAAGATTACCTCACTTGCTACATTGCTTTCAATGCGGTTATGCCTCTAAGTCGTGCTTCGACATGTGGGAGATATAGCCGCATCGAGGGCGTCACAAGTAAAACAAGCATAACTTCAAAATTTTAAGCACATAGAGAGGAAACTTGATATTATTGCAATTCCTACAAGCATAAGTTCCTCCCTCATAATAATTTTCAGTAGCATCATGAATGAATTCAACAATATAACCAACACCTAAAGCATTCTTTTCATCATCTACAAGCATAGAAAAATTACTACTCTCCACACAAGCAAAATTCTTCTCATGAATAATAGTGGGAGCAAACTCAACAAAATAACTATCATGTGATTGAAAATTAAGATCAAGATGACAAGTTTCATGGTTATCATTATTCTTTAAAGCATACGTGTCATCACAATAATCATCATAGATAGGAGGCATGCTTTCATCATAATAAATTTTCTCATCAAAACTTGGGGGACAAAAAGTATCATCTTCATCAAACATAGCTTCCCCAAGCTTGTGGCTTTGCATATCATTAGCATCATAGATATTCAAGGAATTCATACTAACAACATTGAAATCATGCTCATCATTCAAATATTTAGTGCCAAACATTTTATAGATTTCTTCTTCTAGCACTTGAGCACAATTATCCTTTCCATCATACTCACGGACGATATTAAAAAGGTGAAGCGTATGAGGCAAACTTAATTCCATTTTTTTGTAATTTTCTTTTATAAACTAAACTAGTGATAAAACAAGAAACTAAAAGACTCAATTGCAAATCTAAAGATATACCTTCAAGTGCTAACCTCCCCGGCAACAGCGCCAGAAAAGATCTTGATGTCTACTACACAACCTTCTTCTTGTAGACGTTGTTGGGCCTCCAAGTGCAGAGGTTTGTAGGACAGTAGCAAATTTCCCTCAAGTGGATGACCTAAGGTTTATCAATCCGTAGGAGGCGTAGGATGAAGATGGTCTCTCTCAAGCAACCCTGCAACCAAATAACAAAGTCTCTTGTGTCCCCAACACACCCAATACAATGGTAAATTGTATAGGTGCACCAGTTCGGCGAAGAGATGGTGATACAAGTGGTATATGGATAGTAGATAAAGGTATTTGTAATCTGAAATTATAAAAACAGCAAGGTAACTAATGATAAAAGTGAGCACAAACGGTATTGCAATGCTAGGAAACAAGGTCTAGGGTTCATACTTTCACTAGTGCAAGTCCTCTCAACAATAATAACATAATTGGATCATAAAACTATCCCTCAACATGCAACAAAGAGTCACTCCAAAGTCACTAATAGCGGAGAACGAACGAAGAGATTATGGTAGGGTACGAAACCACCTCAAAGTTATTATTTCCAATCAATCCATTGGACTATTCCTATAAGTGTCACAAACAGCCCTAGAACTCATACTAGAATAACACCTTAAGATACAAATCAATCAAAACCCTAATGTCACCTAGATACTCCAATGTTACCTCAAGTATCCATGGGTATGATTATACAATATGCATCACACAATCTTAGATTCATCTATTCAACCAACACAAAGGACCTCAAAGGGTGCCCCAAAGTTCTATCGGAGAATCACGACGAAAACGTGTGCCAACCCCTATGCATAGGTTCATGGGCGGAACCCGCAAGTTGGTCACCAAAACATACATCAAGTGAATCACGTGATATCCCATTGTCACCACAGATATCCACGGCAAGACATACATCAAGTGTTCTCAAATCTTTAAAGACTCAATCCGATAAGATAACCTCAAAGGGGAAACTCAATTCATTACAAGAGAGTAGAGGGGGAGGAGAAACATAAGATCCAACTATAATAGCAAAGCTCGCGATACATCAAGATCGTATCACCTCAACAACACGAGAGAGAGAGAGATCAAACACATAGCTACTGGTACATACCCTCAGCCCCGAGGGAGAACTACTCCCTCCTCGTCATGGAGAGCACCGGGATTATGAAGATGGCCACCGGAGAAGGATTGCCCCCTCCGACAGGGTGCCGGAATGGGTCTAGATTGGTTTTCGGTGGCTACGGAGGCTTCTGGCGGCGGAACTCCCGATCTATTGTGCGTTCAGGAAGTTTTAGGGTACGTGGAGTTATATAGGCGGAAGAAGTACGCCAGGGGAGCCACGAGGGCCCCACGAGGTAGGGGGCGCGCCCTAGGGGGGGCACCCTCGTGAGCACCTCCCGTATCTCCTGACGCGGAGTCCAAGTCTATCCAGTGGCTTTTGTTCCAAAAATAACTTCTCTAGTTGATTTCGTTCCGTTTCGACTCCGTTTGATATTCCTTTTCTTCAAAACACTAAAATAGGCATAAAACAACAAATCTGTGCTGGGCCTCCGGTTAATAGGTTAGTCCCAAAAGTAATATAAAAGTGGATAATAAAGCCCAGTATTTCCTAAAACAGTAGATAATATAGCATGGAGGAATCAAAAATTATAGATACGTTGGAGACGTATCAGTCACATTGCTTGCAAGGCTTATCATGATGTGCATTACTGAGAGGGCCCAGAGATACCTCTCTGATACTTGGAGTGACAAATCCTAATCTCGATCTATGCCAACCCAACAAACACCTTTGGAGGTACCTGTAGATCATCTTTATAATCACCCAGTTACGTTGTGACGTTTGATAGAACACGAGGTATTCCTCCAGTATTCGGGAGTTGCATAATCTCGTAGTCAAAGGAACATGTATAAGTCATGAAGAAAGCAATAGTAATAAAACTTAATGATCATTATGCTAAGCTAACGGATGGGTCTGGTCCATCACATCATTCTCCTAATGATGTGATCCCGTTCATCAAATGACAACACATGTCTATGGTTTGGAAACTTAACCATCTTTGATTAACGAGCTAGTCTAGTAGAGGCATGATACGTCTCCAATGTATCTATAATTTTTGATTGCTCCATGCTATATTATCTACTGTTTTGGACATTGTTGGGCTTTATTATCCACATTTATATTATTTTTGGGACTAACCTATTAACCGGAGGCCCAACCCAGAATTGCTGTTTTTTTTGCCTATTTTAGGGTTTCAAAGAAAAGGAATATCAAACGGAGTCCAAACGGAACGAAACCTTCGGGAACGTGATTTTTGGAACGAACATGATCGAGGAGACTTGGACCCTACGTCAAGAAAAAAAGGAGGAGGCCACGAGGTCGGGGGGCGCGCCTACCCCCTCAGGCGCGCCCTCCACACTCGTGGGTCCCCCGGTTGCTCCACCGACGTACTCCTTCCTCCTATATATACCTATGTACCCCCAAACGATCAGATACGGGGCCAAAAACCTAATTCCACCACTGCAACTTTCTGTATCCACAAGATCCCATCTTGGGGCCTATTCCGGAGCTCCGTCGGAGGGGGCATCCATCACGGAGGGCTTCTACATCAACACCATAGCCTCTCTGATCAAGTGTGAGTAGTTTACCTCAGACCTTCGGGTCCATAGTTATTAGCTAGATGGCTTCTTCTCTCTTTTTGGATCTCAATACAAAGTTCTCCCCCTCTCTTGTGGAGATCTAATCAATGTAATCTTATTTTTGCGGTGTGTTTTTTGAGACCGAAGAATTGTGGGTTTATGATCAAGATTATCTATGAACAATATTTGAATCTTCTCTGAATTCTTTTATGTATGATTGGTTATCTTTGCAAGTCTCTTCGAATTATTAGTTTGGTTTGGCCTCCTAGATTGATCTTTCTTGCACTGGGATAAGTGCTTAGCTTTGGGTTCAATCTTGCGGTGTCCTTTCCCAGTGACAGCAGGGGTAGCAAGGCACGTATTGTATTGTTGCCATCGAGGATAACAAGATGTTTTTCTATCATATTGCATGAATTTATCCCTCTACATCATGTCATCTTGCTTAAGGTGTTACTCTGTTTTCATGAACTTAATACTCTAGATGCATGCTGGATAGCGGTCGATGAGTGGAGTAATAGTAGTACATGCATGCAGGAGTCGGTCTACTTGTCTTGGACGTGATGCCTATATACATGATCATACCTAGATACTCTCATAACCATGCTCAATTCTGTCAATTGCTCAACGGTAATTCGTTCGCCCACCGTAAAATACTTATGCTCTTGAGAGAAGCCACTAGTGAAACCTATGGCCCCCGGGTCTATCTTCATCATATTAATCTTCCAATACTTATTTATTTACTTTGCTTTTATTTTACTTTGCATCTTTATCACAAAATTACCAAAAATATTATCTTATCATATCTATCAAATCTCACTCTCGTGAGTGACTGTGAAGGGATTAAGACCCCCTTATCGCGTTGGTTGCGAGGAGTTATTTGTTTTGTGCAGGTACAAGGGACTCGCGCGTAGCCTCCTACTGGAGTGATACCTTGGTTCTCAAAAACTGAAGGAAATACTTATGCTACTTTGCTGCATCATCCTTTCCTCTTCAAGGAAACCCAACGCAGTGCTCAGGAGGTAGCAAGAAGTTATCTGGCGCCGTTGCCGGGGAGTCTACGCAAAAGTCAACATACCTAGTACCCATCACATACCCTTATCTCTCGCATTACATTATTTGCCATTTGCCTCTCGTTTTCCTCTCCCCCACTTCACCCTTGCCGTTTTATTTGCCCTCTCTCTCTATCCTCCCTCTCTTTCTCTATTTGCCTCTTTTTTCCTGCTTGCTTTTTGTTTGCTTGTGTGTTGGATTGCTTGCTTGTCACGATGGCTCAAGATAACACTAAATTGTCTGACTTTACCAATAACAACAAAAATGATTTTATTAGCACTCCGATTGCTCCTCTTACCGATGCTGAATCTTGTGAAATTAATGCCGCTTTGCTGAATCTTGTCATGAAAGATCCGTTTTCCGGCCTTCCTAGTGAAGATGCCGCTACCCATCTAAATAGCTTCGTTAATTTGTGTGATATGCAAAAGAAGAAAGATGTGGACAATTGTTAAATTGAAGCTATTTCCTTTTTCGCTTAGAGATCGTGCTAAAGCTTGGTTTTCATCTTTGCCTAAAAATAGTATTGATTCTTGGAACAAGTGCAAAGATGCTTTTATCTCTAAGTATTTTCCTCCCGTGAAGATCATCTCTCTTAGAAATGATATTATGAATTTTAAGCAACTTGATCATGAACATGTTGCACAAGCTTGGGAGAGGATGAAATTAATGATACGTAATTGCCCTACTCATGGTCTAAATTTGTGGATGATTATACAATTTTTTTATGCCGGATTGAATTTTTCTTCTAGAAATCTTTTAGATTCGGCCGCGGGAGGCACTTTTATGGAAATCACTTTAGGAGAAGCTACTAAACTCCTAGATAATATTATGGTTAATTATTCTCAATGGCATACTGAAAGATCTTCTAATAAAAAAGTGCATGCGATAGAAGAAATTAATGTTTTGAGTGGAAAGATGGATGAACTTATGAAATTATTTGCTAATAAAAGTGTTTCTTCTGATCCTAATTATATGCCTTTGTCTACTTTGATTGAGAATAATAATGAATCTTTGGATGTGAATTTTGTTGGTAGGAATAATTTTGGTAACTACGCGTATAGAGGAAACTTTAATCCTAGGCCTTATCCTAGTAATTCCTCAAATAATTATGGTAATTCCTACAACAATTCTTATGGAAATTTTAATAAGATACCCTCTGATTTTGAATATAATATTAAAGAATTTATTACTTCGCAAAAGAATTTCGATGCTTTGATTGAAGAAAAATTGCTTAAGATTGATGATTTGGCTAGGAACATTGATAGAATTTCTCTTGATGTTGATTCTTTAAAGCTTAGATCTATTCCTCCTAAGCATGATATCAATGAGTCTCTCAAAGCCATGAGAATTTCCATTGATGAGTGCAAAGAAAGAACCGCTAGGATGCGTGCTAAGAAAGATGCCTTTATAAGAGCGTGTTCTTCTAGTTCCCATGAAAATAAAGATGAAGATCTAAAAGTTATTGATGTGTCCCATATTAAATCTTTGTTTTGCAATATGAATCTTGATAATGATGGGACTGATTATGATCCACCTTTACCTAGAAGGCGTTCAAAAAACCCGGAGTTTTTAGATCTTGATGCTAAACTTGATGAAAGTGGGATTGAAGAAATCAAAACTCTAGATACTAATAAACCCACTATTTTGGATTTCAAGGAATTTAATTATGAAAATTTCTCTTTGATTGATTGTGTTTCCTTGTTGCAATCCGTGCTAAATTCTCCTCATGCTTATAGTCAAAATAAAGCATTTACTAAACATATCGTTGATGCCTTGATGCAATCTTATGAAGAAAAACTTGAGTTGGAAGTTTCTATCCCTAGAAAACTTTATGATGAGTGGGAACCAACTATTAAAATTAAAATTAAAGATCATTAGTTCTATGCTTTGTGTGATTTGGGTGCTAGTGTTTCCACGATTCCAAAGACTTTGTGTGATTTGTTAGGTTTCCGTGATTTTGATGATTGCTCTTTAAACATACACCTTGCGGATTCCACTATTAAGAAACCTATGGGAAGAATCAATGATGTTCTTATTGTTGAAAATATGAATTATGTGCCCGTAGATTTCATTGTTCTTGACATAGATTGCAATCCTTCATGTCTTATTATTCTTGGTAGACCTTTGCTTAGAACGATTGGTGCAATTATTGATATGAATGAAGGAAATATTAGATTCCAATTTATGTTAAGGAAAGGCATGGAACACTTTCCTAGAAAGAAAATCAAATTACCTTATGAATCTATTATGAGAGCCACTTATGGATTGCCTACCAAAGATGGCAATACCTAGATCTATCCTTGCTTTTTATGCCTAGGTAGGGGCGTTAAACGATAGCGCTTGTTGGGAAGCAACCCAATTTTATTTTTATTCCTTGCTTTTTTATCCTGTTTAGTAATAAATAATTTATCTAGCCTATTTTTTGGTTGTGTTTTTTGTGTTTAATTAGTGTTTGTGCCAAGTAGAACCGTTGGGAAGACTTGGGGAAAGTCTTGTTAATCTTGCTGTAAAAAAACAGAAGCTTTAGCGCTCACGAGAACTGCTTCCATTTTTATTTGGAAAGCGATATTTAGTTAATTATTTTTTCAGATGATTAATAGATAAATTCCTAACGTCCAGCAGTTTATTTTAGAATTTTTGGGGTTCCAGATCTTGCACTAGCTACAGATTACTACAGACTGTTCTGTTTTTGACAGATTCTGCTTTTCGTGTGTTGTTTTGTTATTTTGATGAATCTATGGCTAGTAAAATAGTTTATAAACCATAGAGAAGTTGGAATATAGTAGGTTTAACACCAATATAAATAAATAATGAGTTCATTACACTACCTTGAAGTGGTCTTTTGTTTTCTTTCGCTAACGGAGCTCACGAGATTTTCTACTTTGAATTTTGTGTTGTGAAGTTTTCATGTTTTGGGTAAAGATTTGATGGATTATTGAACAAGGTGTGGCAAGAGCCTAAGCTTGGGGATGAACATGGTACCCCCAAGATAATCTAAGGACACCTAAAATCCAAAGCTTGGGGATGCCCCGGAAGGCATCCCCTCTTTCGTCTACTTCTATCGGTAACATTACTTGGAGCTATATTTTTATTCACCACATGATATGTGTTTTGCTTGGAGCATCTTTTATGATTTGAGTGTTTGCTTTTTAGTTTACCACAATCATACTTCCTGTACACACCTTTTGAGAGAGCCATACATGATTTGGAATTTGTTAGAATACTCTATGTGCTTCGCTTATATCTTTTGAGTTATATAGTTTTGCTCTAGTACTTCACTTATATTTTTAGAGCACGGTGGTGGATTTGTTTTATAGAAACTATTGATCTCTCATGCTTCAATTAGATTATTTTGAGAGTCTTAAATAGCATGGTAATTTTCTTAAATAATCCTAATGTGCTAGGTATTCAAGATTAGTAAAA
The DNA here is from genome assembly GCF_018294505.1 of Triticum aestivum. Lineage (NCBI taxonomy): Eukaryota > Viridiplantae > Streptophyta > Magnoliopsida > Poales > Poaceae > Triticum > Triticum aestivum. Next base: position 466,845,867 of record NC_057800.1, read on the forward strand.
ACTTTCTTATGAGTGTTTTGAATACTAAGAGAAGTTTGATGCTTGATGATTGTTTTGAGATATGGAGGTAATAATAACAAAGTCATGCTAGTTGAGCAGTTGTGAATTTGAGAAATGCTTGTGTTGAAGTTTGCAAGTCCCGTAGCATGCACGTATGGTAAACGTTGTGTAACAAATTTGAAACATGAGGTGTTCTTCGATTGTCATCCTTATGAGTGGCGGTCGGGAACGAGCGATGATCTTTTCCTACCAATCTATCCCCCTAGGAGCATGCGTGTAGTTCTTGGTTTTTGATGACTTGTAGATTTTTGCAATAAGTATGTGAGTTCTTTATGACTAATGTTGAGTCCATGGATTATACGCACTCTCACTCTTCCATCATTGCTAGCCTCTTCGGTACCGTGCATTGCCCTTTGTCACATTGAGAGTTGGTGCAAACTTCGCTGGTGCATCCAAACCCCATGATATGATACGCTCTTTCACACATAAACCTCCTTATATCTTGCTCAAAACAGCCACCATACCTACCTATTATGGCATTTCCATAGCCATTCCGAGATATATTGCCATGCAGCTTTCCACCATTCCGTTTATCATGACACATTCATCATTGTCATATTGCTTAGCATGATCATGTAGTTGACATTATATTTGTGGCAAAGCCACCGTTCATAATTATTTCATACATGTCACTCTTGGTTCATTGCATATCCCGGTACACCGCCGGAGGCATTCATATAGAGTCATACTTTGTTCTAGTACCGAGTTGTAATCATTGAGTTGTAAATAAATAGAAGTGTGATGATCATAATTTTCTAGAGCATTGTCCCAAGTGAGGAATATAAAAAAATAGAAAGGCCATAAAAAAGAGAAGGCCCCCAAAAAAGGAGAAAGGCCATAAAAAAGAGAAGGCCCAAAAAAAGAGAGAAAAAGAGAGAAGGGACAATGTTACTGTCCTTTACCACACTTGTGCTTCAAAGTAGCACCATAATCTTCATGATAGAGAGTCTCTTGTTTTGTCACTTTCATATACTAGTGGGAATTTTTAATTATAGAAATTGGCTTGTATATTCCAACAATGGGCCTCCTCAAGTGCCCTAGGTCTTCGTGAGCAAGCAAGTTGGATGCACACCCACTTAGTTTCTTTTGTTGAGCTTTCATACATTTATAGCTCTAGTGCATCCGTTGCATGGCAATCCCTACTCCTTGCATTAACATCAATCGATGGGCATCTCCATAGCCCATTGATTAGCCTCGTTGATGTGAAACTATCTCCTTTTTTGTCTTCTCCACATAACCCCCATCATCATATTCTATTCCACCCATAGTGCTATGTCCATGGCTCGCGCTCATGTATTGTGTGAAAGTTTAAAGGTTTGAGATTACTATAGTATGAAACGATTGCTTGGCTTGTCATCGGGGTTGTGCATGATGAGAGCATTCTTGTGTGACGAAAATGGAGCATGACTAAACTATATGATTTTGTAGGGATGAACTTTCTTTGGCCATGTTATTTTGAGAAGACATAATTTCTTAGTTAGTATGCTTGAAGTATTATTATTTTTATGTCAATGTGAACTTTTATCTTGAATCTTTCGGATCTGAATATTCATACCAAAATTAAGAAGAATTACATTCAAATTATGCCAAATAGCACTCCACATCAAAAATTATCTTTTTTATCATTTACCTACTCGAGGACGAGCAGGAATTAAGCTTGGGGATGCTTGATACGTCTCCAATGTATCTATAATTTTTCATTGCTCCATGCTATATTATCTACTGTTTTGGACATTATTGGGCTTTATTATCCACTTTTATATTATTTTTGGGACGAACCTATTAACTGGAGGCCCATCCCAGAATTGTTGTTTTTTTGCCTATTTTAGGGTTACGAAGAAAAGGAATATCAAACGGAGTCCAAACAGAATGAAACCTTCGGGAACGTGATTTTTGGATCGAACATGATCCAGGAGACTTGGACCCTATGTCAAGAAACAAAGGAGGATGCCACGAGGTAGGGGCGCGCCTACCCCCCCAGGCGCGCACTCCACCCTCGTGGGCCCCCTGTTGCTCCACCGACGTACTCATTCCTCCTCTATATACCTACGTACCTCCAAACGACCAGATACGGAGCCAAAAACCTAATTCCACCGCCGCAACTTTCTGTATCCACGAGATCCCATCTTGGGGCCTGTTCCGGAGCTCCGCCGGAGGGGGCATCCATAACGGAGGGCTTCTACATCAAAACCATAGCCTCTCCGATGAAGTGTGAGTAGTTTACCTCAGACCTTCGGGTCCATAGTTATTAGCTAGATGGCTTCTTCTCTCTTTTTGGATCTCAATACAAGGTTCTCCCCCTCTCTTGTGGAGATCTATTCGATGTAATCTTCTTTTTGCGGTGTGTTTCTTGAGATCGATGAATTGTGGGTTTATGATCAAGATTCTCTATGAACAATATTTGAATCTTCTCTGAATTCTTTTATGTATGATTGGTTATCTTTGCAAGTATCTTCGAATTATCAGTTTGGTTTGGCCTCCTAGATTGATCTTTCTTGCAATGGGAGAAGTGCTTAGCTTTGGGTTCAATCTTGCGGTGTCCTTTCCCAGTGACAGCAGGGGCAGCAAGGCATGTATTGTATTGTTGCCATCGAGGATAACAAGATGGTTTTTTATCATATTGCATGAATTTATCCCTCTACATCATGTCATCTTGCTTAAGGCATTACTCTGTTTTCATGAACTTAATACTCTAGATGCATGCTGGATAGCGGTCGATGAGTGGAGTAATAGTAGTAGATGCACACAGGAGTCGGTCTACTTGTCTTGGACATGATCATGTATACATGATCGTACCTAGATACTCACATAACTATGCTCAATTCTGTCAATTGCTCAATAGTAATTCGTTCACCCACCGTAAAATACTTATGCTCTTGAGAGAAGCCACTAGTGAAACCTATGGCCCCCGGGTCTATCTTCATCATATTAATCTTCCAATACTTATTTATTTACTTTGCCTTTTACTTTTCTTTTATTTTACTTTGCATCTTTATCACAAAATTACCAAAAATATTATCTTATCATATCTATCAAATCTCACTCTCGTGAGTGACCATGAAGGGATTGACACCCCCTTATCGTGAGGAGTTATTTGTTTTGTGCAGGTACGAGGGACTCGTGCGTAGCCTCCTACTGTATTGATAACTTGGTTCTCAAAAACTGAGGGAAATACTTATGCTACTTTGCTGCATCATGCTTTCCTCTTCAAGGAAATCCAACGCAGTGCTCAAGAGGTAGCAAGGCATACTAGGGACACTTTGTTTTGTCTAAGTATTCACACATGTATCAAGTTTCTAGTTAATACAATTCTAGCATGCATAATAAACATTTATCATGAATAAGGAAATATAAAATAACAACTTTATTATTGCCTCTAGGGCATATTTCCTTGAAACCTATTGACCCAGTGCCCAGTGCCAGTAGCTATTTTTTTGCTTGTTTTTTACATCGTAGGATATCAATATCAAACGGAGTCCAAACACCGTGAAACTTTTTGTGGATTTTTCATGGACCAGAAGACCACCAGTGTGCCAGAGCAGCACATGGGGGGTGCCCCCGGGGGGCACAACCCACCAGGGCGTGCCCGGGGGCGTAGGCGTGCCCAGGTGGGTTGTTCCCACCTCAGTGGCCTCCCGCACCCCCTCTTTGCCCTAGAAAATCCCAAATATTCCAAAAACCCTCAAGGTTACCCTAGATCAGAAGTTCCGCCGCCGCAAGGCTCTGTAGCCACGAGAAACCAATCTAGACCCCGTTTCGGCACCCTGCCGAAGGGGGGAATCATCACGGGTGGCCATCTTCATCATCCCGGCGACCACCACGATGAGGAGGGAGTAGTCCACCCTCGGGGTTGAGGGTTTGTACTAGTAGCTATGTGTTTCATCTCTCTCTCTCTCTCTCTCGTGTTCTTGAGATGACACAATCTTGATGTATTGCAGGCTTTGTTAATATATCCAGATCATATGGTGTTTTCCTCTCTTTATCTTGTTGTGATGAATTGAGTTTTTCCCTTTGAGATTTCATTGTTATAGGATTGAATACTTATATGGATTTGAGAGCACTTGATATATGTCTTGCATATGAATACTCGTGGTGACAATGGGGTATCATATTGATTCACTGGATATGTGTTTTGGCACTCAACTCGCGGATTCCCGCGGGGACATTGGGGCAATCTATGCATAGGGGTTGATGCATGTTCTCGTCTTTTGTTTCTCAAGTAGAAATCTTGGGGCACTCCTTGAAGTTCTTTGTGTTGGATTGAGTATTATGAATCTAAAATTATTTGGTGTTATTTTAGTACGAACTCTTGGATAGATCGATCGGAAAGAATAGCTTCGAGGTGGTTTCGTACCCTACAAACAATTTCTTTGTATGTTCTCCGCTAGATAGCAACTTTGGATTAATTCTTCGTTGCACGTTGAGGGATGGTTATATGATCCAATTACATTAGCATTGTTGAGAGATTGCATTAGCGAAAGTACGGACCCTAGGCCTCATTTTTAAGCATTGCAATACCATTTTTGTGCCCGTTTACTATTTGATGCCTTGCTGTTTTTATTTATTCAGATCATAAAAATATATTTCTACCATCCATATTACACTTTTATCACCATCTCCTCGCCGAACTAGTGCACCCATACAATTTGCCATTGTATTGGGTGTGTTGGGGACACAAGAGATTTCTTGTATTTGATTGCAGGGTTGTTTGTGAGAGACCATCTGCATCCTATGCCTCCCACATATTGATAAACCTTAGGTCATCCACTTGAGGGAAAATTGCTACTGTCCTACAAAACTCTGCGCTTGGAGGACCAACATGTGTCTACAAGAATAAAGTTGCGTAGTAGACATCAAGCTCTTTTCTAGCGCCATTGCCAGGGAGGTGAGTGCATGAAGGCATATCTTTAGATCTTGCAATTGAATCTTTTAGTTTCTTGTTTTATCACTAGTTCGGTTTATAAAAACAAAACTACAAAAAAATGGAATTGACGTTGCATCATATTATTCATCTTTATAGTGTATTTTGTGAAAATGATGGAAAGGAAAATTGTGCCCAATAGATAGAATAACAATTCAACAAAATGTTTGGTATAAATGATGACCATGATTGCAATGTTGTTAGTATGAATTCTTTGAATATCCATGATGCTAATGATATGCAAAGCCATAAGCTTGGGGATTCTATGTTTGATGAAGATGATATTTTTAATCCCCCAAAATTTGATGTGCAAACTTGTTATAATGATTGCATGCCTCCTATTTATGATGATTATAATGATGAAAGTGGATTCAGAGAGGTCATGACTTTATTTAATGATGAATCCACCATTTTGGATGAAGCTTCAATTGACTATGAGAACAAGGTTGCTATCTATGATGATTATGGCGATGACATGTATGCTATAAATAATAATGATAACCATGAAACTTGTCATCATGATTTTAATTTTCACTCTCATGATAGTTATTTTGTTGAGTTTGCTCCCACTACTATTGATGAGAATAAATTTGCTTATGTGGAGAGTAATAAAATTTCTATGCTTGTGGATCATGAAAGGAATGCTCTATGTGATAGTTATATTGATGAATCCATTCATGATGCTACTGAAAATTATTATGAGAGAGGAACTTGTGATTCATGATGCTCTTTTTATGTTTCAATTCTTATCTTTTATGCGAGCATCATTGAAATCATCATGCCTAGCTAAAAGGCATTAAAGAAAAATGCTTGTTGGGAGACAACCCAACACTTTTACCTACTGTTTTTGTGTGTTCACATGATTAAGCTAATGTAGTAATCATGTTTTAATTCTTCCGTTTCAATAAAGTGCCAAGTAAGACCTTCAGGATGTCTTACGGTGATAGTTGATTTGATCTTGCTGAAAAACAGAAACTTTTGCGCTCAGGAAAACAATTCTCATCTTTAAAATAAGCGCATTAAATGTTGATTCTTTATGCAGAAGATTAATAGATAAATTTCCCAGGTTTTCCTAATTTTTTAGAATTTTTGGAGTAACATAAGTATGGTTGGAGTGCAGATTACTACAGACTGTTCTGTTTTTGACAGATTCTGTTTTCACTGCACAGTTTGCTTGTTTTCCAGTTTCTATGGCTTATATTGCTCAATATAAATTGTGGAAATGATATGCTATATTAGGCATTGTGTGGAAACAATTATGAATCTTGTCTTTGACAGTACCAAAGTGAAATGGTTTGCCCTTTATCATACTAACCTATCTTACAAAGTTCCGTTAAGTTTTGTGTGATTGAAGTTTCCAAGTTTTGGGTGAGATGTCGATATGAGGAGAATAAAGAGTGAAAAGACCCTAAGCTTGGGGATGCCCAAGGCATCCCAAGGTAATATTCAAGGAAGATCTAAGCAACTAAGCTTGGGGATGCCCCGAAAGGCATCCCCTCTTTCGTCTTCAACAATATCGGTAACCTCACTTGGAGCTATGTCTTCATTCGTCACATGATATGAGTTTTACTTGGAGCGTCATTTTATTTTGTTAGGATTTGCTTGCTATTATTTATAATAATGTTTTGCATATTTTATTTCAATAAAAGTGGCAAGGTAGCCTTTGCCATGCTTATTTTGCAAGTTTACATGTTGTTGTTTGAAAACAGAAAATTTACCGCTGTTGCAAAAATTCCCTAGAAAAGTAAGAATGTGATAAAATGTTGAAACTTTTTACAAAATGAGTTCTGATAAATTTTCTACAGTGTGGTAAATTTTCATAACTTTTGGAGTTTAATAAGTATTTATACTCTTGCATTATTTATAGACTGTACTGGTTTGGCAGATTGCTGTTAGGTTTGCATTGTTTGCATATGTTTGCTTGTTTAATGATTCTATTTGAGGATAGAAGTATTAAATATGCTGAGGCATTTAGTATGAAATATTGAATAATGATTTTAGTGATTTCCTACAATAGAGAATGATAAAGTTTTTGCATTGGTTTATACTAACTTATCTCATGAGTTCTTGTTGAGTTTTGTGTGGATGAAGTTTTTAAGATTTAGGGATAATGTGATATAAAAGGAATTAAGGAGACACAAAAGCTCAACCTTGGTGATGCCCAAGGCATCCCAAGAAAATATTTCAAAAAGTCTCAAGCATCTAAGCTCGGGGATGCCCCAGTAGGCATCCCACCTTTCTTCATCAACAATTATCGGTTAGTATTGGTTAATCCTAAGTTTTTGCTTCTTCACATGAGTTGTGCTATCCTTGAAATGTGATTTTATTTTCATTTTGCTTGCTGTTTTAATAAAATACTTAGATCTGAAAGTTTTAAATAAGAGAGATCCTCACCTAGCTATCTATTTACTTAACTACTCATTTGATCTTCACTTATATCATTTTGCAGTAACTTGTCATTTACTCTTGTGCTTCACTTATATCCTATGAGTGAATTGTTGAATAAATTGAATGTCATGAAGTTGAAATCATATCATGCCTAGTGGTAGCTTCACATTGGGTTTAGAAAGTGAAATCTTCTCAGGCTTGACAATCACAATATTGGTCATACAAGTAATTCACGAATGATTAGTAGAAGGAAGAGAACTTTCACATGCAAATGCACTATCTTGGAAATCTTTTGTGATTGTGAGCCCCCATAAAAATATTATATGCCAAAATTGTCGACATTGGACAAGGAAGGCAACGTAATGGTTTATGTTTGTTCACATTCACATAGAAGTTATATTTTCATAGATCCTTCAACATGTGGTGCTTGCCCCCCATCTTTGCTAGCCAAAAACTGCGCACCAAGTAGAGATACTACTTGTGCATGAAAAACCTTAGACCCAAATCTTATTTTCAAGTGTCCACCATACGTACCTAAGGATTGATCAAGATCCTTCAAGTAAGTTGTCATCGGTGCAATAAGGCAATAAAAATTGCTTCTAAAAGTGTTAGATCAGTTAGTGTAAGAGAAAATTGAGCATTGTACGAACTTGTGATGACAAAGAATAAAAGCGACAGACTGCATAATAAAGGTTGCTATCATAAGGGGCAATACAATGTGACGTTATTTTGCACTAAGGGGTTGAGCATACAAACAAATAAGCACATGGAAACCTCTGCTTCCCTCTATGAAGGGCCTATCTTTTACTTTTCAGTATTTGCTTTTATGCAAAGAGTCAAAGTTCTCTCGATTCCTTTTTATTTTTCTCTTTTGGCAAGCATCATGTGGCGAGGAAAGATCTAGGCACATATATCCAATTGGAAATGGGTAGCATAATTTATTATTGTTGACATCACCCTTGAGGTGAATACGTTGGGAGGCGAAATTAGAAGCCCCTATCTTTCTATGTGTCCGGTTGAAACGTGTTGCTCATGTGTATGTGGTGAGTGTTAGAAATCATAGAAGACTATATGATGGTTTAGTATGTGGAGCTCTTACTTTGACTCTGTTTATTATATTGCAATTGCAATTGCTTGGTGACTGAGAACATAGGTTGTTGAGTTTCAAGAGAATTCATTGTTTGAACCTTAACATGTGAATTGGTTGCTACTTTAACATGAGAAGTTTTATAAGAAAGAATTGATGTTACGATGCTAGGAAAAGTGATTGAAATTGTCATTGATCAAACTTGTGCACTTTGCTAGCATTCACACTTCATAAATTATTTCTTTTATCATTTACCTACTCGAGGACGAGTAGGGATTAAGCTTGGGGATGTTGATACGTCTCCAATGTATCTATAATTTATGAAGTATTCATGCTCTTATATTATCATCCTTGTATGTTTTACAATTATTTTATAGCAACTTTATATCATTTTTTGGGACTAACCTATTGACCCAGTGCCCAGTGCCAGTAGTTGTTTTTGCTTGTTTTTTTACATCACAGGAAATCAATATCAAACGGAGTTCAAACACCGCGAAACTTTTTGTGGATTTTTATGGACCAAAAGACCACCAGTGGGCTAGAGCAGCACCTGGGGGTGCCCCGAGGGGGGCAGAACCCACCAGGGCGCGCCTGGGGGCCCAGGCGCACCCAGGTGGGTTATGCCCACCTCGGTGGCCTCCTGCACCCCCACTTTGCCCTATAAAATCCCAAATATTCCAAAAACCCTCAGGGTTACCCTAGATTAGAATTTCAGCCGCCGCAAGGCTCTGTAGCCACGAGAAACCAATATAGACCCCGTTCTGGCACCCTTTCGAAGGGGGAATCATCACCAGTGGTCATCTTCATGATCTCGGCGACCACCATGATGAGGAGGGAGTAGTCCACCCTCGGGGCTGAGGGTTTGTACCAGTAGCTATGTGTTTAATATCTCCCTCTCTCTCTCTCTCTCTCTCTCTCTCTCTCTCTCTCTTGTCCTTGAGATGTCACGTGTGACGCCCCGAAACCGATGCTCCAAAAGCCTTCAGTTATTTTGTTGTTGTTGTTGTGTGTTTTATTTATTTGTTGCATTCATCATGTCACATCATGTCATCATTTGCATTGCATCGGCACTCCGTTGCCATCATGTTTACAAAACTCATAGTCGTTCGTAATTGCTGCTTCTCCTTGTCTCCGGGGCATGTCGTCAGACCATTTGTCTTCCTTGACCATTCTCAGTCCAACCACACACTTAACCTCGTCCGCCTAACCCTCTTTGTACAGTGCATCGACCCCTCGCCCATGTCCAAAACTTCTCCGAACCCAAACCGGGCTATCGTTACCGTTGGGTCCGGATCATCCCCAAACATCTATAAAACATCTCCGTTTTCTTAGTTGGAATTCCTAATCTATATTTTCGCAGTCGTCCGATTACGATCATAGGGACGTGATATCCCCTAACCTAAATTCATCTGATATAAATATCAGTCCAACCCTAGATCCTAGGGGCTTGTCCCATCCACCAAATCCCCTCGCCCACCGCCGCTACCTTCTCCCTCCGGATCCCTCCCGATAGCCTCGTTTTCATCTTCGAACAAACCCACAACTGCGCCGCTCCTCCTCGCTTTCAACGCCGCCCGCATGCCCCCTGCCTGCTATCGTTGCAACTCCAGCCAAGCTCTCCTCGTGCCCTACAGCCATGGTGCCCAAGGCCTCCTGTCTCCTCGTCACCAGAAGCCCGCCTCCCCGACCTGCCCGAGCTTCTAGATCGGGGGAGGAGCCCCGATCTAGAGCTCCGCCCGAGCACGCCACTGCTCGAGGGTCTCGTCGCCGGCAACCGAGCCCCCCTGCAGAGTTGTAGCACCGCCAGAGGCCCTGCCTTGTGCGCCCGCACAAGGAGACGAGCGCTCTCCTCCCCGAGCAGGCAAGTGCGTCCGTCGCTGACCCAAGCTCCACATCATGACGTCCCTTTCCTCTGGCCCGAGCAGAGCTCCGCCTCCGCTTGATCTGCTACCTCACCGCTGCGCTGGCGAGCACGACGCCGAAGAACCACAGGTCGCCATGCCTCTGCCCATCCCCTCTTCTCTTTCTCTCCTGCCTACTCCTCCTTCTCTCTCTCTGTCCTCTGCCTCTCTCTGTACAAGGTGAACAGGAGCACCCATGGTCGCCGCCGCCGTCTTGGCTACCATCGCCGGAGAACACCCCGCCGCCGCTGTCTCTGCTTCGCCTAAACCACGGGGGTCCTCTTTTGCTCCGCCCCGCGCTAGGTCATCGCTCGTGTTGACCTCCCATGCCTCTCTGAACTGCTCGCCCGCCAGTCGCGCCGCCCCAGCGAGCCGGCCCAGATCTGCCAGCCCATATGCCTCCTCTCCCCCAGCCGGCCCGGTGGCCCATGGTGAGCGCCCCCGCAACCAGCAGATTTAGCCCGAGTCACTGGTTTTTTTTCGCGAAAGATTTTGCTAATTAATCGGGAAGCTGGAGTTTTGCAGAAAAACCCTCCTACTTCATGCATTTAATTACTCACAAACTGTGCATCGGATTAAAATGATTTAAATATGTTTAATGGTTAGAATTTCATCTAGTTTCATACTCTGCCACTTGCATCCATGTTTAAAATGTTTAAAATGTTGTTTGTTTCAATTTGCTCAAATGCCATGCTAAAATATTTAATATCTAATTAACCATAGCTCCAAATTAAATGTTCTTTATATGTAAATGGGGTAGGAAAATGCATAGATTAACATGGTTCACTTACTTTGCATGTTTAACTATAAATATGGTTTAGGGCAGAACAGATTCATAACCAAAATATGCACATGGGGATTTTCCGGATTTGTTGATTGTTATATCCGGCCCCATTTAAATTGCTTAGATAGTATAGTTTTGATATGCTTCACCTCTTGCCATGGTAACCAACATTAAATATTATTGCATAGCTTAAACAAGAGTGAACTAAATAATTGAATGTGGTGTTTCGTCAATATGCAACTTGTTGCATGTTGAGCTCCACTTAATTTGTAGTATTGTTTGTTGCACTTTGCCATGCCATGCCTCATTAAACTGGACATGCATTATACTTGATTGTGCATCATGCCATGTTTATGCTTGTTGGTTTACTATGTCGTTTGCTTCTTTGCGGTTGCGCTTCTCCTTGATAGTTCCGGTTACGTTGCAATTTTGAGGATCCGTTCGGCTACGTTGGTTCATATTCTTCATGGATTTGGTCTTCTTCCTAGCGGGATTTCAGGCAAGATGACCATCACCTTGGATCTCACTACTATCTTTGCTATGCTACTTGTCTCAATGCTATTGCTATGTCGCGCTTCCTACCACTTGGTTATCAAGCCTCCCTATATGCCATGAAACAGCCTCTAACCTTTTCCACCATCCCAGCAAACCGTTGTTTGGCTATGTTACCTCTTTGCTCAGCGCCTCTTATAGTGTTGCTAGTTGCAGGTGCAGTTGCAGGTTGTTCCATGTTAGGACATGGATATCATGTATATTTTGGGATATCACATTATCTCTTATTTAATTAATGCACATATATACTTGGTAAAGGGTGTAAGGGTCGGCCTTATGCTTGGTGTTTTGTTCCACTCTTGGCGCCCTAGTTTCCGTCATACCGGTGTTATGTTCCTTGATTTTGCGTCCCTAACATGGTGAGGAGTATGGGGCCCTCTCGACAGTTTGCTTTGAATAAAACTCTTCCAGCAAGGCCCAACATTGGTTTTACCATTTGCCTAATAACAACTAAGACTTGCATAGGGACTTTCTGGACCTTGAGGATTTTTAAACAACCCCCCTGGGACACTGCTCCTCCGAGTGTTGGTCCAAACTGGGCGATGTCCGGCACCCCTGGGCAACAAGAGTCTCAGCCAACCCGACGTCTGGCCCATCTGGTGTGACCTGAGAACGAGATACATGTGGCTCCTATCGGGATTTGTCGGCACATCTGGAGGTCTTGTTAGTTTTGTTTTACCATTGTTTAAATGTCTTCTGCACTGGAATTCTGATTCTGATCGGAGGGTCCCGCGATGGAGGATTATCTCCGCGGATCATGAGCTGGTCATGGGCTAAGTTGGGACACCCCTGCAGGGTTTAAACTTTCAAAAGTCGTGCCTGCAGTTATGTGGCAGATGTGAATTTGTTAATATCCGGTTGTAGAGGACTTGAAGTAAACTCAATTTAAAATAGACCAATCGCGTGCATAACCGTGATTATCTCTTTTCAGGGAATTTCAAGAGGAGAACACGGTTGGGTTATGTTTGAACGTAAGTAGTTCAGGATCACTTCTTGATGTATTGCGGGCTTTGTTAATATAGTCGGAACATATGGTATTTTCCCCTCTCTATCTTGTTGTGATGAATTGAGTTTTTCCCTTCGAGATTTCGTTGTTATCGGATTGAATACTTTTATGGATTTGGGAGCATTGATATATGTCTTGCATATGAATACTCGTGGTGACAATGGGGTATCATATTGATTCACTTGATATGTGTTTTGGCACTCAACTCGCAGATTCCCGCAGTGACATTGGGGTAATCTATGCATAGGGGTTGATGCACGTTCTCGTCTTTCGTTTCTCCGATAGAAATCTTGGGTCACTCATTGAAGTTCTTTGTGTTGGATTGAGTATTATGAATCTGAAATTATTTGGTGTTATTTTAGTACAAACTCTTGGATAGATCGATCGGAAAGAATAGCTTCGAGGTGGTTTCGTACCCTACAAATGATTTCTTCGTATGTTCTCCGCTAGATAGGAACTTTGGAGTGATTCTTCATTGCACGTTGAGGGACGGTAATATGATCCAATTATATTAGCATTGTTGACATATGGTACTAGCGAAAGTACGGACCCTAGGCCTCATTTTTAAGCATTGCAATACCGTTTTTCTGCCCGTTTACTATTTTCTACCTTGTGGTTTTTATTTATTCAGATCATAAAAATATATTACTACCATCCATAATACACTTTTATTACCATCTCTTCACTGAACTAGTGGACTATATAATTTGCCATTGTATTGGGTGTGTTGGGGCACAAGAGATTTCTTGTACTCCTTCCGTCCCAAAATAAGTTACTCAACTTTGTATTAGCTTTAGTATAAAGTTAGTACAAACTTGAGTCACTTATTTTGGGACAGAGGAAGTATTTGATTGCAGGGTTGTTTGAGAGAGACCATCTTCATCCTACGCCTCCCACGGATTGATAAACCTTAGGTCATCCTGAAGGAAATATGCCCTAGAGGCAATAATAAAGTTATTATTTATTTCCTTATATCATGATAAATGTTTATTATTCATGCTAGAATTGTATTAACCGGAAACATAATACATGTCGAATACATAGACAAACAGAGTGTCACTAGTATGCCTCTACTTGACTAGCTTGTTAATCAAAGATGGTTATGTTTCCTAACCATGGACAAAGAGTTGTCATTTGATTAACGGGATCACATCATTAGTTGAATGATTTGATTGACATGACCTATTCCATTAGCTTAGCACCCGATCGTTTAGTATGTTGCTATTGCTTTCTTCATGATTTATACATGTTCCTATGACTATGAGATTATGCAACTCCCGTTTGCCGGAGGAACACTTTGTGTGCTACCAAATGTCACAACGTAACTGGGTGATTATAAAGGAGCTCTACAGGTGTCTCCAAAGGTACATGTTGGGTTGGCGTATTTCGAGATTAGGATTTGTCACTCCGATTGTCGGAGAGGTATCTCTGGGCCCTCTCGGTAATGCACATCACTTAAGCCTTGCAAGCATTGCAACTAATGAGTTAGTTGCGGGATGATGTATTATGGAACAAGTAAAGAGACTTGCCGGTAACGAGATTGAACTAGGTATTGGATACCGACGATCGAATCTCGGGCAAGTAACATACCGATGACAAAGGGAACAACGTATGTTGTTATGCGGTCTGACCGATAAAAGATCTTCGTAGAATATGTAGGAGCCAATATGAGCATCCAGGTTCCGCTATTGGTTATTGACCGGAGACGTGTCTCGGTCATGTCTACATTGTTCTTGAACCCGTAGGATCCACACGCTTAAGGTTACGATGACAGTTATATTATGAGTTTATGCATTTTGATGTACCAAAGTTTGTTCGGAATCCCGGATGTGATCACGGACATGACGAGGAGTCTCGAAATGGTCGAGACATAAAGATTGATATATTGGAAGCCTATATTTGGATATCGGAAGCGTTCCGGGTGAAATCGGGATTTTACCGGATTACCGGGAGGTTACCGGACCCCCTCCCGGAGGTATATGGGCCTTAGTGGGCCTTAGTGGGAGATATGAGAGGTGGCCAGGGATGGGCCGCGCGCCCCTCCCCCCCTTAGTCCGAATAGGACAAGGAGAGAGGGGGCCGGCGCCCCCCTTCCTTCTCTCTCTCTTTCCCCCCTTCACGAATCCTATTCCAACTAGGAAAGGGGGGGAGTCCTACTCCCGGAGGGAGTAGGACTCCTGCTGGCGCGCCCTATGATGGCCGGCCGGCCCCCCTCCTTTGAGCCTTTATATACGGAGACAAGGGGCACCCCTAGAGACACAAGTTGATCCACGTGATCATATTCTTAGCCGTGTGCGGTTCCCCCTTCCACCATAGTCCTCGATAATATTGTAGCGGTGCTTAGGCGAAGCCCTGTGACGGTAGTACATCAAGATCGTCACCACACCGTTGTGCTGATGGAACTCTTCCCCGACGCTTTGCTGGATCGGAGTCCGGGGATCGTCATCGAGCTGAACGTGTGCTAGAACTCGGAGGTGCCGTAGTTTCGGTGCTTGATCGGTCGGGCCGTGAAGACGTACGACTACATCAACCAAGTTAACGCTTCCGTTGTCGATCTACAAGGGTGCGTAGATCACACTCTCCCCTCTCGTTGCTATACATCACCATGATCTTGCGTGTGCGTAGGAATTTTTTTTAAATTACTATGAAACCCAACAATGGTATCAGAGCCTAGGTTTTATGTGTTGATGTTATATGCACGATTAGAACACAAGTGAGTTGTGGGTGATATAAGTCTTACTGCTTACCAGCATGTCATACTTTGGTTTGGCGGTATTGTTGGACAAAGCGGCCAGGACCGACATTACGCGTACGCTTACGCGAGACTGGTTCTCCCGACATGCTTTGCACAAAGGTGGCTAGCGGGTGACAGTTTCTCCAACTTTAGTTGAACCGAGTGTGGCTATGCCCGGTCCTTGCGAAGGTTAAAACAGCACCAACTTGACAAACTATCATTGTGGTTTTGATGCGTAGGTAAGATTGGTTCTTGCTTAAGCCCGTAGCAGCCACGTAAAACTTGCAACAACAAAGTAGAGGACGTCTAACTTGTTTTTGCAGGGCATGTTGTGATGTGATATGGTCAAGACATGATGCTAAATTTTATTGTATGAGATGATCATGTTTTGTAACCAAGTTATCGGCAACTGGCAGGAGCCATATGGTTGTCGCTTTATTGTATGCAATGCAATCACGCTGTAATGCTTTACTTTATCACTAAGCGGTAGCGATAGTCGTGGAAGCATAAGATTGGCGAGACGACAATGATGCTACGATGGAGATCAAGGTGACGCGCCGGTGACGATGGTGATCACGACGGTGCTTCAGAGATGGAGATCACAAGCACAAGATGATGATGGCCATATCATATCACTTATATTGATTGCATGTGATGTTTATCTTTTATGCATCTTATCTTGCTTTGATTGACGGTATGCACCATTGCGAAAGTTCTTCGTGCTGAGACACCACGTGATGATCGGGTGTGATAGGCTCTACGTTCAAATACAACGGGTGCAAAACAGTTGCACACGCGGAATTATCAGGTTATACTTGACGAGCCAATCATATACAGATATGGCCTCGGAACACGGAGACCGAAAGGTCGAGCGTGAATCATATAGTAGATATGATCAACATAGTGATGTTCACCAATGAAACCACTCCATCTCACGTGATGATCGGACATGGTTTAGTTGACTTGGATCACGTAATCACTTAGAGGATTAGAGGGATGTCTATCTAAGTGGGAGTTCTTTAAGTAATATGATTAATTGAACCTAAATTTATCATGAACTTAGTACCTGATAGTATCTTGCTTATGTATGTTTGATTGTAGATAGATGGCGCGTGCTATTGTTCCGTTGAATTTTAATGCGTTCCTTGAGAAAGTAAAGTTGAAAGATGATGGTAGCAATTACACGGACTAGGTCCGTAACTTGAGGATTATCCTCATTGCTGCACAGAAGAATTACGTCCTGGAAGCACCGTTGGGTGCCAGGCCTGCTGCTGGAGCAACACCAGATGTTATGAACGTCTGGCAGAGCAAAGCTGATGACTACTCGATAGTTTAATGTGCCATGCTTTACGGCTTAGAACCGGGACTTCAACGACGTTTTGAACGTCATGGGGCATATGAGATGTTCCAGGAGTTGAAGTTAATATTTCAAGCAAATGCCCGGATTGAGAGATATGAAGTCTCCA
This sequence comes from Triticum aestivum, assembly GCF_018294505.1. Lineage (NCBI taxonomy): Eukaryota > Viridiplantae > Streptophyta > Magnoliopsida > Poales > Poaceae > Triticum > Triticum aestivum. Next base: position 466,862,766 of record NC_057800.1, read on the forward strand.
ATAAGTTCTATAGCTGCAAGATGGAGGAGAACAGTTCTGTCAGTGAGCATATACTCAAGATGTCTGGGTATTGTAATCACTTGATTCAACTGGGAGTTAATCTTACGGATGATGGCGTCATTGACAGAATTCTCCAATCACTTCCACCAAGCTACAAGAGCTTCGTGATGAACTATAATATGCAAGGGATGAATAAGACTATTCCCGAGCTCTTCGCAATGCTGAAAGCTGCGGAGGTAGAAATCAAGAAGGAGCATCAAGTGTTGATGGTCAACAAGACCACTAGTTTCAAGAAAAAGGGCAAAGGGAAGAAGAAGGGGAACTTCAAGAAGAACAGCAAGCAAGTTGCTGCTTGAGAGAAGAAACCCAAGTCTGGACCTAAGCCTGAAACTGAGTGCTTCTACTGCAAGCAGACTGGTCACTGGAAGCGGAACTGCCCCAAGTATTTGGCGGATAAGAAGGATGGCAAGGTGAACAAAGGTATATGTGATATACATGTTATTGATGTGTACCTTACTAATGCTCGCAGTAGCACCTGGGTATTTGATACTGGTTATGTTGCTAATATTTGCAACTCGAAACAGGGACTACGGATTAAGCGAAGATTAGCTAAGGACGAGGTGACGATGCGCGTGGGAAATGGTTCCAAAGTCGATGTGATCGCGGTCAGCGCGCTACCTCTACATCTACCTTCTGGATTAATATTAGACCTAAATAATTGTTATTTGGTGCCAGCGTTAAGCATGAACATTATATCTAGATCTTGTTTGATGCGAGACGGTTATTCATTTAAATCAGAGAATAATGGTTGTTCTATTTATATGAGTAATATCTTTTATGGCCATGCACCCTTGAAGAATGGTCTATTCTTATTGAATCTCGATAGTAGTGACACACATATTCATAATGTTGAAGCCAAAAGATGCAGAGTTGATAATGATAGTGCAACTTATTTGTGGCACTGCCATTTAGGTCATATCGGTGTAAAGCGGATGAAGAGACTCCATACTGATGGACTTTTGGAACCACTTGATTATGAATCACTTGGTACTTGCGAACCGTACCTCATGGGCAAGATGACTAAAACGCCGTTCTCCGGTACTATGGAGAGAGCAACAGATTTGTTGGAAATCATACATACAGATGTATGTGGTCCGATGAATGTTGAGGCTCATTGCGGATATCGTTATTTTCTCACCTTCACAGATGACTTAAGCAGATATGGGTATATCTACTTAATGAAACATAAGTCTGAAACGTTTGAAAAGTTCAAAGAATTTTAGAGTGAAGTTGAAAATCATCGTAACAAGAAAATAAAGTTTCTACGATCTGATCGTGGAGGAGAATATTTGAGTTACGAGTTTGGTGTACATTTGAAACAATGCGGAATAGTTTCGCAACTCACGCCACCCGGAACACCACAGCGTAATGGTGTGTCCGAACGTCGTAATCGTACTTTACTAGATATGGTGTGATCTATGATGTCTCTTACTGATTTACCGCTATCATTTTGGGGTTATGCTTTAGAGACGACCGCATTCACGTTAAATAGGGCACCATCAAAATCTGTTGAGACGACGCCTTATGAACTATGGTTTGGCAAGAAACCAAAGTTGTCGTTTCTGAAAGTTTGGGGTTGCGATGCTTATGTGAAAAAGCTTCAACCTGATAAGCTCGAACCCAAATCGGAGAAATGTGTCTTCATAGGATATCCAAAGGAGACTATTGGATACACCTTCTATCACAGATCCGAAGGCAAGACTTTTGTTGCTAAGTTCGGAAACTTTCTGGAGAAGGAGTTTCTCTCGAAAGAAGTGAGTGGGAGGAAAGTAGAACTTGACGAGGTAACTGTACCTGCTCCCTTATTGGAAAGTAGTGCATCACAGAAACCTATTTCTGTGACACCTACACCAATTAGTGAGGAAGCTAATGATAATGATCATGAAACTTGAGAACAAGATACTACTGAACATCGTAGATCAAGCAGAGTGAGATCCGCGCCAGAGTGGTACGGTAATCCTGTTCTGGAAGTCATGCTACTAGATCATGATGAACCTATGAACTATGAAGAAGCAATGGTGAGCCCAGATTCCGCAAAATGGCTTGAAGCCATGAAATCTGAGATGGGATCCATGTATGAGAACAAAGTATGGACTTTGGTTGACTTGCCCAATGATCGGCAAGTGATTGAGAATAAATGGATCTTCAAGAAGAAGACTGACGCTGATGGTAATATTACTGTCTACAAAGCTCGACTTGTCGCAAAATGTTTTCTGCGGGTTCAAGGGATTGACTACGACGAGACCTTCTCACCCGTAGCGATGCTTAAGTCTGTCCGAATCATGTTAGCAATTGCCGCATTTTATGATTATGAAATTTGGCAGATGGATGTCAAAACTGCATTCCTGAATGGATTTCTGGAAGAAGAGTTGTATATGATGCAACCAGAAGGTTTTGTCAATCCAAAGGGAGCTAACAAAGTATGCAAGCTCCAGCGATCCATTTATGGACTGGTGCAAGCCTCTCGGAGTTGGAATAAACGCTTTGATAGTGTGATCAAAGCATTTGGTTTTATACAGACTTTCGGAGAAGCCTGTATTTACAAGAAAGTGAGTGGGAGCTCTGTAGCATTTCTGATATTATATGTGGATGACATATTACTGATTGGAAATGATATAGAATTTCTGGATAGCATAAAGGGATACTTGAATAAGAGTTTTTCAATGAAAGACCTCGGTGAAGCTGCTTACATATTAGGCATTAAGATCTATAGAGATAGATCAAGACGCTTAATTGGACTTTCACAAAGCACATACCTTGACAAAGTTTTGAAGAAGTTCAAAATGGATCAAGCAAAGAAAGGGTTCTTGCCTGTGTTACAAGGTGTGAAGTTGAGTCAGACTCAATGCCCGACCACTGCAGAAGATAGAGAGAAAATGAAAGATGTTCCCTATGCTTCAGCCATAGGCTCTATCATGTATGCAATGCTGTGTACCAGACCTGATGTGTGCCTTGCTATAAGTCTAGCAGGGAGGTACCAAAGTAATCCAGGAGTGGATCACTGGACAGCGGTCAAGAACATCCTGAAGTACCTGAAAAGGACTAAGGATATGTTTCTCGTATATGGAGGTGACAAAGAGCTCATCGTAAACGGTTACGTTGATGCAAGCTTTGACACTGATCCGGACGATTCTAAATCGCAAACCGGATACGTGTTTACATTAAACGGTGGAGCTGTCAGTTGGTGCAGTTCTAAACAAAGCGTCGTGGCGGGATCTACATGTGAAGCGGAGTACATAGCTGCTTCGGAAGCAGCAAACGAAGGAGTCTGGATGAAGGAGTTCATATCCGATCTAGGTGTCATACCTAGTGCTTCGGGTCCAATGAAAATCTTTTGTGACAATACTGGTGCAATTGCCTTGGCAAAGGAATCCAGATTTCACAAGAGAACCAAGCACATCAAGAGACGCTTCAATTCCATCCGGGATCTAGTCCAGGTGGGAGACATAGAGATTTGCAAGATACATACGGATCTGAATGTAGCAGACCCGTTGACTAAGCCTCTTCCACGAGCAAAACATGATCAGCACCAAGGCTCCATGGGTGTTAGAATCATTACTGTGTAATCTAGATTATTGACTCTAGTGCAAGTGGGAGACTGAAGGAAATAATATGCCCTAGAGGCAATAATAAAGTTATTATTTATTTCCTTATATCATGATAAATGTTTATTATTCATGCTAGAATTGTATTAACCGGAAACATAATACATGTGTGAATACATAGACAAACAGAGTGTCACTAGTATGCCTCTACTTGACTAGCTCGTTAATCAAAGATGGTTATGTTTCCTAACCATGGACAAAGAGTTGTCATTTGATTAACGGGATCACATCATTAGTTGAATGATCTGATTGACATGACCCATTCCATTAGCTTAGCACCCGATCGTTTAGTATGTTGCTATTGCTTTCTTCATGACTTATACATGTTCCTATGACTATGAGATTATGCAACTCCCGTTTGCCGGAGGAACACTTTGTGTGCTACCAAACGTCACAACGTAACTGGGTGATTATAAAGGAGCTCTACAGGTGTCTCCAAAGGTACATGTTGGGTTGGCGTATTTCGAGATTAGGATTTGTCACTCCGATTGTCGGAGAGGTATCTCTGGGCCCTCTCGGTAATGCACATCACTTAAGCCTTGCAAGCATTGCAACTAAATGAGTTAGTTGCGGGATGATGTATTACGGAACGAGTAAAGAGACTTGCCGCTAACGAGATTGAACTAGGTATTGGATACCGACGATCGAATCTCGGGCAAGTAACATACCGATGACAAAGGGAACAACGTATGTTGTTATGCGGTCTGACCGATAAAAGATCTTCGTAGAATATGTAGGAGCCAATATGAGCATCCAGGTTCCGCTATTGGTTATTGACCGGAGACGTGTCTCGGTCATGTCTACATTGTTCTCGAACCCGTAGGGTCCGCACGCTTAAGGTTACGATGACAGTTATATTATGAGTTTATGCATTTTGATGTACCGAAGTTTGTTCAGAGTCCCGGATGTGATCACGGACATGACGAGGAGTCTCGAAATGGTCGAGACATAAAGATTGATATATTGGAAGCCTATATTTGGATATCGGAAGCGTTCCGGGTGAAATCGGGATTTTACCGGATTACCGGGAGGTTACCGGAACCCCCCGGGAGGTATATGGGCCTTAGTGGGCCTTAGTGGGAGATAGGAGAGGTGGCCAGGGATGGGCCGCGCGCCCCTCCCCCCTTAGTCCGAATAGGACAAGGAGAGAGGGGGCCGGCGCCCCCCTTCCTTCTCTCTCTCTTTCCCCCCTTCACGAATCCTATTCCAACTAGGAAAGGGGGGAGTCCTACTCCCGGAGGGAGTAGGACTCCTCCTGGCGCGCCCTATGATGGCCGGCCGGCCCCCCTCCTTTGAGCCTTTATATACGGAGACAAGGGGCACCCCTAGAGACACAAGTTGATCCACGTGATCATATTCTTAGCCGTGTGCGGTGCCCCCTTCCACCATAGTCCTTGATAATATTGTAGCGGTGCTTAGGCGAAGCCCTGCGACGGTAGTACATCAAGATTGTCACCACGCCGTTGTGCTGACGGAACTCTTCCCCGACACTTTGCTGGATCGGAGTCCGGGGATCGTCATCGAGCTGAACGTGTGCTAGAACTCGGAGGTGCCGTAGTTTCGGTGCTTGATCGGTCGGGCCATGAAGATGTACGACTACATCAACCAAGTTAACGCTTCCGTTGTCGATCTACAAGGGTACGTAGATCACACTCTCCCCTCTCATTGCTATACATCACCATGATCTTGCGTGTGCATAGGAATTTTTTTGAAATTACTACGAAACCCAACACATCCACTTGAGGGAAAATTGCTACTGTCCTACAAAACTCTACGCTTGGAGGCCCAACACGTGTCTACAAGAATAAAGTTGCATAGTAGACATCAGCAACCATAGCAGCAAAATCTAGCATATCAAGTTGGTCATCGTATGAATCGACGTCTTGGTTTTCCAGTGGGCATTTCGGCTTTCCAGTTTTCCATTGGTAGACTCAACATTCATGTGACATTGATCGGGGTTTGGCATCTCGCAGCCCTGGGTATCTCCATCCATGACCTCCTCTTTACCGTGTATGGTCCAACGTGTATATCCATCCATGAATCCCCGAGAGACTAAGTGCCACTAGACATCTGCAACTTCATGTGACTCTATATTGGCTCATCCAAGTACCTACAATGGTTAGATAACATGCATGGGTACAAGTGCAGATCCAAGACATATGAGCATCATCATAAGAGAAATATCAAGGATTAATCAAAGGCTCATGCCTTGCATGCATCCAAATGGAGTTTCTCCTCCAAGTCCGAGGCGGCAAAATACATTCTCATCAAGCGGTTTAGTGAATATATCCACCTATTGCTTATTGGTATGAACATGCTTAAGATCGATGTCTCCTTTAGTAACATGATCTCAAATGAAATGATGATGAACTTCAATATTCTTAGTTCGAGAATGTTGCACGGGATTGTGAGCAATCTTAATAGCACTCTCATTATCACAAAGCAACTGAACATGTTTCACATGTATCGCAGAGTCTTTAAGAGTTTGGGTCATCCAAAGTAACTGAGCACAACATGAACCGGCGGCAATGTATTCCGAGTTATGTTTCTTAGAGGACCAAGACACAAGAGATCTACCAAGAAATTGACAAGTACCCGAAGTGGACTGTCTATCAACCTTGTCACCGGCATAGTCCGAGTCGGAATAGCCAACAAGATCAAAAGAAGACCTCTTAGGATACCAAATGCCAAAGTTTGGTGTATGAACTAAGTATCTCACTATCCTTTTCACAGCCTTAAGATGAAACTCTTTAGGGGACGCTTGATATCGTCAACACATGCACACACTTAGCATAATATCGGGACAAGAGGCACATAGATATAACAATGAACCAATCATAGAGCGGTAAACCTTTTGGTCAACCGGTGTGCCATCCTTAGTCAAGTTAAGATGTCCAATAGTAGGCATGGTTGTTTTCATACCTTTGCTTTCTTGGATGTTGAACTTCTTGAATAAGTCCTTGGTATACTTTGTTTAGGAAACAAAGGTACCCTCCTTAGTTTGCTTGATTTGCAAACTAATAAAGAACTTGAGTTCACTCATCATAGACATCTCAAACCTCTCCGACATTAGCCTTCCAAACTTTTCACTAAAATGAGGGTTAGTAGATCCAAATATGATATCATCCACATAAATTTGGCATAAAAATAATTCACCATTAACCCTTTCAGTAAAAAGAGTAGAAACAATTTTTCCAATCTCAAAGCCTTTTTCAATAAGGAACTTGGTCAAGCATTTATACCACGCTCTAGGAGCTTGTTTAAGACCATAAAGAGCTTTGTGGTGTTTGTAAACATGATTAGGTTTCTTAGGATTAACAAAGCCGGGAGGCTGTTTAACATATACTTCCTCCTCAATTTCACCATTTAGAAAAACACTTTTAATGTCCATTTGGTATAATGTGATATCATGGTGATTGACATAAGCAAGTAAGATGCATATGGACTCAAGTCTAGCAACGGGGGCATATGTCTCACCATAGTCCATACCTTCAACTTGAGTGTAGCCTTGGGTGAAGAGATGGGCCTTGTTGCATACAACTTGTCCATCTTCATCTTGCTTATTCCGAAACACCCATTTGGTTCCAATGACATTTTGGTTGTTGTCCGGCTTTTCTACCAATGTACACACTTGGTTCCTCTCGAAGTTGTGTAGCTCTTCGTGCATGGCGTTCACCCAATCCGGATCATCAAGGGCTTATTCAACCTCCAAGGTTCAATACTAGAGATGAATGAATAATGTTCACAAAAGTTAGCCAAACGAGTTTTAGAGCGAGTAATTCTCCCAGTTTGAATATCATCAAAGATTTGTTTGACGGGGTGGTCTCTTGAAACTCTTGCTCAAACTCGTGAGAGCTTTTGTTTGGGTCGGGGTGGAACATCCTCTTCATCATCTTGTTCTTCCTCTTAGCCTTCTTCACTGTTGGCGTTGTTGTTCTCTTGTGGAGGTGGATAGGGAGGTTGATGAGGTTCATCTTGGTGCACTTACTCGTTTGCTTCATCTTGGCGTGTTCCACTTGTGGATGCATGCCTCCAAGTCAGCTTGTGGTTCACCTTGTCGTGAGGTAGAGGCTTCCACTTGAACGGATGAGGCACTCTCCTTCACCTCCGTTGGGCGAATCTTGCCAATAGACAAATCTTGTATTGCTTCCGAAGGATCTTTATCTCCTACACCAATTGGCAACTGCTCTACTTGCGAGCCGTTAGATTCATCAAACTTCACATCTACCGTCTCTTCAACCTTTCGGGTGAAATTGTTGTAGACACGGTAAGTGTGAGAGTTTGAGCCATAACCGAGTAGAAAACCTTCATGAGATTTAGGAGCAAATTTCGAATGACGATGCTTATCAAGAATATAGCACTTTGAGCCGAATACTTGAAAGTATCCAACTTGGGGTTTGTTTCCGGTGAGAAGCTCGTATGCCGTCTTGTCAAGAAGCTTGTGAAGATATAGAAGATTTGTTGCATGACAAGCTGTCTCAACCGCTTCCGCGCAAAAGTGTTTTGGTGTCTTGTATCCATCAAGCATCGTCCTCGCCATCTCAATCAATGTCCGATTCTTCCTCTCAACTACTCAATTTTGTTGAGGTGTGTACGTAGCCGAGAACTCATGTGAAATCCCTTCTCTGTCAAGAAAGGTTTCCACATTGGCATTCTTGAACTCCGTTCCATTGTCGGTGTGGAACTTCTTGATCTTCACTTCAAATTGATTTTGTGCCTTCGTAGCGAAGTTCTTGAAGATCTTTTGGACCTGCAATTTATCATCAAGAAAGAACACCCATGTAAATCTTGAAAAATCATCCACAATGACTAAACCAAACGAGTTACCACCGAGACTCTTCTAGCCGCCGGAACCAAAAAGAACCATATGAAGCAGCTCAAGCGGTCTTCTCATGGTCATGATGTTTTTCACGGGGTGGCTTCCTCCAACCTGTTTTCCTTCTTGACAAGCACTACAAAGTCTATCCTCATCAAATATAACATCTTTAACTCCAAGGATATGATCACCTTTAACAAGCTTATAAAGATTTCGCATGCCCACATGACCTAAACTTCTATGCCATAATCAACCTATATAAGATTTAGCAATTAAGCAAGTTCTAGGTTGAGCCTTTTTAGTGAAATCAACAATGTATAGATCACCTCTACATATACCGGTAAAGGCCATATTATGATTATCTCTTCGAAACACTTGGCAATCTACTTCAGTAAATAGGACATTCAAACCGAAATCGGCTAGTCTAGATACGGAAAGTAAATTATAGCCAAGAGATTCAATGAGCATAACATTTTGGATGGAGCTATAATGTGAGATGGCCACCTTACCAAGGCCAACCACCTTACCCTTTGAGTTATCACCAAAAGTGACATACTTTCGAGGGTCGTCATTTTTAGCAAGCTCAGAAAATATATCTGAGGGAGTCCTGGATTAGGGGGTGTCCAGATAGCCGGACTACACCTTCGGCCGGACTCCTGGACTATGAAGATACAAGATTGAAGACTTCGTCCCGTGTCCAGAAGGGACTTTCCTTGGCGTGGAAGGCAAGCTTGGCGATACAGATATGTTCCTACCATTGTAACCGACTCTGTGTAACCCTAGCCCTCTCCGATGTCTATATAAACCGGAGAGTTTTAGTCCGTTGGACGAACAACAACCATACCATAGGCTAGCTTCTAGGATTTAGCCTCTCTGATCGCGTGGTAGATCTACTCTTGTACTGCCCATATCATCAATATTAATCAAGCAGGGCGTAGGGATTTACCTCCATCAAGAGGGCCCGAACCTGGGTAAAACATCGTGTCCCCTACCTCCTGTTACCATCCGGCCTAGACGCACAGTTCGGGACCCCCTACCTGAGATCCGTCGGTTTTGACACCGACATTGGTGCTTTCATTAAGAGTTCCTCTGTGTCGTCACTTTTAGGCCCGATGGCTTCTCCGATCATCAACAGCGATGCGATCTAGGGTGAGACGTCTCGCCTCCATGCCGAGATCAAGGTGCGATGTCTCAGACGCCGACTAGCGGTGCCCGAGGATGGAAAGACAAGGATCCGGCTGTCAACCACAGTCGGACTCACATTACCTGAGAGCAGTGGAACGACGGGACGACTGTCCGCCTCCTCCTCCTCGCAAGGAAAGGTGAGTCTCCCCGTCGCCTGTTGACCATCCGACTCTTGGCGATCGCCTTGGCCGCCGAGAGGGAGTCAGAGAAAACGATGCCCACCACCGGATCGACCGACTTCACCGATCCCTGGCGCTGGAAGAAGAAGACGAGTTGGGCCCGCCTTGTTTTGGGCCCCGCATTCGAGACGAGCCCTTTCCCAAAGGGTTCATGCTCCCAAGAGACACGCCCAAGTACACCGGCTCGGTGAAGCCGGAGGACTGGCTGGTTGACTACTCCACGGCCGTCAACATAGCGAATGGCAACAAGCGTGTCTCTGTAAAATACTTTCCGCTCATGCTCCAGGGTACGGCCCGGACATGGCTGAACAGCCTGAAGCCCCGCAACATCAACAGTTGGGTCGACTTCACCGATGCATTCGTCCGCAACTTCACAAGCACATACAAGCGTCCTCCCAAGCCTCGTCAGCTTTCCTTGTGCATGCAAGGCCCCAACGAGTCGACTCGTGACTACCTCACGCGTTGGGCCGAGCTTCGGAACTCCTGCGAGGGCGTGCACGAGGTGCAAGCTATCGAGTACTTCACCGCCGGGTGCAGAGAAGGCACCCTCCTCAAGCACAAGCTCCTCTACGACGAGCCAGAAACCCTCGATGAGCTGCTGATCATAGCAGACAAGTATGCCATGGCCGACTCCTCCATGAAGGCGGAGATTCAAGTTAGCGCGACTGGCAAAGTGGCCCCTCAGGCTCCTAGAACTCCGGCAGGAGACGCCAGTCGGCGGCAACAGCAGAACGACCACAAACGCAAGGCCCCGCAGCCGGCTTCCAGTAGCCGGCAGGTGGCGACAGTTAAAGACCAGCAGCCGGACGGGTAGCCTCCACCCAAGTGGCAGAAAGGTGGCAAGCCCAACTGGTTGCCGGCTTTCTCATACGAGCAGACTCTGGATGGTCCTTGCAAGTTCCATAGCGGCACGAAGCCGTTGAATCACACCACCCGGAAGTGCCACTGGCTCACCAGGATCGCCAAAGGAGACGGCCTCCTACCTCCCCGTCTGCTGGGCAGCAGCCTCCGCCTCCGCCCCAGCAGCCGGCTGTCAGGCCAGTCGGTGCAGTACAAGACGAGTACCCCGAAGGGCACGGAGCCTACATGATATTTACTAGCGTGGCTGATGATCGACGCAGCAGGCGGCTGCAGCGACAAGAGGTGAATGCAGTACCATCAGAGACACCAGAGTTCATGCACTGGTCCGAGAAGCCTATCAGCTGGAGCAGAGCTGATCACCCAGAGGTGATGCCGAGTCCGGGCTCTTATGCCTTGGTCTTGGATGCCACCTTTTCCACGGATAGACGAGCTGCTCGTTTCTCGCGAGTTCTGATAGACGGAGGCAGCAGCATCAACATCCTGTACAAGGACACCATGGAGAAGTTAGGAATCAAGCAAAGACAGCTTCAGAACAGCCGGACTGTGTTCCACGGCATTGTTCCTGGTCTTTCCCACTCACCAATCAGCAAGATCCTGATGGACGTCCTCTTTGGAGACAAAGATCACTTCCGCCGAGAGTCAGTTTGGTTTGAGGTGGTGGATCTCGAGAGCCCATACCATGCATTACTTGGCCGACCGGCCCTGGCCAAGTTCATGGCGGTCCCCCACTACGCCTACCTCAAAATGAAGATGCCCAGTTCCAAGGGGATTCTGACCGTAGCTGGAGACTATCGGAATTCGTCTGCCTGTGCGGCTGAGAGTAGTCGACTGGCCGAGTCCCTGGTGATCGTGGCCGAGAAGCGGCTCCTTGACCGGGTTGTGGCGATGGCCGGCAAGCAGCTAGAGGTGTCGCCTAACCCAAAGGAGTCGGAGGCTGAGGGTTCGTTCAAGTCGGCCAAAGAGACAAAGAAGATACCCTTGGATCCGGAGCACCCAGAGAGGTACGCTGTCGTAGGTGCAAACCTCGATAGCAAATAGGAAGGCGAGCTCATTGATTTCCTTCGTGAGAATCGGGACATCTTCGCATGGTCCCCCAAAGACATGCCAGGTGTACCAACAGAATTCGCTGAGCACAAGTTACATGTCCGATCTGATGCAAGGCCGGTCAGGCAGCCCTTGCGCCACCTATCAGAAGAAAAGAGAAGAGTTGTCGGAGAAGAGATAGCCCAACTCCTAGCAGCCGGCTTCATTATGGAAGTATTCTTTCCAGAGTGGCTAGCCAATCCGGTCCTGGTACTGAAGAAGAACAAGCAATGGCGAATGTGTATTGACTACACAAGCCTCAACAAGGCTTGCCCAAGGACCCGTTTTCTTTACCAAGAATTGATCAGGTGATAGACTCCACTGCCGGATGCAAGCTGTTGAGCTTTTTGGATGCGTATTCAGGATATCACCAGATCAAACTGAACCCGGCTGACAGACTGAAGACCGCCTTCATCACGCCGTTTGGAGCTTTCTGCTACCTCACCATGATGTTCGGCTTGAGGAATTCCGGCGCCACCTTTCAGCGTTGCATGCAGAAGTGCCTCCTCAAGCAACTCGGCAGAAACGCCCACGTCTATGTGGATGATGTGGTGGTGAAGACGGAGAAGCATGGAACACTGCTGGAAGACCTCAAGGAGACCTTTGAGAACCTGTGCCGATTCCAGATCAAGCTCAACCCTGAGAAGTGCGTCTTTGGAGTACCAGCCGGCCAACTCCTTGGCTTCCTGGTCTCTGAACACGGCATAGAGTGCAACCCTATAAAGATCAAGGCCATTGAGAGGATGGAGGTACCCTTCCGACTGCTGGACGTGCAAAAGTTCACCGGCTGCTGGCGTCCATCAGCCGATTCATCAGTCGGCTGGGCGAGAAAGCTCTCCCCTTATACCAGCTCATGAAGAAGACCACTTTTTTCGAGTGCAACCACAAGGCGGATGAAGCTTTTCTCGAGTTGAAGAAGATGCTGACTACTCCACCCGTTCTGGCGGCTCCGACTCCTAAGGAGCCTATGCTCCTATACATCACCGCCACCAGCCGGGTAGTCAGCACAGTCATTGTAGTGGAACGCAAGGAGGAAGGCAAGGCACTACCTGTCTAGAGACCGGTATATTACCTGAGTGAAGTGCTGTCGGCCTCTAGGTAGAATTACCCCCACTACCAGAAGATGTGCTATGGCGTGCACTTTGCCGCCAAGAAATTAAAGCCTTACTTTCAAGAGCATCCAATCACTGTGGTCTGCACGGCCCCACTTGCCGAGATCATCAGAAGCCGAGATGCTTTTGGCCGAGTGGCCAAATGGGACATAGAGCTGGCTCCCTACACCATCCACTACCAGCCCTGCACCGCCATCAAGTCACAAGAACTAGTCGACTTCCTCGTCGACTGGGCCGAGACCCAGTACCTACCTCCAGCGCCCGACTCCACCCATTGGCGGATGCATTTCGACGGCTCCAAGATGCGCACCGGCTTGGGAGCCGGCGTTGTCCTCACTTCTCCTGAAGGCGACAAGCTCAAATACGCACTGCAAATCCACTTTGCTGCCTCCAACAACATCACCGAGTACGAGGATCTCATTCACGGGCTCCGGCTTGCCAAAGAACTTGGCATTCGCAGGATCCTGTGTTATGGCGACTCGGACTTAGTGGTCCAGCAGTCGTCTGGCGACTGGGACGCCAAAGATGAAAACATGGCGAGTTACCGTTTCCTCGTGCAGCAACTTAGTGGATATTTCGAGGGGTGCGAGTTCCTCCATGTGCCAAGAAACGACAACGACCAAGCAGACGCCTTGGCACGAATCGGCTCTACCCGCCAAGCAATACCATCCGGCGTCGCCCTTCAACGCCTCCTCAAGCCGTCTGTCAAGACTTCACCAGAATCAGACTCCATCTTTGTGCCGGCTCCTCCCGAAGAAGTCGGATCCGACTCCAGAGCCCCGGCAGACGGTACGAGGATTTTGGCAGATGGCTCCAAAGCCGCCACAGTCGAGGCCGACCCAGGGACTGCAGAACCCGGCCCGGGGACTGCGGCGGCCGCCCCGAAGACTCCAGAACTCGGCCCAAGAGCTGCGCCAGTCGGCCCGGGGACTTCATTAATCCAGCAAGCGGTTGCTGACTCCAGCCCGCCGCCTCCTAGCCCAGCCGCCCTCGTCCAAGTCGCAGTTCTGGCAGTCGAAGAAATAGAAGCACCCTCATGGGCCCAGCCCATCATCAAATTCCTGGTGAGCAAAGAGCTGCCGACTAATGAGACCTTAGCTCGGCAAGTACAATGCCGAGCGGCAGCCTACACCATAGTCAACAGAGAGCTGGTCAGGCGCAGCGTCACTGGTGTCTACCAGCGCTGCGTAGAGCCAGAGCAAGGCCAATCAATTCTCAAAGACATCCATCAAGGTGAGTGCGGCCACCATGCGGCTTCAAGAGCACTCGTCGCCAAAGCTTTCCGACACGGTTTCTTTTGTCCAACGGCCTTAGAAGAGGCCAAGGAATTGGTCCAAAAATGCAAAGGGTGCCAGAAGTTCTGCTCCAAGCCCCATCAGCCGGCTTCTGCACTCAAGACCATCCCCATTACCTGGCCTTTCGCAGTTTGGGGTCTAGACATGGTGGGACCATTCGAGACGGCACGAGGTGGCTTAACTCACTTACTTGTCGCGATGGACAAGTTCACCAAGTGGATAGAAGCGAAGCCATTCAAGAAACTGAATGGTCCGACTGCCGTGACTTTCATCTCCGACATCACAATTCGGTACGGCATACCACACAACATCATCACCGACAACGACACGAATTTTGCCAAAGGCGCCTTGGCCCGTTTCTGTGCGACACAGGGCATCCGACTGGACCTAGCGTCCGTCGCCCATCCACAGTCAAACGGCCAGGTGGAGCGAGCAAATGGCCTCATCCTGTCCGGCATCAAGCCTCGACTGGTCGAGCCTCTGGAGCGCTCGGCTGGCTGCTGGCTCGACGAGTTGCCAGCCGTCCTCTGGAGTCTGCGCACGACTCCAAACAAGTCAACCAGCTTCACGCCTTTCTTCCTCGTCTATGGTGCTGAAGCTGTCATCCCAATGGACATAGAGTTCGATTCCCCGTGAGTCACCATGTACACCGAGGAAGAAGTAGAAGAAGCACGACAAGACGGCGTTGACCTGCTGGAAGAGGGCCGGCTGTTGGCACTCAGCTGGTCCAGCATCTACCAGCAGAGCCTGCGCAGATACTACAACAGGAAGGTTAGGCCGAGATCTTTCCAGGAGGGCGACCTCGTGCTCCGACTAATCTAGCGAACAGCCGGCCAGCACAAGTTGTCGGTGCCTTGGGAAGGCCCCTTCATCATCAGCAAAGTACTGGGCAACGACTCCTACTACCTGATCGATGCTCAGAAGCCCCGAGCACGCAAGAGGGATGACTCCGGCAAAGAGACAGAGCGGCCATGGAATGCAAATCTCCTCTGAAAATTTTACAGTTAAACGCAGTATGTATCATGCTACCTTTTGTATTAAAAGTACCAAGACTTCGGGCCCCCCGAGAAGAGCTCGGGGACTGCCCCCTTTTATCTATATGATAAGAAATATGCCTTCGAGTATATTACTCTTTGTTATGCCGCTTGGCACCGGGTTCGACTAGTCGGCCCAGGGACTTGCCATCCTACGCTATGAAATGCTTCCTGCAGCCGGACAAGTAGTGTGTGGCATCTGGTGGGCAGGAGTAAGGAAGAATGGGCGTCCACATGAAAAATGGCTAAGGACTCAAAGCACAAACATAGCTTAAGGCCGGCTTCCAGCCTTTTTTCGCAAACCGACTCTTGAATAGTCGGCTTGCCACCTTCTATCCAACTTGTTAAACAACTCTAAAAATGGCTAAGTACTCGCCATCCCAAAGTGACCAAGAATTTGATCCAGCAGCAGTCCGCAGAGCGGCTGTCCGACTGACAAAGACGGCAACTGGGGGAAGACGGCAAAGGAAAAAGCCAAAAGAATAATGAGAAAGAAAGATAGAAGTCGGATGAATATTTACATAACAAAGGCCCTTGGCCGAATCTTCGAGCAGAATTTCAAAATACACCCCGTGGGTGGAATTGTGTGAATTAACAAGTTCTTCAAAGACTATTAGAACAGGTAAAACAAAGACAAGGTGGCAGCCTAGGGGGCGGCAGACGGGTTTGGAGGATCGGAGGAGACGGCGGTGTTAGATGTTGGGGCGGCCGGCTGGGCGGTCTCGGCTTGATCACCTCCGGCGGCAGTCGGCTTTGGCGTGCACGGCTCATTGCTGGAGGCGCGGTCGAGCTGAGGCTGGCCGTCCGCTCCGTCTTCCGGTGCCTCCGTCTCGCTTCCGTCCTCCGCCTCGTCTTCCTCCTTGACGCTGGAGCTGATCACCTCTGTCGAGTCCTCGCCATAGTTGGGGTTCAGCCCAAACCACTCCGGCGGTACCTTCCCGCCGTCTTCAGCCCACTCGGGGACAAAGATGCTGGTGTTGGTGTACTCGGCGATCATCGCCGCACGCTTGACAAGGGCGTCTTCCGCGGCTGCCAGCTCCGGCTGGGCCTCTGATCGAAGTGTGGCCAGCCGGTCTAGGTCTAGCCCCGGATACCACGCCTTGACGAATTCCAAGGCTCGGCGCGCTTCGGCCCAGACCGAGGAACCCTTCCAGGCCTCAAGACGGCCAGCCGCGACCTCCAGCCAGTTGGCAGTATGACTGGGGGTGTGCGGAGCCTGCACGTCTGGCCACAGGGTGGCGATCGCTTGGGCGCCGACACGTTGAAGCCGGTGCAGCATCGGGTGGGCCGGCCGCAGGCGAGCCCCAATGCTCAGAATATGCTCGTCAAGGGTCCGAGGGGCATCAGTGGCGATCTCCGCGCCACCCACCCTCCGCTCCTCGCGGTCGGCCTCGATAGCTTGAATGGCGGCTTGCGAGTGGCCGGGGAAGAAGTCTACCAAGATGGAAAGAATGAAGAACAAGTCAAAAAAAACCAGGAGTCGGCTCGACATATAGTCGGTGGCTCGAAGAAGGAAAGCAAAGAAGCTCACCGTCGACGAGGTCCTCGATCTCGTGGAAGCCGGAGACCAGCATTGCCTCCTTGTCGGTCCAGGAGTAGCGCTCGCTCGCAAAATCGGCCAGGAGGGCGGCCTCCGCCTCTTCCGCCTCCTTCTACGTCTTCGTAAGCAGCTCCTTTTGCTCTGCCAGTTGTGCGGCCAGCAGATCGCGCTCTGCGGCGAGCTTGCTGCACTCCTCCCCCTTGGCACGCAACGCGGAGTTGGCTTCGCTCAGCTGCTGTTGAAGAGTGGCGTTGGCCTCTAAAGAGAAAGAAGAAAGAAGGCATTAAGTCATCAACGAAGAAGGTCGCCAAGGAGATCCGGCCCGACTGCTCAGCAATCGGCCCGAATCTCGGGGACTACAACCCGCGGGTGCGCCAGCGCGCCCCCGCAAAGAAGAAAAAGGACTCACTTCGGCTCTCTGACAAGTTGGCAGTCCCCTTGCCCAGCTCTTCAATGTTGCGGTTGAAGGCGGTGACACGAAGGTTGTGATAGTCCGACAACAAGTATTTCAGACAAAGGTTAGTACCCGGAACTCACCAATTGGAGTTCCGGGCCGCCTGCTCAGCAGCCGGCCCAGAACTCGGGGACTACACCCAGTGGGTGCGCTGGCGCGCCCCCACAGAGAGGAACAAGAAAACATGGACAAAGGAGAAAGCATACCCGGATGGCTGCCCGCGACACCAGGTGCGCCTTAGTGCAGTTTTGGATGGCGTCGCTCTCAGCTCGCAGCTTCGTCTGGACATCCAGAAGCGCCTGGTTCAGCGGGCCCGTGCCGCCTCCTCGCACCCACCCAATGGGCGCGGCGCTCATCGCTTCGGCGTCTGGAATCGTCGAGCTGGCGGTGCCGGTCTCCAAGGGGCGTGGCGCCGAAGTCACCTTCTCAAGAAGGCGGCGCGTTGGCGAGCCGACTTGAAGGAGTAGCCTTGCCACGGCCTCGTCTTCAGTCGGCGGCAAGGGCGGATCCGCCGGCTGTTTGCCTTGCGCGCTCCTAGACGGCGGCGGGGGCGGCTGTGGCGGCGCGACCGTGTCCTGCATGGGGGCGTCGCCGCCGCCTCTCTCCATGATCGGGAAATCGCCGCTGGCTTCCCCCGACTGCCCCATGAACTCCGGGGGCGGCAGCAAAGAGTTCAGAGGGGTGACGAACACCGCCGACCGCCGGGGCGTGACTTCCTTAGCCGGCCGCTTTGCCGCAACGGCGGCCTCGACCGCCTCCAGCTTCTTCAGGGTGGAGGCCTCCGCCTTCTCGGCCTCCGCTTTCTCCCGGCGGGCGGCCTCGTCCTCCTCGCGCTTCTCCTGCGCGTTCTGCTCCATCGCCTCCCAAAGATCGGCGGTGGGGTCAATCCGCCGAGTGGTGGCAGACGTCTCCACCGACCCCATAACGGAGGCGGCGGCAACCCTCTCAAGAGTGAGGGGAGCCCTGAGGCGAGAAAAGCATATGTAAAACTCATACAAGATCAACAAAGAGAAAATAAAGATAAGGGATGGAGGCGCTTACGCAGAGACCAGCGGTGGCTTCTTCACTTCCCTGCGGAAGCGGTTGGCTTTCACGGCCGCCTCTTCCCGCTTGGTCGCGGCGGCCGCTCCCTTGAACTTCTTTGACCGGCCACCAAGCGTGCTCGGCCCGGCCCGGCGCTTCTTTGCACCGCCTTGAGCGTCCAAGTCGGCGGAGGAACTCACGCTTGGCTGGCCGGCCTTTGGCTGGCGACGCGGGGTGACTTCTCCCTCGGCCTCGTCGTCAGGCCAGTCGGTGAAAGTGGCCGAAGGCCTGGAGCCCCCTGCTTCTCCTCCTCCCTCGGCGTCGGCTTCCATGGCCGCCGCCCCCAAGTCAGGATCATCAACGTCGCTCTCCGCCCGATCAGGGACAAACTGACGAGCCGGCCCCGCGGTGCCGACCGAAGGAGGGACGAGAGGGTTCTGATTCAAAACATAAATGGTCAGACTTGACAAGTCGGACTCGGCAACAAAAGAAACAGAAGAAGAAGGAAGACGACTTACAATAGGCGGGGGGTTGGCGCGCGAATACGGCTCCTTGCCGAACCGCCAGTCCACCGAGAGACCGCAGTTCGCGATGTAGTTCACCGTGTTCGCCACCTCCGCATGAGGCATGTCCTTGGAGCACATCCGACTTGGGTCCCGATGACCGCTCATCTGGCAGATCAGGTGAGGTCGTCCTTGGAGTGGGAGGACTCGGCGCGCCACGAAGGCGGCCAGCAAGTCGGCCCCGGTCAAGCCCTCCGACTACGTCAGCACTCAGAGTCACGCGACGGCGGCGGCACTAGCGGGAGACAGCGTCTTGGCTCGGTGTGACCAGCTGGGGAGCCTTCCAGCCGGCGCGCCGGCTTCGTAAGCCGGCAGGTTAACCTAGTCGCCTTCTGGGGCGACGTTCTTCACATAAAAATAGGACCGCTGCCACATCTTCACCGACTTAATCAGTGCGATGGTGGGAAACGGATTGTTGGCCACTGATCTTCGCATCGCGATAAATGCACCGCCCTGGGCCGGCACACCAGCGATGTGTGTGCCGAGCTTGGACTAGAAGAACTCACCCCAGAGCTCGATGGTGGGGAGAACGCCGAGGAAGCCTTCGCACAGGGTGGCGAAGGCAGCCAGCAGCACCACCGTGTTCGGAGTAAGGTGGTGCGGCTGGAGCCCGTGGAACTCCAAGAAGGAGCGGAAGAAGCCGCTCGCCGGCAGCCCTAGGCAGCCCATAAGGTGCGAGCGGAATATGACCCGCTCGCCCTCCATCAGCGCCGGCGATATTTCTCCCTCCGGCGCGAGGCAGACCCGCACTAAGTCCCTGCCGGGCAGCCGCCGTGTCTGGCGGAGAATCTTGATGTCGTCGTCGTCAACCTCGGAGCCATCCCACATTCCGGAGCGTACAGCAGGAGGCGCGGTGGCGGAGGAAGAGCTCATCGCTGCGGGCGCGGCATGGTTCGGAGCAGCAGCAGCAAGAGGAAGAAGAAGCAAGAAGGAGCGGAAGGGAGTGGGGAGAATGGGCGCGCGTGCTTCGCCGCCCCCTCCCCCCGCCTACTTGTAGGCTCGTGGGCTGAGAAGCCGAGGGGGCGTTCATGGGATTAACTGCGGCTGGGACCCCACAACCCCCACGATTTACCACACGAAGTTACCACGTGCAATAACTGCGCGGGAACCCCAACCGTCCGTGCAGCCACAACGGATCCGTTCGCATGTCGAGGCGCGGTAGTGGAGGGGCCCGCCTGTAGGCCTGTCCCATCGCGCGCGTGGGTGAGCAGACTAGCTCAGCCACGTGGCGCCTCGCGACGGGTCCACCACGGGCGGCAACCCGGAAGCTTATCAGGCACGCCGCCTGAACTCCGCCGCGACGTTCAAACTTTTTTAGGGGCAAGTCGGCCTTGAGCAAGTCCGACTCCAACTAGTTGGCTTGATAGAAGACGGCTAGCGAGGTCCAGATCCAACCGCCGGAGAGAAGAAACTGTTGAGGCTCCACGACATGTCGCCCTCGGAGTCTCACCAGCTTCGGGGACTACTGTCGGACTAATGGGCCACGGGTAGGCTAACCCAGGCCCAGAACCTTTCAAGACATTGAGGCAGACTGCGCCCCTTGAGACCCCAGGACGAAGAGCCGCCTTCTGAGAGTCGGAGGCGAGGCGGCCGACTGCCCACTCGCGGCCGAGTGGCAGGGACGACTTCAGGATAAGCCGACTCCTGATTGGCGACTTCCAGAGAAGCCGACCTTGGGGAGTCGGCCTGCGACGCCAACAACCCCCATGCCCTCATAAAGAGGGATAGGACGGGGAGTGGCCATAGTAAGGTCCACTCCCACCCCTTTTCCAAGGGCATGCGTGGCTACAGTATGCCATACCCGCAGAGATCTCCGCGCGGCGCGACACTATTGCCATGCCGGCCCTGACGTCAGCCCTAGAGGGCGGAGTCCTGTGCCCGCGACAGCCTGCCGGTACGACCCAGGGATGATGGGTCCCACCAGTCGGCGGGCGTACGAAAGATGGCGAGAGCGCCACTAGTCGGCCCGGATGGGAGTCGGCCACCAGGAGTCGGCCGGCCCCTCCCACGGGCCCCACGCACCATTAATCAGACACGACAGGTAGTGGCCACAGTGATCGCCTTCCAGACGGCGGAGCTGTCGCCACGACCTCATGACTGAGCCTGCGTCATTAGAGGCACGTCTACAGTAATCCGCAGCCGGCAAGACCCGCCCGTGGCGGACGCGGCCTGTCGGCTCCGTACCGAGCCAGTCGGCGGGGCCCACCAGTCGGCGGGCCCCAGGAGTCGGCGGATAAGACGGCGGCCAGAGAGACTGACGGCAGGGCCCGCGCCCAGCCGGATTACCATTGTACCCCTGGGGGGTAGGCCTATATAAACCCCCTAGGGCTTCCGTGCAAAGGGGTTGGAATCCATTAGCACTAGACCAGATCATATAGGAAGGAGAGAGCTAGCCTTGCCTTCTCCTACCTCCAGGAAACAGCTCGAGGAGCAACCGTGTAAACACTTTGCTATAGTGATCATGCGGAGACCCCGCAGAGCAGCAGTAGGGGTATTATCTCCCCAGAGAGCCCCGAAGCTGGGTAAGATTCGCCGGCGTGCATGCCTTCGCCTTATCCCGTTTCCAGGCACCGGCGACGTTCTACTCGCCCCCACCATGATAAGCCATCCTTTGGCATATGTCGCGCCCAATCCCCGACAGTATCCGGACGATTGCAGCTCAGACTTGCGTCCTCCGTAGAATCCGGACACACTACTTGTGGTCCGAAGAACAATTTGTACATCTCCACGGGCGTCATGCCAAGAAAATGTTGGAGAACTCGTGGTCCCTCCTGGTTGAACTCCCACAGGCGGAGGGGGCGACGTTCGCAGGGCAGAACTCGGCGAATTAACATAACCTGTGTCACCATGACCAGACTGATGTCTCTTTCTAGGAGATCTTAGATGCGGCCCTGCAACAGGGGCACGTCCTTTGGTGGCCCCCAGTCCAGCCCCGTATTGACCCATGACGCCAGTCATGGCGGGGGACCCGAGTGAAAGGCAGGTGGCGCCACCCACTTAGGGGCCCTGGGAGTGGTAATATAAAACCACTCTCGTTGCCATAAGCTGGACTCCTCTTGAAAAGAGTCCTCGGGCCATGGAGTACCAGGATTCTTGCTTATAAAGGCACCTCCGCACTCCGTGTGCCATCCCTCGATCATCTTCGGCTCTACTTTGAAGGTCTTGAGCCATAGTCCAAAGTGAGGAGTGATACAGAGGAAGGCTTCACACACGACGATGAATGAGGAAATATGGAGGATGGACTCCGGGGCTAAGTCGTGAAATTCCAGCCCATAATAATACATGAGCCCCCTCACGAAGGGATCCATCGGGAAGCCTAGCCCCCGAAGGAAGTGACACATGAACACCACACTCTCACCGGGCTTGGGAGTGGGAATGACCTGCCCTTGAGCAGGCAGCCTATGCGAGATTTCGCCGGTCAAGAACCTGGCCTCTCTCAACTTTAGCACGTCCTCCTCCATGACGGAGGAGGGCATCCATCAGCCTCGAAGGTCGGAACCGGACATTGTTGATGGTCCGAAGTGCCTGAAATCTGGAGCCTTGGGTGTTGGAGCTCGAGGCGAAGGGTGAACTCGTTTGAGATTGAAAGAAAGGAGTAAGGCCTTGGTCTCTTTATAAGAGGTTGAATACCAAGGGCCTTCCCCATGACCGTTTGGGACTCGCCTTTGATCCAGAAAATATACCAACGGGTACGGTTGGGTTACCCACACCCGTATTGATGAGAATCCCGGAATAAGGGGACACGACCTCTGCTTTAACAAGACGTGCCAAGGAAACCGCCTCGCTAAACGCGCTGAGGTGGGACAGTAAAACGATTCGAATAAAGACTTGGCCGTGGTGTGATGTCACGCTGCGGAATACGTCAGCAGATTAGATTTGTGTAAATATTATTCTCTATATGGCAATATGTGGAAACTTATTTTGTAGAGCCGGAAACTACCTTTGTGTTCAAAATCTTCTATGAAGTACTTGGAGGAGGAACCCGCATGCAATGCCGAAGACAATCTGCGCGCCGGACTCGTCGTCACTGAAGCCTGGTTCAGGGGCTACTGAGGGAGTCCTGGATTAGGGGGTGTTCGGATAGCCGGACTATACCTTCGGCCGGACTCCTGGACTATGAAGATACAAGATTGAAGACTTCGTCCCGTGTCCGGAAGGGACTTTCCTTGGCGTGGAAGGCAAGCTTGGCGATACGGATATGTAGATCTCCTACCATTGTAACTGACTCTGTGTAACCCTAGCCCTCTCCGGTGTCTATATAAACCGGAGAGTTTTAGTCCGTAGGACGAACAACAATCATACCATAGGCTAGCTTCTAGGGTTTAGCCTCTCTGATCTCGTGGTAGATCTACTCTGGTACTACCCATATCATCAATATTAATAAAGCAGGACGTAGGGTTTTACCTCCATCAAGAGGGCCCGAACCTGGGTAAAACATCGTGTCCCCTGCCTCCTGTTACCATCTGGACTAGATGCACAGTTCGGGACCCCCTACCCAAGATCCGCCGGTTTTGACACCGACAATATCCTTGTCTCCGGTCATGTGATCGGCAATCCACTATCAAGAACCCATTCCTTTCCTCCAACCATATAGCTGCGAAGGTTAGCCATAAGACCAAAGTGTCTCATAGATTCAGCAAGGTCAAAGTCACTATCATCATCCTCATCATAGTATCCATGTTCAACATCATCTTGTGATGAATCATCACCTAGAGAGAGTGTTTCATTAGATGTATGACCATGGCAATGTGCATATTTATGAATTCTAATGACTTGGGAGATAACGCTACTAATGACTCCAACATCTCCTTTGGCACGCATAAGGTCACGAAGCTCAAATAGACAATCATCAAATTTTGGGTCACTAGGTTTCATTTTATGGAAAGCTATGGACTTTTGAAGGATCACATATAGATTTTTCAAGGAATAGTTTGGGAACAATTCCTCAGGAAATATCCATATGGTGTAAGCACATTGAAAAGTAGGCAAGCATACAATCAAATTTGTAGGCGATCCTCTAATGATAAGATTGATAGTTCTAAGATAGCAGATCATATCAAGAGACTCATCAGGGGTAGGATGCAATGGATCAACAAGGGGAGCACAAGGGCTAGTAATGTACTTGTTCAAGTGATATTCATTGAAAATCTCAAGCATCTCATTTTTCCAAGCATTAAAGAACTCTCCATCAAGCATAGGCACTCTACGTCTAAAACTCTCCATCGTAGACTCGTCCATCTTCCTCCAATGGTGATTAAACCAAAGCAATGGAGACCAATGCTCTTATACCAATTGAAAAGATCAAGAAGAGGTGTCTAGAGTGGGGGTGATTAGACCCTCAACAAGCAAAAGTAGCAGTTTTTAAGTTCTTCAAGTTGAGGTGGAGTTTCAGCACAAGTTTAAGCATTCATAATACATTTCAAGCAAGCATGTCAAGAGTATATGAGCAACGGAAAGTAAAGCATGCAAGTTGCAAGAAAGTAAAGGGATGGGATTGGAGTGTGCAAACGCAATTGGAGACACGGAGATTCTTGGCATGGTTCCGATAGGTGGTGCTATCGTACATCCACATTGGTGGAGACTTCGACCCACGAAGGGTAACGGTTGCGCGAGTCCGGGGAGGGATCCACCCACGAAGGGTCCATGAAGAAGAAACCTTGTCTATCCCACCATGGCCATCGCCCACGAAGGACACTACAAAAAAAGACACATCCGTGACATTTTGGGCCGAACGAAATTTTCTCTATCGTACTTATGACACTTCTATGATGATACTTGTGACAAAACCCGGTATCATCATAGACGTGGTGGGGTCCTACTTCTTTGACAAAAAATCATGATAGAAAATGGGCTTTTTGTCCTGGGCGGGCCGGAGACGCAGTTGCCTGACATTTTTGGGCCGTCCATGACGGAAAAAACCGTGGTAGAAGCGAGGGAGAGGAAAATATCGGGGAGTTCCCGGTTACGGTGGGTAGTCGGGGGGCGAGCGATGCGTGTTTCTCTCGTACGTACGCGCGTGTGTGCGAGGCCTTGGGCTCTAACTGAACCCGAGCGAGGCGTTGGGCTCTAACTGAACCCGAGCGAGGCGTTGGGCTCTAACTGAACCCGAGCGATTGCACTGCGGGCTACACGTTACTAAACCCGAGCGATTGCACTGTAGGCTACGCGTTACTGAACCCGAGCGATCTATCGATCCCTTGCTATTAACTGAAGCCGAGTGATTCCTTCGCTACTGCTGCTAACTGAAGACGATCAATGCTGCCTCTGGATGAATAGTGAGCATTGTTGGGGGGTTTGGATGAACAATTCCCGGTGGGGGGTGGATGAACCGGACCCCGTGGTAGTAGAGGCCGTTGCCGCTGGATGAACAGTACCTCGATCGATCGAGCCGGTGGATGAACAGGACCCCGTGGAGGGTTGGATGAACATGACCCTGTGGAGGGCTGGTTGAATAGTAGCCGATGGAGGGCTGGATGAACAGTAGCCCGTGGAGGGGTGGTTGAACAGGACCCCGTGGAGAGGGCTGGTTGAACAGTAGCCGGTGAAGGAGCGCGCGGTGGAGGCTAGATGAACAGGAGCCCGTGGATGAACAGTCGCGGGTGGAGGCTGGAGGAGGTCGACAGTGTATGAATAGTAGCCCATGGAGGCTGGAGGAGGTCGACGGTGGAGATGAACTGTATCCAGTGGAGTCCCATTTTGCGGTACGCCCCACCCCTCCCGATGAACAAGACCCGCGTTTGACCGTAGCGCTCCAACACAAGTCCGTTTCCTCCGTTTTATGGTACGCCGCACCCTCCCGATCAACAGGACCCCATTTCCACCGTAGGAGGTCCGTTTCCTCCGTTTTGCGGTACGCCAGACCCCTCCCGATGAACAGGATCCCGGTTCGACTGTGGCCGGTCCAACACAAGGTTGTCTCCTCCGTTCTGCGGTACACCAGGCCTCGTTTCCATCGGCTGTTCCGTCCAAGCCGGTTGGCTCCCGATGAACAGCACGCGTTTTGTTGCCTCGCGATGAACACGATGCATTCCGTTGACTCCCCATGAACACGATGGTGACGCAGTTTCTCCATTTTGACCCAGCCATGTACATGATCCCTGGCCGTACGTATGCGTGAGTAGGCGTTCGAGACCCCACCCGTATGTACGTACATGGTCGTATTTTCTTTCTTGCACCCTGGCCGCTATACGTACGTGTACATGCTAGGTGCGCGCCTCTACTATGACACGTGCGCACCTCTAATACAACACGTGCGCGCCTCTACATCAACCAGTATGTGCATACACGTTCGCGACTAGAATGACCACACTACGTACGCTTTGACCAGGCGGGTCCCGACTGCCACGCACTTCCTTGCATGCGAAGATGTAGCTAGTGGGTCCCTGCAGTCAGGGGAAATGTTTTTTCGTGAAATACGGTGGCCCATCCAGTGGGTCCCTGCTGTCAGGTGGAGGAATCATTGTTTTCCGCATAATAAGGAGGCACTTCCTTGCTGCGGCCGTGGACCCAGCTGTCAGCCTCTCCATGTACAGTACTCTTTCGATGGAAGTCGTTCGTTAACCACATTGACCACGCCGCGCTGAGAGCACCAAGGCGGTGGACGACTGTGAGGCCTAGGAAGGGGACGATGCGGAGCAGGGGAAGACGCGGCAGTGGATGCCCACGCGGAGGGGAGTACGTGGGTTGACTGCTTCGGCTGTGGTGTGAGGCTGCCATCGCCGGAAAACAACAGGAGGTGTAGGTGAGTATAGAGGGATGGCATGGCCAGCGGTGGAAGCACAGCCGGACACGTGAGGCAGGTGCAGGCGGCACGGCCGATGCTTGTTTGGGCGGCTGGAGCAAGAAGACCAGAGGTTGAAGAAGCACTACGGCCGTTGGATGGACATCGTACGGTTATTGGAGCTAGAATCGTTCATATTGACTAAGTTAACAAAGCCCTCCATCCCCGTCATCTTTGTAGGCCCACAATTCAGCCTCCCACTATGGTGGGCCCTAGCTAGCAGGGGGAGTATTCATTTTATTGTGCGTAATAACGAGGCACTTCCTTGCGTGTGAAGATCTAGCTGGTGGGTCTGACCGGTCAGTGGGGGAACGTTTTTTCACGAAATGCAAAGGCCCTTCTGGTGGGTCCTAGCTGTCAGGTGGATAAATCATTATTTTGCGCGTAATAAGGAGGCATTTCTTTGCGTGCGGCCGTGGACCCAGCTGTCAGCCTCTCCACATACAGTCCACTTCCCATGCATGTCGTTCGTTGACCACGCCGCGCTGAGAGCACCAGCGCGGTGGACAACGGCGAGGCCTAAGAAGGGAATGACACGTAGCCAGGGAAAACTCGGCAGTTG
Organism: Triticum aestivum; assembly: GCF_018294505.1. Classification (NCBI taxonomy): domain Eukaryota; kingdom Viridiplantae; phylum Streptophyta; class Magnoliopsida; order Poales; family Poaceae; genus Triticum; species Triticum aestivum. The sequence goes on from NC_057800.1 coordinate 466,889,918, forward strand.
TTCCCCATGCGGAGGGGGTGCATGGGTTTACTGGTTCGTGTGCCGTCGCCGGAGAATAACAACAGGTATGGGTGAGTAGAGGGATGGCTAGGCCAGCGATGGGAGAACGATGGGGCGGTGAGGCCAACGCGGCAGCATAGCCGGCCGTGGGAGGAGGGAGCAGGTAGTCCCGCCAGCGCTTGTTTGAGAGGCTAGTGCAGGAAGAGCAGAGACTAAAGAAGCACGACGGCCGTTGGATGGACATCCAACAGTCACTGCTCTCGTGTGTTGACTAAGTTGACACGGCGTTGCGTGTGCGTCAACCTTATTTTTTAGGAAAGCGTACGCGTCAACCTGTAGTAGGCGCACAAGTCAGCCTCAAATCTGTGGAAAACAACATACAACCCATCTGCCATTATTTCTAATAATTTACAGCCCATTTGCCAATTCTTAAGAATTTTTTTGGAGCCCATCTTCTTTTTGTTAGCATTACACCCGATATTGTGGCCACGGTTAGAAATTATATGAAATTTTGCATATTTCGGTGCGGTCAACTGTTTTTAATCCCAAAATATCGAGTCACATTCAAACTATTTTGAAAAATAATTTATATAAATCTAAAATCCAAATAAGTTTCCACCCATAAAAATCAATGGAATTTGAAATCTTGTAATTAAAAAAATTGAAACTAATTCCCAGTTTGATGTGTTTTAAAAATGTATAGCCCATTTTTGGGCAAACCGAATGAAACGCTCCTCGTCTTGAAAGATTTGCAGCCCGGCAGGGCTGATAAAGCAAGTAGGCCTTGTTTCATTATTTCTTAAAAAAATAGAACTGGGCTAGCCATTTTCAGCAAGAAAAAAACACAACTAGGCTCGTGATGTGGTAAACATAAATAAAACCTTGGCTAGATGGGCCACAACCCCGTTGTTACCCTGATCCATCACTAAAACTAGTATAAATAACAACCGACTGTTCCTAAAAAAGTAAATAACAACTGCGCGACCTGCTGGGTCCCTGGTGTCAGCCGCTCCTTGTGTAATTCTCTCGTTTATTGACTACCTTGACAATGGCGTGAGCCCCAGATGTCCAACCATTAGGAGGAACCATTTTTGGGCTTATAATAATGAGGCACTTGCTTGCATACTGCCATGACGCTGGTGGGTCCCTATTGTCATCCTCTCCACCTACATTCATATCCTTGTTCCTCTCAGTTGTTGATGGCGTTGACAACGCAAAAGGGTGGCGCTCCGCGCACAGCGAGCGAACCAAGGCCTCGGACGGAATGGACAGGAGCCGTGGAAGATGCGCCAGTCCAGTCACTGGCGGAGGGGAGTACGAGGGTTGACTGGTTCGGGTGCGGGTGCGTGTTGTGGCTGACGTCGTCGGAGAATAACAGGATGTGTGGGGCAATAGAGGGAGGGACTGGCCAATGTTGGAGGGTACGGTAGGGCGGCGGAGGCACAACCAGCCATGGGAGGCGGGAGCAGGCAGAGCCGACGGGGTGGTTTGGTTTGCGTGGCTGGAGGAAGAAGACCAGAGATAGAAGATACACGACAGATGTTGGATGTCAATCCAACGGCTGGTAGGCAGAATCGTTTGTTGACTAGCTAGTAAGCTAACACCACCTTGGATAGGCTATTTCCTCATGGGTCCCAAATGTCAGAATCCAAATCTGTCACGGTCATGCAGCCTTTCTTATGAAAATTTACAGCCCATTTGGTGTGCTAGTTCGAAATAAGTTTGTGGGTGCTGGTGGGGGCTAATCACTTGGCTTCTGTAATGCATAGTGAGCTCAAGCAGCCGACGAGAGTGATGTTATTTCCCTTGGTTGGGATTTGTTACAATATTTCACTCTAAATTAAAGGAATGGCAAGCCATTTGCCTTGTTTCAAAGAAAATATGACAGCTAACTCCAGCTTACAAACTGTACAAAAGCACGAAGGTTAATTGATCATCAGGTTTAGACAAAACCTAGGTTGAAAAGGGCAACAACATCTAACTCCAGCACTGTTTTCGGCAGTCACAGTCAAATGGATCGATCAGGTCCATAGAATGAACATCCTGGGTCGTAAAATTTACTGGATTATGACCACAATATGTTGTAAATAGAAGCCCGGCACATTCAGAAGCTCTTTTGCCCACCTGAAACTCCTTTTTTTCTCTTCGACATACCCATCCGTCAAAACCATGCTACTGATAAACTTAAGCCTGATGGACAATAGTAACCTTGCATTCAGCAGGAAGAATGTGACGAATCTAGTGTTTGCATGGTTGGCTACATATAGTTCTAGCGTTATTGTCTTCAAACGAATGTCATGAGAAGTGAGAAAATCCCGGTGATTACGAATCCACTGATTGGTTATAACTTTCTTACCCTGTCCCGTTTCCTAAATATACATGAAGATTGAAAATAGTTAAGGTCTAAAAAAAGAGCGCGGAAAGAGCAATAGATGAATGGTTAATTCTAGTACACTATATGCGGGCTTCCAATGTGCGTGAAATTATCACCTTTATATACAACTTCTCCAGACATGGAAAGCATTGCAACAAGCCAATAATCTTGTCTAGATCAAAACTATTCATTTGGAAATATAAGATCTTGACAGAATCTAGCACCATTGATAGGCTATCCATGGAGAAACTCTTCATTGAGAATAGAACATAATATTAGTACAAAATGTGTACTCCGAGATGATATATAACTTATGCGCAGAAATATAAAATGCAGCTTATGGTTACAAGTGTAGATGATAATATAAAGTACCTGAAGAACTGTGGAGCCAAACACCATCTTGAAATGAGCACAGAGATCATGTATTACACCCAAGGTCTCCAGTTTAGGCGCAGAGAGGACGGTTATTTGCGACGGTGAATAACTAGAATCAAGGATCAACCTTTGAAGTGAAGGGGCATCTTGGATGATGAGCTGCCTTCCATAAAAAAAATTCCAATTCTTACAAGGTTAGGCGACTTTATTTGGAGACAACCGATTCTAACTGTGAAAACACGCACCAAGCACTCCAGGGTAGGGCAACTGGAGTGGATGATGCTGTGCAATGAGGCCTGTGACATACGAACCCGCACAAGTGAAAGTTTCTTGAGAAATGGGAGTTAAAGGTTTAGTACCAGATTGTATGGTAGGTCGCACAACGCAAAGGTGCCAGTGTGGAGAGAGGAGGAAAACCGCGAGATGGACATCGGTGCTGAGGGCACAGGTAGATGGCGTTCGGTATCTGGTAGGTGATTTCTAGGGGAATAGTAGAACTCAATCAGCTGTAGTTCTATGAATTCAGGGGATTTGAGCCAGGCGTCCACCATGTAGGGCATGGTATGCTTGCTCAGGTATCATGACGAGATGCAGAGGCATTGAACGGAGCCCTGGTGGGAGGAGATGATGGCTCTGGGGATTTCAAAATCATTGAAGAGAGATAGCTGACGACAGTCGAGATTAAGGGTCATGACGCTCCATAGAGGGCGCCACCGAATTGAGAGGACTTGGGTGTGGCAGCAATCCTTTGTGGGGAGAAGCGAGATGATCTCCCCAAGGACGGCGTCCGGGAGATCACTGATGCTGTCCACCCGAGATTCTATGGGTTCCTGGGATCTGGTGGGGGCGGGATCGCCGCTTCTCCCCGTGCTGCCGAGTGCGGGATCTACAACAGGTGTCGCCGCTGGCGGGAGCCTCATCTTCTTGGCGATGGGGTCAGCCGACTCCATTTTCCTCGAGGGCGTCGCGTCGCGCTCACGTATTTGAGAAAAGTAACGAATGACAAGCCTAGTTGTAGTGCGAGTGAATAAGAAGGGGAGCTGGGGTTTTTCTGTGGTAGCGAGGAAGAAGGGGAGCTGGGGTTTTCTGTAGGAGTGAGGTAAGCAATTTGGGGTACAAGTGGAGCGAGCTGACGTGAGGTGGGTGGGAGTGAGGAGGAAGAAGAGCACCTATGTTTTTTGGGGGCGGTGTGCTGGGTGTGGGTAGCGCCTCTCATTAAGTAAATATATGGGCTTTTGAATTGATTTTATTATTTACTAGGGTGGATGGGCTGTTTTGTATTGGGCCCAGAGAAACAATTACTACTAGTACAGTGGAGACACTCTACAGCTACTAGAAAAACAATTACTACTAGTACAGTGGATACACTACCGCTTCTGGCTCCTCCTAGGTCATCGAACTGTCTCCCTCTACTGAATGTCATTCTACTTTTGTTCACCTACATGCGGGCCATGACGCACGCGGGCCCAAATGACATCCACCAAATTAGAAGGCAGTATGCAGGCGGAGAGTCATCCTGGTCATAGCGCGGCAGTAACAAGCCATCGTATCACAAAACCCTACCTCCCGCAGTATAAGTTTGACGGACGAAGCAACCATCATTTCACCCTTTGCTGAATCCCCTTCTCCCTCGCCGCCTTCAAGAAAGCCAACACTCTGCATCTGCCACCGTTCTTCTCTCCCAACGAAGGGAAGGTAAGCGGATCCGTGGTATTGGTATATTTTCGTTCATAGAAAAAAAAGAACTTTTGCAAAGCAGTAACCGATCCTCACTCTCTTTTTTGTTTCATTGTCATTGCGATTGTGTTTTACTTTCAGTGGTCTCCTAGTATTCGTTAGCTTCATAATGGACCAAGGAGAACCAGGCAAAGATCTGCCGATATTGGAGCAGACGCGGGAGGCTGATCCCCATGAGACAGAGAGCTCCAAGAAGATGGAGGCACCCACCGAGCCGACCCCAGATACGCTCACGGCCACTAGTGAGATGGTCAATGCCCCGTTTGAGGTTACAGCCCCCGTGGCACTGCAGGAGCAGTTTTCCCCCGTCGAGGATGTGTGTCCCCCCCTCCCGCCCGAGTTGCGCAAGGTTATTTTCTTCTTTGCCAATCTTGATTGTGGTTTTTCATATAAGTATGTGGTGATGAATAATGCAAAATTTTATTAGCTTCGGTGTCATGCTATACATAGTGGTTTAAATAACTTGTGTTTCTTATACTGGGAAGTAATTCAAAATTTGTTTCTATTTCAATTAGCGCCCTGATGCAGACAAGGATTGTGTGGTTGTACATGTCACTCGCTATGAGGCAGATGACCTGAATATACGCACAAGGAAAACAGAGTTCTTAGACTATTGGATCCCGGAAGCCATTTGCGCTTATACTGATGTCGAGTTGTATTCCAGCCTCACTGTTGTCAGGCGTGTTGTCCAGGGTGTACTGAAGCACGAGAAGTTCAAAGCTACTCCTTCATTTGTGAGGCACACTTTTTTGTCAAGCTTACGCAGGAAGATGATGTGGCATGCCTCCACAAACAAGTTTATCAGTGCCAAGGTCACAAGGTTATCTTCCTGAAGGTTCACAGGATTGAGCTGCTGCGGGACGTCCTCGATGATGTTCATGGCAAGGTCCGTCTTGTGTCCAGCCCAAATTAGATCGAGGCATGAAATAATTGCCCCAGCTAGTGTTTAATACTAGTTTGGATTGTGTCTACTTATCCGAACCTTGCCTATTATCGAGCCCTCTGGGGCTAGTACTATGTTTGAATCCCTCTATGGGAACTGCTGCTACTTTTGTGTGCCTGTGAATCATGTGAGAACCATCGTAATTGTTGCCGAAACAGATGTGTCCTCACTAGTTTTTTCACGAATATGGCATGGTAAGACATAAGTTGTCACGGTTTATCATACGAGCAGTGTGTGTTTGATGAAATAGAGTAGCTTCAACACTAGGCTATCGACCAGCTAACAATCAATAATCTGATGTCTGACATATAAGCAACTATGTTCTTGTTACAGTGGTTCATGCAGTTAACTGAGGCCACAATGTAAATTCCAAATGTTCACACGCTAGTCCAACGTTCATCTGGAACACTCACATTAAACTTGGCTTCATAAAAAACTTGAAAAGCATAAGTTAAGCAATTTTATACATCTCAATGATTCATAGAACATAACAAATATATACTGGTTCACAGCAAAATACAAAGTTGTGAGAAGGTTTACGAATCAGGAAAAAACAAGCAAGGCTTCTCTAAGCAAAGGGCCTCCCGGCAGGCTTAAATTTTCCGGAGTTCACTCTGGTTTTTTCTTGTTGCCGCGATCCAGGGTTAGGTTCTCTCATTCCAGAATAACCAATTATAATTGTGTCCTCAGCTGGAATGCTGAACTGAACCATGTAGTGTACTGACTAGCTGAAATTCTTGTGCATTCCACTAAATTTAAGCACCGCTATTTGCAGAGATAAGTAGACCACAATGCCTCTTGTCCGCGCACCTGCCCCAAAAACCTCCGTGTAGCCATGCCAGCTAGTCCTCGGTCCATGGATCAACTCATAGAAAATGCATTCTGGACTAGGATGCAGTTGTTTTCCTCATCCCTGCACTGCAATCAGGAAGTAAAACGTACGAATCAGCTTCTTTTAAATTGCGTTGGTCATTCTACCTAGTTACTACCCATGTAGGAATACCTGGAACACTGGTGATTAGAGGACGGTAGCTAGGAATATCCATCTCATTTTGTGCAGTTGTACTAAAACTGAGGTGTGTACTTTTGATTGCGCGGATAGAAACAATATGGAGACAGACATCTCTGTTTGCGCAAATACGAAATACAGTTATTTAAATAGTGACAGATATTTGCAGTGGCGTATGATTAACAACAGCATCTATTGTGTTATAATTGGCACTAGACAGACAGTATGAAAGTGCCCTTAAGTAAGTAGCATCACATCACATCAACACTGCCACTAGATTAACATGCAGAACAATAGAATTAGTATTACTATCACGAGAGTAGCACATGGTCAGTAAATGTGCAATCAAATTTGTGCAGTTCCACTGGGATGAAGCAATGTTAGCGGTGTGAGATTTAAGTGTAACTACAAAAACACAATTCATGGGAAATAAAGCAAGACAGAAGCACTTCATAAAATGGTGGTCGCATTGCTTCAATTTATCAACGGCACTAGACCATTACTTTTAGTGACATTAGGTGGCATTGCTTAATGCTTCATGTGATTTTATGTTAATGGTAGCAATATGGGCGTAGGGACAGCAGGGGCATAAAGTGGTGAGGCAGATGTGGTTGCCGAGAGCGGCAAACACTCAGGTAGCATGTCTGTATTTGTCCCATTTTTTATCTCCTCGGCGACATTTTCCTATGTGAGCACAGGAAATCTAGACCTGCCCATTCTCATTTGAGTTGTCCCCCAACACCCCTCACTTTCATTCTCTTTTCAACCAAGAGAAAGGTCCACTTCCCCCACCCTTCGCCATCCACCATGCTTTCTTCTCCTTTTCAATCAATAGACCGGTCGGGTAACCAGTATCTACTACTTTCCCTCGTTTCCTCTTAGAACCAATTCCTAGATTCATGCTACAGCTTTCCGACTTTCTTCCCTGTTTGAACCAACTCTTAGATTCGACTGTATGAACTACCTTTACCTCTAATAATAGTAAAAGTCCAGGTGGCTTTGGAACAGCCGACGGAAGTAGAAAAATATCCGCACGCAGCCACGTGGGGAGCTAGGGCAGTAGAGCAAGGAAGGTTTCAAAGGAATATATACCTGAGGGTCGTCGGCATGTGGCAAAGACGGCGTGGGGAGGCCGCATCTTGGCCACAATACCGCATGGAGGAAGAAGGGGGCGGAGGCCCTCCCGAGTCGGCGCTCTCTTGGAGAGAACGACACGGCCGCCGATCGGGATGCGTGTGTAGCCATTGGTCTCCTCCCTCGCCGCCGACAACAGCGTAAATGATGCACCTACACCCCTGCCCCAGTCGAGGTGGTTCGGCCGGATTTGTGACCAGCCATGAGCAGAGAGAGAGTGTGTCCACCTATGTCTTGCTTAGACCTGGAGAGCATGAGAGAGTGAAGGAGAGGAACCCTAGTAAAGCAAGCGCTAAGGCTCCTGCTTATATATATAGTGGAGTGATTTTGTTGTACCAGCTTCAAAAAAATGCGCTCCTATGTGTACCCGCGAGTGGGTGTGAGAGAACTAGTGCGTGCGTGCACCGCTTCTCTTCGTGAGAGTACAATATACTATGTGAGGCAGTCCTGGACTAAGGGGTCCTCGGGTGTCCAGCCTGTTGGACATGGGCCGGACTATTGGGCCATGAAGATACAAGATAGAAGACTTTCTCCCGTGTCCGGATAGGACTCTCCTTTGCGTGGATGTCAAGCTAGGCGGTCGGATATACTATTTCCTTTCTATGTAACCAACTTTGTAAAACCCTAGTCCCCTCTGATGTCTATATAAACTGAAGGGTTTAGTTCATAGGGACAATCATAATCACATAGGCTAGACTTCTAGGGTTTTAGCCATTAAGATCTCGTGGTAGATCAACTCTTGTAACCTCCAATACTCATCAATATTAATCAAGCAGGACGTAGGGTTTTACCTCTATCAAGACGGCCTGAACCTGGGTAAACATTGTGTCCCCTGTCTCATGTTACCATCAACCTCAGACGCACACTCGGGACCCCCTACCCGAGATCCGCTGGTTTTGACACCGACATTGGTGCTTTCATTGAGAGTTCCGCTATGCCGTCATCAGAAGGTTCGATGGCTCCATCCATCATCTACAACAACACTGCTCGGGGGGATGTCTTTCTCCCTGGCCAGATCTTCGTATTCGGCGGCTTCGCACTACGGGCCAAGTCGTTTGGCCACTTAGAGCAGATCGACAGCTACGCCCCTGGCGGTCAGGTCAGGTTCGGAAGCTTGAACTACGTCGCTGATATCCGCGGAGACTTGATATTCGATGGATTTGAGCCCATGGCAGCGGCTCCCTTCCATCGCGATGAACATGACCTAGATCTATCGTCGGACTATACCCAGGAGATTGCGCCTTTAAGCGCTCTGGCCCTAGATCCAGAGCAGCTTGCGCCATTCAAAGACGGGAGGCTTGACCCCACCACGGAAGTTGTAGACTCAGCGGCATTGGAGCCGCACACATACCCCACTTGGAGCGGGATCTGCGTCACCGGACACCCGGATCCATCTCCGGTCACTGGCCCCAAACTGCGTGCATCCACGTCTACCGAGCCTTACCCGACGCCGATCATCGAATTCAGTTCTGCGGACATCTCCCGGCACTCACCTCTAGGCGACGTGCTAAACTCACTAAAAACCCTCTCTTTAGCAGGGGACTCACAGCCGAATTGTATCCGGTTTGAACTGGGGGCTGATGACGGGGAATTTCGCTTCCCACCCACCTCCCACTTAATAGTCACTGTCGAAGATCTAACCGACATGCTCGACTACGACTCCGGAGACATTGACAGTATGGACAACGATGCCGAAGAGGAGCAGGCCCAAAACCCGCCATTTACCAGGCGCTGGACGACCACTTCCTCCTACAACGTGTACATGGTGGATACACCCAAATAAGTTAATGGCGATGACAAAGAAGACCCAGTGGACGATAAAACCCCTGCGATACAGCCAAAGCACAGGCGACAGCGACGCCGCTCTAAGTCACGCCCTAGACGATGCCGGAGAAAACAATACTCTAGATGATGCCAGAGACAATGAAGACCCCGTTGAGCTAGCTTCCGAACAGGCCGAACGGGAAGATGGGCGAGTCAGCCCTGATGAACAGGCTGTGCATGAAGACTCGGAGGACAGTAATTACCTTCGACACTCTGAGGATGAGGCAAGCCTCGGCACCAAGAATTTCATCGTGCCTGAGGAGCCTCTCGAGGAGGAGCGCTTCAAGCACCGGCTAATAGCCACTACAAGGAGCTTGAAAAAGAAGCAACAACAGCTTCAAGCTGATCAAGATCTGCTCAATGATAGATGGACAAATATCCTGGAAGCCGAGGAATACAACGTCAAGCAACCACTCAAAAGTTACCCGAAGCGCAAATTACTACCTCAATTCGATGACGAGGCGTGAGAGCCTGTGCCATCAGCGCACAATGCGGCTGACCGACCACCACGTGGTCGGGACAAAGCGGCAACCCAAGCCGAACACCAGCCCGCACTACCCCGCCATCAAGGAAGAGACAAAACTGCTAAGGGATACGCGTATGATCTCTGGCAGGGCCTGAAGAATAAAGCAGGCCCGGCCAGATCGATCTACGGATCACGGGGGCGTGCCTCGACGCGCGACGACGGCTATCAAGCCGAACACGGCAAGCACAATTATGTCCGAGCCGAAAACCGCAGACGGACTCCATCTGAACTGCGTCGCGACCTGGCCCAACATAGAGGAGCCGCACACCCCCTCTGATTCACTGATGAAGTAATAGAACATGAATTCCCAGAAGGGTTCAAACCCATGAATATCGAATCATATGATGGAACCACAGATCCTGCGTTATGGATTGAAGACTTTATTCTCCATATTCACATGGCCCGCGGCGATGATCTTCATGCCATCAAATACCTCCCCCTAAAGCTCATGGGGCCAGCCCAACACTGGCTGAACAGCCTGCCTGAAAACTCTATTGGCAGCTGGGAGGACTTGGAAGAAGCCTTCCTTGACAACTTCCAAGGTACATGCGTTCGACCTCCGGATGCCGACGACTTAAGTCACATAATCCAACAGCCCGGAGAGTTGGCCAGGAAATTCTGGACTAGATTCTTAACCAAAAAGAACCAGATCATCGACTTTCCGGATGCCGAAGCCCTAGCGGCATTTAAACATAGCATCCGGGATGATTGGCTCGCCCGACACCTCGACCAAGAAAAGCCGAAGTCCATGGCAGCCCTCACGGCACTCATGACCCGCTTTTGCGCAAGCAAAGATAGCTGGCTAGCCCATAGTAATAACAATGCAAGCGAACCTAGCACTTCGGAAGCCAGAAATAGCAACGGCAAGCCCCGACGCAACAGACATAAGCATCGAAGCAACAGTGATAATACCAATGACACAGCAGTCAACGCCGGATTCAGTGGCTCCAAGTCTGGTCAGCGAAAGAAGCCATATAAAAGAAATAATCAGGGCCCTTCCAGCCTGGACCGCATACTCGATCGCCCATGCCAGATCCATGGCACCCCTGATAAACCAACCAATCATACCCATAGGAGTTGTTGGGCCTTCAAACAGGTTGGCAAGTTAAATGCCGAAGACAAGGAGAAGGGGTCGCAAAGCAAGAATGACGACGAGGAGCCCTGTCCACCGAACCCAGGGGGACAGAAGAAGTTTCCCCCTCAAATCAAAATGGTGAACATGATATACGCCACCCATATCCCCAAGAGGGAGCTCAAACACGCGCTCAGGGATGTCTATGCGATAGAGCCAGTCGCCCCAAAATTCAACCCATGGTCGTCATGCCTGATCACTTTCGATCGTAGGGATCATCCAACCAGTATCCGTCATGGTGGGTCAGCCGCACTGGTCCTCAACCCAATAATTGATGGATTTCACCTCACACGAGTCCTCATGGACGGTGGCAGCAGCCTCAACATGCTTTACCAGGATACAATGCGCAAAATGGGCATCGATCCATCAATGATCAAGCCCACCAAAACTACCTTTAAAGGATTTATACCAGGTGTAGAGGCCCGCTGCTCGGGCTCAATCACATTGGAGGTCGTCCTCAGATCTCCGGACAACTTCCGAAGTGAGGAGTTAATCTTCGATATCGTCCCCTTCCACAGTGGCTATAACGCACTGCTCGGACGAACTGCGTTTGCCCGATTCAATGCGGTGCCGCACTATGCTTATTTCAAGCTCAAGATGCCCGGACCACGTGGTGTCATAACAGTCAATGGAAATACGGAGTGCTCCCGCCGTACCGAGGAGCACACCACTGCCCTGGCAGCAGAAGTACAGTGCAGCCTCCACAAGAAGAACCTTAATTCGGCAGCCATACTCCCGGACACTGTCAAACGAGTCCGGACTACCATGCACCAGGACAGCCCAGCTCGTCAAAAGCTCAACTTGCAATTCGGCCTCCGTCCCAGACCACACCAAGTGGCGGTGTTCACGCCACGCGTACATAACTACACACTCAAAATACCATGGGCATAGACAGAGGCATAACTAGATTGTGATCCATAAGAAGGCTCGACCTCCCCTGGACACACATACTTTCACTTTTTCTTTTTTCCTCTTCAGGTTTCCTTTCCGCAGGCCCCTCTCACCGGCCTCATAACGGTCCTTTCGAAGGACGGACACACCAGGGTGGCAAGTAGCACAGACATGCAGGGGAATCTCAAGATGTCCTTCTTGGCGATCACTCTACCTGTTTTCAGGACCCGTGCGCAGCTCCCCCTAGGTTTTGGCATGTTAAATAGCCACTGTTGCTTCTTGCACTTTTTGTTCAAGTACGCTCTGACGTATTAATTAGAATTATAATGGAAACAGTTTGCGGCCCAACATATGTGGCACTAGCTTCTTCTTTATTTTTTATTTTCGCTATTTTAATTTGCATCCGTACACCTTCGTACGCCGTAATCCGCCAAGGGCTTTATTGTGCCGCACACTATGGCAACAAGTCCGAACACTTTTACAGTATAGTTCGGCACCCCTAATTTAGCATTATATGCATTGGCTCCGAATCATGTCTTTGGTCAATACTTGGGTTGCCCGGCTCCTGTTCTTACTACCTTATGTTCCGTTATCTCAGCTAGGGTAGTAAAGGGAGAAGTACTGCGATTGTACCCTGGTTTATCCGAATGAGCACCTCAGTAGAGAAAGCTGAAAACTGACTGCCATGATGTGGCGTGAGTCGATCAGCTCTTCGGAGGTTTCAAATCTTTAGCGATTTTTCCCACATTATGCGACGAATTGGTTCTTATCCGATCAGGTGTTTACAGCACCCTAGTCTGGATACTAGGGGTTGCGCCTACATTTTCATTATCAAACTCCTATGGCTAAGTGAGGGTAATAAAGCCACATAGTCTGATTGCCTGGTTCGTTGCACTAAACACCTCCTTTAAGGACCAAACTCTTGGATAAAGAGTGTTTAGATTCATCCCGAACACCCCCGTACTACCTACGTGGGGGATAAAGCCGACGACTGGCCAACTCTTAGACTTGATGAAACAGCCGCACAGGAGGTAAAACTTTAAATAAACAAACAACAAAGCATTATATTACACATCAAGCCTTGTTTTCATTATACAGGGCGGGATTACATGAATGTATTCATTCAAAAATAATGTCCTTAGCACATTGCTCCACCACAATGCGGGATCCCTTCAGAACATCTTCAAAATAACGCCCGGGCGTGCGGTGCTCCTTCCCCGCGGGCGGTCCTTCGGTCGCGAGCTTGTTGGCATCCATCTTCGCCCGTTGTATCTTGACACGGGCGAAGGCCATCCGCGCACCTTCTATGTCGACGACTGCTTGATGGCGTCAAGCCAAGGGTAGGCATTCACCAGCCGCTTCACGAGGCCGAAGTAGCTGCCGGGTATAGCTTCTGCAGGCCACAGCCGGATTATTAAATCCTTCATGGCCAGTTCGGCGACCCTATGCAGCTCGACCAGCTGCTTCAACTGGTCGCTAAAAGCACCAGATGTTCTGGCGCAAGATATTGCGACCAGAATAGCTTCTCCATTTAGCTCCCCTCTTCGGCTCGTAAGAATGCTGCAGCATCAAAAGCACTGCGGGGAAGATCTGCAAACGCCCCTGGAGAACTCCAAATCCGGGTTAGCATGAGATATCTCTTCTTCACATAATTGCTCTGCATAATAAAAGCCTTACCCGCTGCAATTTTCTTGGCCTCCCAGAATTCCTGGAGGGCGCCCTGGGCTTCGACCCGGGCCTCTTGTGCACTTCGATGAGCCTGGGCAAGTTAGGCCTCTTCCTCCACATTCTTGCGCTCCAAGGCCTCGCACTTCTTCATGGTGTCCTGCAGCTCCTGCTGGACCTCGCCGACCATGGCCTCGTGCTTTTTGCGGGCGGGCTGCTCATCTGCCGCTCTCTTCAGGGCTTCAGCCAGCGCTGCCTTGAGGGTTTCCACCTCGTGCGCCGCCCCTACAAATTATCACACGATCAACACAAGCAATTCATATCTTCCTATATTTGAATAGGTCGTTACATACCCTGCTTGTCCGCAAGCTGCCTTTTTGCACGACCGAGCTCTTCCTCGGTTTGCTCCAGCCTCTGCTTCAGTCCGAAGACTTCGACAGCATGAGAAGTCGAGGCTAGCAGCGATGCCTACTTATTCACAAAGACATATTATTCTCCTGTGACAAACTATTTGATCCTCTATTTGTCTTTTTTCCGAACACCGAACAGAGTCTCAGGGGCTACTATCTATACTTTAACTTTCTTTTCACATAAACGCAACGCTTTCCTCAAAGCCTGTTAGAAGGCTCGCGCAGGCTTCGGTCAGTCCACTTTTCGCAGACTTAAACTTCTCAATCAACGCACCCATAAGGGTACAGTGTTACTCAAAGATGGAAGCACTTCCAGTAGAGTATCCGGCGCCTCTGGTTGGACAGAGGTCACCGGCGGAATGGGCACACCTCCTGTCGGTGTCAAAATCGGCGGATCTCGGGTAGGGGGTCCCGAACTATGCGTCTAAGGTCGATGGTAACAGGAGACGGGGGACACAATGTTTACCCAGGTTCGGGCCCTCTCTATGGAGGCAACACCCTACTTCCTGCTTGATCGATCTTGATGAATATAAATATTACAAGAGTTGATCTACCACGAGATCGTAATGGCTAAACCCTAAGGGCCTAGCCTAACTATGATTATGAGGATATATATACGGACCTAGCCCTCCGGTTTATATAGACACCGAAGGGATCTAGGGTTACATAGGGTCGGTTACAGAGAAAGGAATCTTCATATTTGGTCGCCAAGCTTGCCTTCCACGCCAAGGAGAGTCCCATCCGGACACACGTAGAGTCTTCGGTCTTCGTATCTTCACAGCCCATTAGTCCAGCCCATGTCCAATAGGTCGGACGCCCGAGGACCCCTTAGTCCAGGACTCCCTTAGTAGCCCCCGAACTAGACTTCAATGACGAGGTGTCCGGTACGTAGATAGTCTTTGGCATTGCAAGGCGGGTTCCTCCGATGACTTCAAAGCGATGTATTTGGATTTCCATTTAATGTCGTACCCCTTAGCTTTCGCGCCTTCCTGACTTTGGCTTCCATGTGTCGAGCGAATACAAGAGGTCGGGGTATTTTTACACATACCACCCTAACTATACCAGAAAGGTGCCTATTTAAAGAGAATAGATCTCAGATCCACTCCAAACCTCAGGAAAAAAATACTCAGAGCTTGCGGAGCAAACACCACCACAACATGGCTAGCGCTCCCAGCTCTTCCTCTCGTCCCCACGGCTCCGAAAAGGGTGATTGGGAGAGCTGTTCCATATCTCACAGTCAGCTGGTGAAGCTGCAAAAACAGGGCTTTCTTCCTCCCGCGGATTTAGTCCCCGTACGAGCAGGGCTGACGTCCTTTAATGGGGGGGGGGGTTCAGGCGGAGAACTTCCCCAATCCGTCCAGGGAGGAATGAGTATGCTTTGTTCCCTTCTTGTTAAGGGGCATTGGATTTCCAATCCATCCCTTCCTCCTAGGATTGCTGGAGTATTATGGCCTCCAACTGCATAGTCTTACTCCCGCCTCCATCCTGCATATTGCGGGTTATGTCGCTCTGTGCAAGCTATTCCTAGGCTGTGAGGCCCATTTCAATTTATGGAGAAGACTGTTCTGCCTCGTCCCTCATAATCAAGGAGGGTCAATATTTGAAGTGGGGGAGCCGAAGTGTGGCGTATCGCCAGAACGGGATACCTGTCCGGCATGCCGAAGAAGGCTTCCGAAGAGTGGCCTTCCGAATGGTTCTATATTGATGACATCGCTCTTCCCAACCTAGTCCGAATGGGCCTCCCCAATTTTTCAAGCGTTCCGTTGAACAAACACCATAGCTGGCGTCCTTGGAGCCTTGAGGAGGAGGATAGCGCAGAGGTCACTCAGCTGTTGGGCAAGATTAAGATGCTCGCCCAGTCCGGATTGTCAGTAGTCTAGGTAATGGCGATCTTCATAGTGCGGGGGGTCCAGCCGCTCCAATACAGAGGGCTTCCCATGTGACACTATAATGGGGAAGACGACGCCTCACGCTGCGGTCGGAAGGGCCCAAAGACCCCCGCTGCTCTGGCCAAAATATTGGTCGAACTGTATAAAGGGGAGAAGGAGGAGTTCTCCCGTCTCCAATGTCGAGACGGATTTTCCATGTATAATCCTCCTAGCTAGGTAAGCTTCTGACCCTACCATTTACTCCTCTCCCTGAATTATTTTTGACAGACAGTATCCTATCCACTCATAACAGGAATGGCGAAAGGCTGTCGAGGGGATCCATAACCCGGCCCCTCAACCGGAGGGTCACAACCGGGATCTTGACCCTGGATATGCAGAAGATCCGAACATATTTGTGGAACTCGAGGATGGAATATTCTATCAAACGAGCTATGATGGTACGGAAGTACCTATCATCACCGATTACCCCGGCCTCCTTCCTGCTTCGCATGTAAGTGATTTAAAAGGCACTCTCTTTGAAAGAGTTTCCTTGCTATGCCTCACCCACCACACTATTTCGTGTTCCAAAGGGGAGGCGCTCGACATCGCAACGTGCACCAGATGCGTCTCCGAGGAGAGCGATGCCCGCGCCGAGCACATCTTCGAAGAGGAAGGCAAATGATAATACGACAGAACCCTTGTCAAAGAGGTCAAGCTTTCCTTTGAGGAATACATCGTCTGATCGTCACATCAAATCGTGACGCCACTCCATGCATTCTATTAGGAAAAGTATCTGCCAGACGTGCATCCACTAGTCAGGTTTCGGACCCTGCCCTAAGGACGGGGGATGACACGGGAGCGTCACTGAACTGTCCTTCCACAGAGGGTTCGGACGACATGTCCGTCACAAATTCTAAGGTGGAGAGTGAGGGAGTCCTGGATTAGGGGGTGTCCGGATAGCCGGACTATACCTTCGGCCGGACTCCTGGACTATGAAGATATAAGATTGAAGACTTCGTCCCGTGTCCGGAAGGGACTTTCCTTGGCGTGGAAGGCAAGCTTGGCGATACGGATATGTAGATCTCCTACCATTGTAACCGACTCTGTGTAACCCTAGCCCTCTCCGGTGTCTATATAAACCAGAGAGTTTTAGTCCGTAGGACGAAGAACAATCATACCATAGGCTAGCTTCTAGGGTTTAGCCTCTTTGATCTCGTGGTAGATCTACTCTTGTACTACCCATATCATCAATATTAATCAAGCAGGACGTAGGGTTTTACCTCCATCAAGAGGGCCCGAACCTGGGTAAAACATCGTGTCCCCTGCCTCCTGTTATCATCTGACCTAGACACACAGTTCGGGACCCCCTGCCCAAGATCCGCTGGTTTTGATACCGACATTGGTGCTTTCATTCAGAGTTCCTCTGTGTCGTCACTTTTAGGCCCGATGGCTTCTCCAATCATCAACAGCGATGCGATCCAAGGTGAGACTTTTCTCCCCACACAGATCTTCGTATTCGGCGGCTTTGCACTGCGGGCCAATTCGCTTGGTCATCTGGAGCAGATCGAAAGCTACGCCCCTGGCCATCAGGTTAGATTTGGAAGTTTGAACTACACGGCCGACATCTGCGGAGACTTGATCTTCGACGGATTCGAGCCACAGCCGAGCGCGCCGCACTGTCACGATGGGCATGATTTAGATTTGCCGCCGAACAGTGCCCTGGAGGCCGCACCTGTGTCTGCTCCGACCCCTAGCTCGGAACTGATCACACCAACCGAGGATGGGTGGTTAGACACCGCCTCGGGGGCTGCAATATCTATGGCGATCGAGCCGAACACCGGCCCTATTCTCTGCGAAGCCCGTGACTCCAAGGAGCCGGACTCCTCTCCAAACTCCGAGCCCTCCGCACCCCGGCCGATCGAACCCGATTGGGCGCCGATCATGGAGTTCACCGCCACGGACATCTTTCAGCACTCGCCCTTCGGCGATATTCTGAATTCACTAAAGTCTCTCTCTTTGTCAGGAGAGCCCTTGCCGAATTATGGTCAGCAAGGTTGGGATGCGAATGATGAAGAAATTCAAAGCCCACCCACCACCCACTTCGTAGCCACTGTCGATGATTTAACCGACATGCTCGACTTCGACTCTGAAGACATCGATGGTATGGACACCGATCCAGGAGACGATCAAGAACCAGCGCCTATAGGGCACTAGAAAGCCACCTCGTCGTATGATATATACATGGTGGACACCCCAAAAGAAGGCAATGGCGATGGAAAAGCGGAGGATGACCCCTCCAAGAAGCAGCCTAAGCGCCGGCGTCAGCGGTGTCGCTCTAAATCCCGCCAAAACAAAAACAGTGATTCCGGCACGGGAGATAATAACACCCCGGACAGTGCCGAAGACAACCACCTCCAGCAAGATTCAGCACAGGAGGATAGAGAAGCCAGCCCTCATGAGAGAGCGGCAGACAAAGAGGTCGAGGACGATAATTATATGCCTCCCTCCGAAGACAAGGTAAGCCTCGACGACGACGAATTTGTCGTGCCGGAGGATCCCGTCGAATAAGAGTGTTTCAAATGCAGGCTTATGGCCACGGCGAGCAGCCTCAAGAAAAAACAGCAACAGCTTAGAGCTGATCAAGATTTGCTAGCGAACAGATGGACTGAAGTCCTTGCGGCCGAAGAGTATGAACTCGAACGCCCCTCCAAGAGCTACCCAAAGCGCAGGTTGCTACCCCAATTAGAGGAGGAAGCACCTAAATCACCAGCGCATGATGCGGCCAACCGGCCACCCCGTGGCCGTGACAGAGAGGCCTCTCGGCCCTCCACTCAAGCCACACCCCGGTGCCGCTCAAAAAATACCAAGGCATGGGAAAATGCGCCAGACCTACAAGACATATTGAAGAACAAGGCAAGGCAAACAAGATCGATCTACGGATCACGTGGGCGCCCCACGGCACGAGATGGTACTCGTCACACCGGATATAGTAAATCCGGCCGGGCCGAACATAGTAGACAAAGCTCGTTTGAGCTGCGTCGTGATATAGCCTAGTACAGAGGCGCCGCACACCCACTATGCTTCACAGATGAAGTAATGGATCATCAAATCCCCGAGGGTTTCAAACCCATGAACATTGAATCATATGATGGCACAACAGATCCTGCGGTATGGATCAAGGACTATCTCCTTCATATCCACATGGCCCGCGGTGATGACCTACACGCCATCAAATACCTCCCACTCAAGCTTAAAGGACCAGCTCGGCATTGGCTTAATAGCTTGCCGGCAGAATCAATTGGCTATTGGGAGGACCTGGAAGCGGCATTCCTCGACAATTTCCAGGGCACTTATGTGCGACCACCAGACGCCGATGACCTAAGCCACATAATTCAGCAGCGAGAGGAATCGGCCAGACAATTCTAGACACGGTTCCTAACCAAGAAAAATCAAATTGTCGACTGTCCGGACGCAGAGGCCCTAGCAGCCTTCAAGCATAACATCCGCGATGAGTGGCTTGCATGGCACCTAGGACAAGAAAAGCCGAAATCCATGGCAGCCCTCATGACACTTATGACCCGCTTTTGCGCAGGAGAAGACAGCTGGCTAGCTCGCAGCAATAACATGACCAAGAGCCCTGGTAATTCGGATACCAAGGACAGCAGTGGCAAGTCGTGTCGCAACAAGCAAAAGCGCTGCATTAACGGCGACAATGCTGAGGATACGGCAGTTAATGCCGGATTCAGAGGCTCTAAACCCGGTCAGCGGAAAAAGCCATTCAAAAGGAACACTACAGGCCCATCCAGTTTGGACCGAATACTCGACCGCTCATGCCAGATACATGGCACCCCCGAAAAACCAGTCAATCACACCAACAGAGATTGTTGGGTGTTCAAGCAGGCAGGCAAGTTAAATGCCGAAAGCAGAGACAAGGGGCTGCATAGCGATGACGAGGAGGAGCCCCGGCCGCCGAACAGCAGTGGACAGAAAGGTTTTCCCCCACAAGTGCGGACGGTGAACATGATATACGCAACCCACGTCCCCAAAAGGGAGCGGAAGCGTGTGCTAAGGGACGTATACGCGATGGAGCCAGTCGCCACAAAGTTCAACCCATGGTCTTCCTGCCCGATCACTTTTGATCGAAGGGACCACCCCACTAGCATCCGTCATGGCGGATCGCCGCATTGGTTCTAGACCCAATTATTGACGGATTTCACCTCACTAGAGTCCTTATGGACGGCGGCAGCAGCCTGAACCTGCTTTATCAGGATACAGTGCGGAAAATGGGCATCGATCCATCAAGGATCAAACCCACCAGAACGACCTTTAAAGGCGTCATACCAGGTGTAGAAGCCAAATGTATAGGCTTAGTTACACTTGAAGTGGTCTTCGGATCTCTGGATAATTTCCGAAGCGAGGAGTTAATCTTCGACATAGTCACGTTTCGTAGTGGCTATCACGCACTGCTCGGGCGAACCGCATTTGCCAAATTCAATGCGGTGCCGCACTATGCATACCTCAAGCTCAAGATGCCAGGCCCTCGAGGCGTCATCACGGTCAATGGAAACACCGAATGCTCTCTCCGAATGGAGGAGCATACTGCAGCTATCGCAGCGGAAGTACAAAGCAGCCTCTCAAGGCAATTCTCTAGTCCGGCCGTTAAACGTCTGGACACCGTCAAGTGCGCCCGAAGTAACCTACACCAAGACCACCTGGCACGTTCCGAGCAAACGTAGCAATGCGGCCCCAACCCCAGCCCTTGCAAACTTGCGAAACCAGTGTTGCGCGTACATAACTACGCTCTGGAAATACCATGGGCAAAAGGGGAGGGGTAAAATCACGACACGCCCGAAACATGGCTTAAACCGCACTAAGGGCTGCCGACTTTTTCATTTTCTCTTACTTTCAGGACTCCACTCTTTGGAAGGCCTGTCCGGCGGTACAATTGCCGCACAAACGATACAACCAGGGAAGCAGAAAGCTATGCCGCACTATGGAACTCTAAGGTGGTCTCTATAACGAGCAGTATACCTGTTTCAAATACCATTCCACGGCTCGCCCCTAGAGAGGGCATGTTAAATAGTCCCACTATTTTGCTTATTGCACTATTTGTATCGTTCTGCTTTGATCGCAACTTTTTTAAATAAACAATGCATAGCTTCCGTCTATTATTGCATTACCTTTTTTTACGAATATATGTTCATTAATGACATGTTGCACCTGTACACTTTGGTACGGCCAATACGCCAGGGGCTTAAGTACCCCACAATACGGTGTGAGAAGTCTGAACACTTTCACAAGTGCGGCACCCCGAACTTATAGCATTATATGCATCGGCTCCAAACCATGTCTTGGGTCAATAGTTGGGTTTGCCCGGCTCCTATGTTTTGGTACCTTACGTTCCATTACATCGGCTAAGGTAGCACTAGGAGAACTACTACGATTGTGCCCCAGTTGAGCTGGGCTAAGCACCTCAGTAGAGAAAGCTAAAACTGACCGTCATGATGAGGTGAGAGTTGGTCGCTGTTCGAGAGGTTTTTGAGTCCCTAAAGACTTATGCCGCTTAGAGCGAGGAGTCGGCTTTGTCCGGCCTAGGCGTGGATAGCGCCCCAAACTCGGTCTTCCGAACACTAGGGGCTTCGCCGAAATTTAAAATAATAGAATTCTATGGCTAAGTGAGAGTGTTCAAGCATTATAGTCCGATTGCCTTGTTCGTTGTGTTGAGCGCCTCCCCCGAAGGACCCAAGAATGGGAAAAAGAGCGCTCATGTTTATCCCGAACACCCTAGCACTCGTGGCATGGGGGCAGAAGCCGATGACTCGCCATCTCTCAAATTTGATAAACGGCTGCACATAAGGTAATATTTTAAATTCAAAAGCGTTGCTTAGTGCACATGAACAAGTTTTCAGCGTACAGGATCACAAATGCGAGTTTACTCAAAAATTACATCTTTGGAGCATTCATCCGCTATAAGGCGGGCACCCTTCAGGATGCCCTCATAATACACTTCCAGGACGCAATGCTCCTTGCCCGGCGGCGGCCCGTCCTTCACCAGCTTCTCCGCATCCATCTTGCCCCAGTGCACTTTCGCACGGGCAAGCGCCCTACGGGCACCTTCGATGCAGACGGAGCGCTTGATTACTTCAAGCCATGGACAGGCATCCACCAGCCGCCTCACCAGCCCGAAGTAGCTCCCAGGCAGAGCCTCTCCAGGCCAAAGCCGAACTACGAGGCCCTTTATGGCATGTTCGGCTACCTTGTGGAGCTCGGCCATTTGCTTCAGCTGGTCGCTCAGAGGCACCAGGTGTCCGGCCTCAGCATACTGAGACCAGAACACCTTCTCCGTCGAGCTCCCCTCCTCGTCTCGGTAGTAGGTGGCGGCATCAGACGCACTGCAGGGCAAATCTGTGAATGCTCCTGGAGAGCTCCGGACTCGGGTAAGTAACAAGTAATTCACTTTCACGTGCTTGCTTTGCATAATGAATGCCTTACCCGCCGCAATCTTCTTCATCGCGTCAATTTCTTTGAGGGCTTTCTGGGCTTCGGCCTTGGCAGACTTTGTGCTTTTTAGGGCTGCCGCAAGCTCGGACGCTTGCGTCTTTGAGTCAAGTTCCAAACTCTCGTGTTTTTCACGAGAGCCTGGAGCTCTTTCTGCACCTCCTCCACCCGTGCCTCCTGCTTCTCTCTCTCCATGCGCTCCGCGGCCGCTCTGTTTTCGGCCTCGGATAGCGCTTGCTTAAGGGTTGCCACCTCGATCGTGGCCCTTATAATAGCACGTTGATCCTGTCATTTTTTGCAACCACATCTTCTCTATATAATTGCGCAAGGTATTACTTACCTTCCTTCTCCTCGAGTTGCCTCTTGGCATGGCTGAGCTCGTTCTTGGACCACGCGAGGTTTTGCTTCAGTGTATCCACCTCCGGAGTCAGTGCGGCAGAGGCCAGCAGCGAAGCCTGCATACACATATTGACTTGATTATGTTAGACTCCTGCGAACGTTATTAGATCCTCTATTCGGCTTTTCTTTCCGAACACCGAACAGAGCATCAGGGGCTACTGTCTATGCGGTAATATTTTTATTCTTTACTTACCTCAAAGCCTGTTAGAAGGCTGGCACATGCTTCAGTCAGTCCGCTCTTGATGGACTGAACCTTCTCGATCACCGCACTCATAATAGTGCGGTGCTCCTCGTCGATGGAGGCGCCTTTAAGCACCTCCAGCAAATTGTCCGGCGCCTCCGGTTGGACGGAAGTCACCGGCTCGGTAGGCTTGCCCCTCTTGGAAGGAGGCTGCCTACCGGAGTCCGGAACTGTTGAAGGTTCCGGCGCGGTGCCCTTGGGGGTTCTATCCCCTCTACGCCTGGAGTCCGGGAGGTCGCCTTGCGGCGCCTCCAGGAGCACCTCCTCCTGGCTTGGAACCTGTTGGGACGTGTAACGCCCTCGATGCGGCTATATCTTCTACGTGTCGAAGCACGACTTAGAGGCATAACCGCATTGAAAGCAAAGTCGCAAGTAAGGTAATCTTCACAACAACCCATGTAAATAGATAATAAGGGGAAAGGTACATAGTTGGCTTACACTCGCCACGTCACACAAAGTACATAAATAGCATTACATCATCCAATGCACTCATGGTCCGACTACGGTACCAAAATAAAAGATCAACCCCAACATGCGACATGGTCCCGATCGCCCCAACTGGGCACCACTACTGATCATCAGGGAAAGACACATAGTAACGGCGTGAGTCTTCGTCGAACTCCCACTTGAGCTCAAGCGCATCATCTGGAACGGAGTCATCGGGCCCTGCATCTGGTTTGGAAGTAATCTGTGAGCCATGGGGACTCAGCAATCTCGCACCCTCGCGATCAAGACTATTTAAGCTTATAGGTAAGGCAAGGTAATATGTGGAGCTGCAGCAAGCGACTAGCATATATGGTGGCTAACCTGTTCGCAAAAGAGAGCGAGAAGAGAAGGCAAAGCACGAACGAAGAACTAGAGAACAACCTACGGCAAACATTACTCCAACACCGTGTTCACTTCCCGGACTCCGCCGAGAAGAGACCATCACGGTAACACACACAGTTGATTCATTTTAATTAAGTTAAGGGTCAAGTTATCTACAACCGGACATTAACAAATTCCCATCTGCCCATAACCGCGGGCACGGCTTTCGAAAGTTCAAATCCCTGCAGGGGAGTCCCAACTTAGCCCATGACAAGCTCTCACGGTCAACGAAGGATATACCTTCTCCCGAGACATTCCGATCAGACTCGGTATCCCGGTTCTACAAGACAACTTCGACAAGTAAAACAAATCCAGCAACACCGCCCGAATGTGCCGACAAATCCCGATAGGAGCTGCACATATCTCGTTCTCAGGGCACACTCAGATGAGCAATCCGTACAACTAAAACCAAACCTCGAGTTTCCCCGAGGGGGCGCTGCACAGGGCTCTAGTTTGGACCAACACTCAGAGGAGCACTGGCCCGGGGGGGTTTAAATAAGATGACCCTTGGGCTCCGGAAACCCAAGGGAAAAAGAGGCTAGGTGGCAAATGGTAAAACCAAGGTTGGGCATTGCTGGAAGAGTTTTATTCAAGGCGATTGTCAAGGGGTTCCCATTATTACCCAACCGCGTAAGGAACGCAAAATCCGGGAACATAACACCGATATGACGGAAACTAGGGCGGCAAGAGTGGAACAAAACACTAGGCAAAAGGCCGAGCCTTCCACCCTTTACCAAGTATATAGATGCATTAAGATAACAAGATAATATAGTGATATCCCAACAATAAACAATGTTCCAACAAGGAACGATCTCCAATCTTCACCTGCAACTAGCAACGCTATAAGAGGGGCTGAGCAAAGCGGTAACATAGCCAATCAACGGTTTGCTAGGACATGGTGGGTTAGAGGTTTGACATGGCAATTTGGGAGGCATGATAAGCAAGTGGTAGGCATCGTAGCATAGGCATAGCAAAAGAGCGAGCATCTAGCAAAGCAAAGATAGAAGTGATTTCGAGGGTATGATCATCTTGCCTGCAAAGTTGTCAGAGTTGACTGGATCCTCGAAAGCAAACTCAACGGGCTCCTCGTTAGCGAACTCGTCTCCCGGCTCTACCCAAACAAGACAAACAAGCAAAAGGAACACAATCAACCACGTGCAATGCTCAAACAACATGATGCAAACATGGTATGCTATGCGGGATGCGATATGTGATGCATATGCAAGATTTGACAAGGAATGATTGAACCTGGCCTCAACTTGGAAATCCAAGTGTGCCACTGGAAAGGTGAGGTGATTTCGGTTGAAATCGATATAAAGAACACCGGAATCGGATGCACGGTTTGGAAATGGCAAGCAAAACAAATATGGCACCGGTCTGCGATAAACAGCAAGTAGCCATCTAAATGCATCAAGATAATTATGCTACAGCACTCAAACATGGCAACAAAATACATGGAAGGGATCCACTCATGATGCTTGACAAAAGATGAACACTGAGCTACGGCCAATTCATCCATTAACAGGTTCAAACAAGCATGGCAAAAATGCAAATGATAAACAGGTTTCAGACTTGGTGAAATTAACACTAGTCTGGAATTCAGATCAGGTAGCACACTTTGGAGCATAAAAACTATATGCTACAGGACTTAAAATGGCAAAGCAAGGCATGGCATGGAGCTACTCAAAGAGCTTAACAAAAGTCCCTTAGTGACCTTGAGCCAAAAGGGATCAGAAAATACAATTGCAAGCATGTGAACATGGCAAAAACATAATCAGATCTCAGACTTAGAGAAAAACTGGAACATGCAAATATGTTAACGAGTAGGCATGTTCACGAGCTCGATGCACTCACTACAGAGCTAGGCATGACAATCTAAGCATACACCCATCAAGTATACATATTATATAAGCTAGACATGGCAAGAACAACAACATAGCATGCACGGCTCAACAATAACATCCTCGGCAAAATCGCTAACAAGTAGACAATCTGCCAGGATTCACGAAATAGCAAAAGTAGAGCTCGATTGACTCAAGCTAGGGTGCTCCATAATTGCAAACAAAGACATGGATGGATAGAGCATCACAAGATTAACAAAACATCCTTACTGATCATCCTCAAAAGAGGCACAGATCACTAGAAAACAACATGAACATATGGCATATTGATAACAACAGATCAAGGACTTAGAGAAATTCTAAGTCCCTGAAATCAGCATTAACGAATGCACTACTTTGCAAGCTTGTGCTAGTCACCACACATATCACAAAAATACATGTATAGCACCTCTGGAAAGATGGCATGGCATATAACAAAACACATGTAGAGCTCAGGAGCATATCATGCACACATTAATCATGGCAAAAATGACAAATAGCTATTTGGTGCAGTAGATCTGACAATTAACTCAAATATCTCTCTTCCAATGGCACTTCTGGCATAAAGATGAGCTCAAATGAAAATGATGCAATGAGACGAAATGATGTGCTCTTTGAGACGAACATTTTGATATGCTACACGCCCAAAACGGATCTACGGATGTAAAGTTACAGCACAATGAAGTTGCATAAAAATACTGAAAACGAGGGCAAAAGTCAACCCCTAGGGTTCCTCAGATCTGGATCCGGGGCTCGTCTCCCGAGGTTGGCCGGGAACTCGCCGGAGATGGGGACTTCGCCGGACTTGGCGTGGAGAAGAGCAGGTCGGCCGGATCTCGCTGGATCCGGTGAGGGCGGCGGAGGAGGCGAGGACGGGCGGCGAGGCCGAGGTTGCCGTTGGCGGCGCCGGCGATGTGGGGCGCCAGCCGGCGAGGAGTGCGGCGTCACGGTGGCGGCCGGCAATGGCGGCGCGGTGGCCGGCCGGGAGGAGATGCGCCGGGCGTGGGGAAGATGGGAGGCAGCGCGGTCGGAGGGGAGCCGGGCCACGGGGGTCGGCCACGGGCCGAGCGAGCCCGCGCGGAATCGGCGGCGATGTGGGGCGCCCGCTGCCACGTGGCGGCCCCGGTAGGTCGGCGGCGGCGGGTGGACAATGTCTGGCCGGACGGAAAGTGTCCGGTGGCGCGTGGAGAGGTAGGGAACTAGGGTTTCGTCCATGATTTCGAATGGGGAGTCTTTATATAGGCATAGGGGGAGCTAGGAGAGTCCAAATGAGGTGCGGTTTTCGGCCACGCGATCGTGATCGAATGCTCTAGATGTTGGAGAGGGTTTTGGTGGGTTTTGGGCCAAATTGGAAGGGTGTTTGGCTGCAAGACACACGAGGCCTTCTTGGTCCCTCGGTTAACCGTTGGAGTATCAAACGAAGTCCAAATGGTACAAAACTTGACAGGCGGTCTATCGGTAGTAAACCAAGGCCGCTTGGCAAGTCTCGGTCCAATCCGGAAATGTTTAACCCCCACACACGAAAGGAAGGTAGAAAGGACCACCGGAGGAGATAGGAGCACCGGAATGCAAAACGGACAACGGGGAAAATGCTCAGATGCAAGAGACGAACACGTATGCAAATGCAATGCACATGATGACATGATATGAGATGCATGACAACGGCAACAACACACGGAGACAAAAACCCGAAGCTGAGGAAAATAAAATAACTTAGCGCCGGAAATGGCAAGAGTTGGAGTACATATAAGGTAAATTACATCCGGGGTGTTACAACACTCCACCACTATGAAAGGATCTCGTCCCGAGATCTAGGACTGGAAGAACGCCGGGTACTCAGAACGGAGGTGATCCTCACGTTCCCAGGTGGCTTCACGATCGGAATGGTGTGACCACTTGACTTTGAGGAATTTGATTGACTTATTGCGAGTCTTGCGTTCAGTCTCTTCAAGAATAGCAACGGGGTGCTCACGATAAGAGAGATCTTCTTGGAGATCAATGTCTTCGAAGTTGACCGTGCGGTCAGGCGTCTTGAAGCACTTGCGGAGCTGAGAGACATGGAACACGTCGTGCACATTTGCAAAGTTTGAAGGAAGCTCGAGTTGATAGGCGAGATCGCCTCTCTTGCTGACGATCTTGAAAGGACCCACGTATCTAGGGGCAAGCTTCCCTTTGATACCGAAGCGACGAGTACCTTTCATTGGAGAGACGCGGAGGTAAACATGATCTCCGATCTCGAAAGCCAA
The DNA here is from genome assembly GCF_018294505.1 of Triticum aestivum. Lineage (NCBI taxonomy): Eukaryota > Viridiplantae > Streptophyta > Magnoliopsida > Poales > Poaceae > Triticum > Triticum aestivum. The sequence goes on from NC_057800.1 coordinate 466,917,937, forward strand.
ATCACGGTGCTTACTATCATAGTAGCTCTTCTGGCGCGATTGCGCTGCTTTGAGGTTATCACGAATGACTTTGCACATTCCTCTGCCTCTGTGATCAAGTCATTTCCAAGAAGTTGACGTTCACCGGTTTCTGACCAGTTAAGAGGAGTACGGCACTTCCTGCCATACAGAATTTCGAATGGGGCCTTGCCCGAACTTGCTTGAAAACTGTTGTTGTAGGAGAATTCGGCATATGGAAGACAATCTTCCCACTTCATACCGAAGGAGATAACACAAGCCCTGAGCATATCTTCAAGAATCTGATTGACACGCTCGACTTGACCGCTAGTTTGAGGATGGAAAGCTGTGCTGAAGCGGATGTTGGTGCCCATGGCCTTCTGAAAAGAATCCCAAAACTTGGAGGTAAAGATGCTGCCACGGTCTGAAGAGATCACCTGTGGAATACCGTGCAGAGAGACAATCCGAGAGGTATACAGCTCCGCCAATTGAGCTGCAGTGATAGACTCTTTGATAGGCAGAAAGTGAGCCACTTTAGTGAGTTTGTCGATGACAACGAATATAGCATCATTGCCACGCTTGGACTTTGGAAACCCAGTCACGAAGTCCATCTCAATGTGGTCAAACTTCCATTCTGGAATGGCAAGAGGTTGGAGGAGACCAGCTGGCCTTTGGTGTTCTGCCTTCACTCTTCTGCAGACATCACACTCATTCACGAACTGAGCAATCTCGCGCTTCATTCGAGTCCACCAATAAGCCTGCTTGAGGTCCTGATACATCTTCGTACTCCCAGGGTGGATGGAGAGGAGTGAATTGTGAGCCTCATTCATGATAACTTTACGAAGGTCACCTTTGGGCACAACAATACGATCCTCGAAGAAGAGAGTATCCTTGTCATCAAGGCGGTAGCACTTGTACTTGGGTTGACTCTTGGCAATCCCAATCTTCACCTTCTTCACCATAGCATCAAGAAGTTGAGCCTCGCGAATCTGATCTTCCAAAGTAGGAGAGACTTGAAGGTTGGCGAGGAAACCTTGAGGAACAACTTGCAGATTGAGTTTGCGGAAAGCTTCACAAAGCTCGGGTTGGTAAGGCTTGAGAATCAGACTGTTGCAGTAAGCCTTCCTGCTCAAAGCGTCAGCAATCACATTGGCCTTGCCTGGAGTATACTCGATACTCGGATTATACTCTTGAATCATTTCGACCCAACGAGTCTGCCTGAGGTTGAGATTAGGCTGAGTGAAGATGTACTTGAGACTCTTGTGGTCAGTGAAGATGTCCACTTTTCTTCCCAATAAGAGATGTCTCCAAGTCAAAAGAGCATGCACAACTGCCGCCAACTCGAGGTCATGAGTGGGGTAGTTCTTCTCGTTGGGCTTCAACTGGCGAGAGGTATAAGCCACAACTTTCTTCTCTTGCATCAACACTGCACCAAGACCTTGAAGAGAGGCATCGCAGAAGACCTCGAACGGTTTGGATTCATCAGGAGGAGTCAGAACTGGAGCAGTGACCAATTTCTCTTTCAAAGTGTTGAAAGCGATGTCACATTCCGGAGACCAAACGTACTTGACGTGCTTCTGGAGAAGGTTTGAAAGAGGCTTCGCGATCTTTGAAAAGTTCTCAACGAACCTTCGGCAGTAGCTTGCGAGACCAAGGAAGCTACGGAGTTGCTTCACGTTCTGAGGTGGTTCCCAATTCACAATTGCAGACACCTTCTCAGGATTCACCGCAATGCCCTTGGCAGAGATGATATGCCCAAGATAGAGAACCTCATCGAGCCAAAACTCGCACTTTGAGAACTTGGCGTAGAACTGATGTTCCCTGAGCTTATCGAGCACCAAACGCAAGTGCTTGGCATGATCTTCCTTGTTCTTCGAAAAGACCAGAATGTCGTCGAGATAGACCAAAACAAAGTCATTTGTGTAGGCATTGAAGATGAAGTTCATCATGCGAGAGAAAGTCAGAGGGGCGTTGACGCAGCCAAAAGACATGACAGTGTATTCATATGAACCATAGCTTGTTCTAAAAGCCGTCTTGGGAATATCTTGCTCACAGATTCGAATCTGGTGATAACCCATACTGAGATCAAGCTTGGAGAATACTTGGGCACCTTTGAGTTGTTCGAACAGCTCATTGATGTTGGGAAGTGGGTACTTGTTCTTGATAGTATTCTTGTTCAATGGACGGTAGTCAACAAAAAGTCGGTCCGTTCCATCCTTCTTCTTCACAAAAAGAACTCCACAACCCCATGGAGAAGAACTAGGTCGGATGAGACCCATTCGCTCTTGAATATCGAGTTGCTTCTTCAGCTCCTTCAACTCTTTAGGTCTGAGCTTGTAAGGATGTTTGCACACCGGTTCCGTGCCAGGCTCAAGATCGATGACGAATTCAACTGGCCGGTGCGGAGGCATTCCTGGAAGCTCTTCTGGAAAGACGTCTTGATATTCGCAAACGACTGGAATTTGAGAGATGGCATCGAGTTCACCCTTCTCATTGAGAGAAAATAGACAGATTGTATCATCCCGAGCGGCAAAGACAATTACATCCTCAGACAAATGAGTCAATTGAATCTGCCTGGAGGCACAATCAAGCTTAGCCTTGTGCTTAGATAGCCAATCCATTCCTAGAATAGGATCAATATACGAGTCACCAAGAACATTTGGAGAGGACAAGAACTTATAGTCACCCAAAGTGATTGTAACATCCGGAACGCATACTCGAGATGTCATTAGACGGGCCGGAGAGTCAATAGCCAACGGTTTCGGCAACACTTGAGTAACAAAATCATTCTTAGATGCAAAAGGTCTCGAGATGAAACAATGCGATGCACCAGTGTCAAAAAGTACTTTTGTAGGAACATCGTTAACAGGAAGGTTACCCATGATGACATCTGACGAGTCCTCTGCCTGAGCTGCATTCACCATGTTGACCTTGGCGTACTTGGGGTTATGCTTGACCACAGCTGTACTTGCCGATCTCACAGGAGGAGGAGGGAGACGTCTCTGGTTGAAGCATTTGTTGGCATAGTGGCCCTTCTGTTGGCACTTGTTGCACGTGACCTCTGAAAGCGGACGGTGATACGGAGCACTCGATCTTCGAGCTTGAGACGAAGTCTTGTTCTGAAAGCCAGGGTTGGGTGGGTGGGAAGATCCACTGCCACCTTTGCTCTTCTGTTGAAACGGCTGACGGAACGGAGGAGGAGGAAGCCAATACTTCTGCTGCTTAGCCACTTGAGTAGAGGAAGAAGGAGTAGCATCTCTGACTCGCTTCTTGGAAGCATCGCACTTCAGTTGAGCAGCCTCTTGCTTCAATGCCATGTTGTAAAACTCATCGTACCTCATGGGCTCAAAGAGAACAAGAGCTAGCTGGATTTCTTCTCCGAGGCCACCCCTGAACTGGTATATCATGCTCTTCTCGTCAGGGACGTCCTGCTTAGCAAAACGGGCGAGCTTCTGAAACATCTTGTTGTAGTCATAGACAGACATAGAGCCTTGCTTCAGGTTGCGGAATTCCTTACGCTTGCTTTCAACCACGCTCTAAGGAATATGATGAGCTTTGAAGTCTTGACGGAATTCATCCCAGGTAATCACACGGCCTCCTCTGGAATCTTTGTACTACTGAAACCATTCTGCAGCTTGGTATTTGAGTTGGAAGGAAGCGAACTTGACAAAGTCCTCAGGCCTGACGTTACTGCAGTCGAAATGCTTGCACAAGTCCACGAGCCAATCGTCAGCATCAGTTGCCTCAATGCAATTGCCAAAGGTCTTTGGCTGGTTAGCAAGGAACTGGTTGAGTGTAGCAAAGTGATTCTGATTGTTGCCTTGGTTGCCTTGGTTCGCTTGGTTGCGCTCTTGAAGAATTTGCATGATCAACTGCGTGTTTGCATTGGTAGCGGCCATCACAGCTTGCCATGCCTCCGGAGGAGGAGGTGGTGGTGGCGGATCAGGATTCGGAGTCGTGCGCGTTGGAGGAGCCATCCTGAAGAGGTTGACATCCATTAGCACATTGATAGACAAAATTGAAGCTGAATCCAACGGGTTGAAATTGCAACATATAGTCTTCACATCCGAACAAAATGAACGAATGCATTCCAATTGAAATGGTCACATATCCATAAATTGAGAAGCCACTTAGAATTTAGGTAGAGGAATAAAATCAACAAGGTACGGAACAAGAACGAATACTCGGTAAGGATCACCCAATCTCAAACCAAATATCCGTGGAAGAAGAACTAGAGCTACAAGAATTCCCACCTATGAAACTCCCGAACCTTTCCGGTTATGCAATCAGGTGTTGGGGATACAGGGGAAGCATAATATCTCACCCAAATCTAGCAAATCCTACATCCAGCTGTATCCATCCTTCAACACATAACCGAGAAAAACTTCGGAAATCGTCTACCTCAACCTTCGAAAAGCATCCGTTATACAAGTTATGGCAATACTCCCGAACTCCCGCCCCAGTACTGGGTGGCGTCGAGGTTATCTCACCAACAACTGCATAAAAGAGATTTTCGATGTCGGCGAACTAAACTCAGGTATTCCAGAACTGCAACGATAAAATTGTGACGACAACACCTCGGAGCTCAACTCCCCGGGACACTGCCACAACCCCTAAATGACAGGAGGCACCAAGAACAATGTTCTCGTCACAAATCGATCGGAACGATTCCAAGATACCCGCGTGATCCTAAATTTTTTAGTGAAATTTGAGAAGAGAAGAGTCAAAACTCTACGTCAGGATGCCTTACCAGAGCGATGAAGGGACTGGGGAGTAAAAAGAATTCCTAAACTCTCCGATATATAATTCCTAAATGACTCAAAACATTTTTCTAGACTTAACAATGGCTGCTAATTCGATCAAGTAGTGGGGGCTCCTAAGGTCGGGGAAGGCTCTGATTACCAACTTGTAACGCCCTCGATGCGGCTATATCTCCTACGTGTCGAAGCACGACTTAGAGGCATAACCGCATTGAAAGCAATGTCGCAAGTAAGGTAATCTTCACAACAACCCATGTAAATAGATAATAAGGGGAAAGGTACATAGTTGGCTTACACTCGCCACGTCACACAAAGTACATAAATAGCATTACATCATCCAATCACGCATGGTCCGACTATGGTACCAAAATAAAAGATCAACCCCAACATGCGACATGGTCCCGATCGCCCCAACTGGGCACCACTACTGATCATCAGGGAAAGACACATAGTAACGGCGTGAGTCTTCGTCGAACTCCCACTTGAGCTCAAGCGCATCATCTGGAACGGAGTCATCGGGCCCTGCATCTGGTTTGGAAGTAATCTGTGAGCCACGGGGACTCAGCAATCTCGCACCCTCGCGATCAAGACTATTTAAGCTTATAGGTAAGGCAAGGTAATATGTGGAGCTGCAGCAAGCGACTAGCATATATGGTGGCTAACCTGTTCGCAAAAGAGAGCGAGAAGAGAAGGCAAAGCACGAACGAAGAACTAGAGAACACCCTACGGCAAACATTACTCCAACACCGTGTTCACTTCCCGGACTCCGCCGAGAAGAGACCATCACGGTAACACACTCAGTTGATTCATTTTAATTAAGTTAAGGTTCAAGTTATCTACAACCGGACATTAACAAATTCCCATCTGCCCATAACCGTGGGCACGGCTTTCGAAAGTTCAAATCCCTGCAGGGGAGTCCCAACTTAGCCCATGACAAGCTCTCACGGTCAACGAAGGATATACCTTCTCCTGAGACATTCCGATCAGACTCGGTATCCCAGTTCTACAAGACAACTTCGACAAGTTAAAACAAATCCAGCAACACCGCCCGAATGTGCCGACAAATCCCGATAGGAGCTGCACATATCTCGTTCTCAGGGCACACTCAGATGAGCAATCCGTACAACTAAAACCAAACCTCGAGTTTCCCTGAGGGGGCGCTACACAGGGCTCTAGTTTGGACCAACACTCAGAGGAGCACTGGCCCGGGGGGGGTTTAAATAAGATGACCCTTGGGCTCCGGAAACCCAAGGGAAAAAGAGGCTAGGTGGCAAATGGTAAAACCAAGGTTGGGCATTGCTGGAAGAGTTTTATTCAAGGCGATTTGTCAAGGGGTTCCCATTATTACCCAACCGCGTAAGGAACGCAAAATCCGGGAACATAACACCGATATGACGGAAACTAGGGCGGCAAGAGTGGAACAAAACACTAGGCAAAAGGCCGAGCCTTCCACCCTTTACCAAGTATATAGATGCATTAAGATAACAAGGCAATATAGTGATATCCCAACAATAAAACAAAGTTCCAACAAGGAACGATCTCCAATCTTCACCTGCAACTAGCAATGCTATAAGAGGGGCTGAGCAAAGCGGTAACATAGCCAATCAACGGTTTGCTAGGACAAGGTGGGTTAGAGGTTTGACATGGCAACTTGGGGAGGCATGATAAGCAAGTGATAGGCATCGTATCATAGGCATAGCAAAAGAGCGAGCATCTAGCAAGCAAAGATAGAAGTGATTTCGAGGGTATGATCATCTTGCCTGCAAAGTTGTCAGAGTTGACTGGATCCTCGAAAGCAAACTCAACGGGCTCCTCGTTAGCGAACTCGTCTCCCGGCTCTACCCAAACAAGAAAAACAAGCAAAAGGAACACAATCAACCACGTGCAAAGCTCAAACAACATGATGCAAACATGGTATGTTATGCGGGATGTGATATGTGATGCATATGCAAGATTTGACAAGGAATGATTGAACCTGGCCTCAACTTGGAAATCCAAGTGTGCAAAGCAAGGCATGGCATGGAGCTACGCAAAGATCAGGTAGCACATTTTGGAGCAAGAAAACTATATGCTACACGAACTTAACATGGCAAAGCAAGGCATGACATGAAGCTACTCAAAGCACTTAACAAAAGTCCCTTAGTGACCTTGAGCCAAAAGGGATCCAAAAATACAATTGCAAGCATGTGAACATGGCAAAAACATAATCAGATCTCAGACTTAGTGAAAAACTGGAGCAAACAAATATGTTAACGAGTAGGCATGTTTACGAGCTCGATGCACTCACTATAGAGAATGGCATGACAAACCAAGAATACACCCATCAAGAATACATATTATAGAAGCTAGACATGGCAAGAACAACAACATAGCATGCACGGATCAACAACAACATCCTCGGCAAAATCGCTAACATGTAGACAATCTGCCAGGAATTACGAAATAGCAAAAGTAGAGCTCGATTGACTCAAGCTAGGGTGCTTCATAAATGCAAACAAAGACATGGATGGATAGAGCACCACAATGTTAACAAATCATCCTTACTGATCATCCTCAAAAGAGGCACGGATCAGTAGGAAACAACATGAACATATGGCATATTGATAAAAACTGATCAAGGACTTAGTGAAATTCTAAGTCCCTGAAATCAGCATTAAGGAATGCACTACTTTGCAAGCTTGTTCTAGTCACCACACATATCACAAAAATACATGGATATCACCTCTGGAAACACGGCATGACATATAACAAAACACATGTAGAGCTCAGGAGCATATCATGCACACATTAATCATGGCAAAAATGACAAATAGCTATTTGGTGCAGCAGATCTGACAATTAACTCAAATAGCTCTATTCCAACAGCATTTCGGGCATCAAGATGAGCTCAAATGAAAATGATGCAATGAGATGAAATGATGTGATCTCTGAGGCGAACATTTTAATATGCTACACGCCCAAAACGGATCTACGGATGCAAAGTTACAACACGATGAAGTTGCATAAAAATACTGAAAACGGGGGCAAAAGTCAACCCCTAGGGTTCCTCAGATCTGGATCTGGGGCACGTCTCCCGAGGTTGGCCGGGAACTCGCCGGACTTGGCGTGGAGAGGAGCGGGCCGGTCGGATCTCGTCGGATTCGATGAGGGCGGCGGAGGAGGCGAGGACGGGCGGCGAGGCCGAGGTTGCCGTGGGCGGCACCGGCGACGTGGGGCGCCGGCTGGCGAGGAGTGCGGCGTCGCGGGTGGCGGCCGGCAATGGCGGCGCGGCGGCCGGCCGGGAGGAGATGCGCCGGGCGTGGGGAAGACGGGAGGCGGCGCGGTTGGAGGGGAGCCGGGCCGTGGGGGCCGGCCACGGGCCGAGCGGGCCCGCGTGGAATCGGCAGCGATGTGGGGCGCCCGCTGCCACGTGGCGCGCCCCGGTAGGTTGGTGGCGGCGGGCGGACAATGTCCGGATGGACGGAAAGTGTCCATCGGCGCGTGGAGAGGTAGGGAACTAGGGTTTCGTCCGTGATTTCGAATGGGGAGTCTTTATATAGCATAGGGGGGGCTAGGAGAGTCCAAATGAGGTGCGGTTTTCGGCCACGCGATCGTGATCGAACGCTCTAGATGTTGGAGAGGGTTTTGGTGGGTTTTGGGCCAAATTGGAAGGGTGTTGGGCTGCAACACACACGAGGCATTCTCGGTCCCTCGGTTAACCGTTGGAGTATCAAACGAAGTCCAAATGGTACGAAACTTGACAGGCGGTCTACCAGTAGTAAACCAAGGCCGCTTGGCAAGTCTCGGTCCAATCCGGAAATGTTTAACCCCCACACACAAAAGGAAGGTAGAAAGGACCACCGGAGGAGATAGGAGCGCTGGAATGCAAAAGGGACAACGGGGAAAATCCTCGGATGCAAGAGACGAACACGTATGCAAATGCAATGCACATGATGACATGATATGAGATGCATGACAACGGCAACAACACACGGATACAAAAACCCGAACCCGAGGAAAATAAAATAACTTAGCGCTGGAAACGGCAAGAGTTGGAGTACATAGAAGGTAAATTACATCCGGGGTGTTACAGGACGCCACCTCGGCGTCGTCCGTAGGGTGGGGGGAGGAAGCCGTCGGAAGTGAATTCACATCCGGCGAATCCAGGGAGCCGCTCGATGACTCGTTGAGCCCGGCCTTGGGCGGACTGCATAAACATGTTCGACATAAGGAAAAGCTGTGCAATGGAGGAATACTATGAATCACTCTGGTATCCGGACACTTACGATCTCGCCAGGGGCTTGGCCCTGTGCGGCCACTCCTCTTCGCCGTCGTCAGTGTTGGTGGGGCCGTCCGGAGGAAGGGTTTTCCCCTTCTTGGACCCTTCGGCCTCCCCAGTTGGGTCGGCCTTCCTTTTCTTCTCTCCCCCCGCTGGAGGGGGAGAGGTCTCTTCTTCCTCCTCCTCCTCTTCATGGGAGGAGTGCATCTTGGAGTCGTCGGATGATGAATCCGACGCCCCCAGGCGCTGGGCACTCTTTCGAGTCCTCGTGGCCTTCTTCTTGGCCTTCTTCTCCGGCGCCACATAGGGTGCCGGAACCAGCAGCTTCGCCAAGCGAGCGTCCGCTGGGCCTTCGGGCAAAGGAGCCAGACAGTTGATATGTCCGGACGTCTCCTGCCAATCCTTTCAAAGGTAAGGGAGCTTAGATCCCGCATAGAGTCAAACTATGAAGAACTAATACCCTGTAAAAGGTAAAAACAACTTACCGCACGAGCACGACACTGCGTGTTTATCCGCAATCCTCGGTAGCGGATGCGGGGGCCTCGGCGCCCTTGAAAAGCACCTTCCAGGCATCTGCGTACGCCGTGTCGAAGAGCCTACTCAGAGTTCGGTGCTGCGCCGGGTCGAACTCCCACAGGTTGAAAGCCCGTTGTTGACATAGGAGGATCTGGGGATGAGCATAACCTGGACTACGTTGACAAGTTTGAGCTTCTTGTCCACCAGGGTTTGGACGCATGTTTGGAGTCCGGTCAGCTCACCTTCTTTACCCCATGACAGGCCCGTCTCTTTCCAAGAGGTGAGCCGCGTAGGGGGTCTAGATCGAAACTCGGGGGCTGCGACCCATTCAGGGTCGCGCGGCTCGGTGATGTAAAACCACCCCGATTGCCACCCCTTTAGGGACTCCACGAAGGAGCCCTCGGGCCATAGGACGTTGGGCATCTTGCCCACCATGGCGCCTCCGCACTCCGCCTGAGTGCCGCGCACCACCTTCGGCTTGACGTTGAAAGTCTTGAGCCATAGGCCGAAATGGGGGCAGATGCAGAAGAAAGCCTCGCACACGATGATAAATGCCGAGATATTGAGGACAAAGTTCGGGGCCAGATCGTGGAAATCTAGGCCATAGTAGAACATGAGCCCCCGGACAAATGGGTGGAGAGGGAAGCCCGGTCCACAGAGGAAATGGGGGAGGAACACCACCCTCTCATGGGGCCTAGGGGTGGGGATGAGCTGCCCCTCTTCAGGAAGCCGGTGCGCAATGTCGTTAGACAAGTATCCGGCATTCCTCGGTTTTTTGATGTGTCCCTCCGTGACAGAGGAGACCATCCAGTTGCCTCCCGCTCCAGACATGGCTGGAGAAGGTTGAGGTGGGGTGTGCAGACTTGGGCGCTGGAGCTCGAGTACGCGGAAATGGATAGGCAAAGGAGGAAGAAGGCGTGGATGAAAAGGTGGATCCTTATCCCCTTATATGGGCGGACGCGACTATGCGCCCCCACCAGCCTGGTAAAACTCGCTTATCTCCCAAGCGCCATAGTCAATGGCGTGGTTGGGTTACCCACACCCGTATTGATGAGAATCCCAGAATAAGGGGACACGATCTCTGCTTTAACAAGACGTGCCAAGGAAACCGCCTCGCTAAACGCGCTAAGGTGGGACAGTAAAACGATTCGAATAAAGACTTGGTTGTGGTGTGATGTCACGCTACGGAATACGTCAGCAGATTAGATTTGTGTAAATATTATTCTCTCTATGGCAATATGTGGAAACTTATTTTGCAGAGCCGGACACTAACTTTGTGTTCAAAATCTTCTATGAAGTATTTGGAGGAGGAACCCGCCTTGCAATGCCGAAGACAATCTGCGCGCCGGACTTGTCATCATTGAAGCCTAGTTCAGGGGCTACTGAGGGAGTCCTGGATTAGGGGGTGTCCGGATAGCCGGACTATACCTTCGGCCGGACTCCTGGACTATGAAGATACAAGATTGAAGACTTCGTCCCGTGCCCGGAAGGGACTTTCCTTGGCGTGGAAGGCAAGCTTGGCGATACGGATATGTAGATCTCCTACCATTGTAACCGACTCTGTGTAACCCTAGCCCTCTCCGGTGTCTATATAAACCAGAGAGTTTTAGTCCGTAGGACGAAGAACAATCATACCATAGGCTAGCTTCTAGGGTTTAGCCTCTCTGATCTCGTGGTAGATCTACTCTTGTACTACCCATATCATCAATATTAATCAAGCATGACGTAGGGTTTTACCTCCATCAAGAGGGCCCGAACCTGGGTAAAACATCATGTCCCCTGCCTCCTGTTACCATCCGACCTAGACGCACAGTTCGGGACCCCCTGCCCGAGATCCGCCGGTTTTGACACCGACAGAGAGCGCCATGAATCATCATCGTCGGAGGGCCGCGCTTCATGACCCCGGCTTTTCAAAGGAGGCATTTGACACCTTCAACTCGGCCGATGCATACATCCGAGCTGCTCGGGATGGTCTTACCAGAGCCACGGACCAACATCTGAAAGATATGCGGGTAAGTGTTGACTTAATAATCGTACACCAGTAGCCCCCAAGACTTAAAGCAAATGATACAACTGATTTAAGGATCGTTGTATAACCAGGTGCTTACGGAGAAGAACAGCCTGGTATCTTAAGAACTAGAAAAGTATTGGACCCAGCTAACTGCTGCCAATGCCGAACTCGAGAAATCCAAGAAGGCGTCTTCTGGTAATGTTCCCTCCTAGATACAAAACATAATGGTATACCAATAATGCTAACACAGTTGCATGCCTCTTAATAGGAGCAGTAGATCAACTGCAAGAGAAACTGAATGCTGCTCAAGGCACAGAACGAGAAGCTAAAAAAACTACTAGCCGCGGGCGAGTGTGTGCTAACAAAAGTCGTGATGGAGAAAAACAAGCTCCAGGATTCCAATGCCCAACTGGGCGAGGAACTGAAAGATGTACGGGCCCAGCTGGCGGACTCCGTAAAGGAGAATAAAAGGCTGCGAGGCGGCATATTCAATATGTGGTCGAACTTGTCTTCGAATAATTCAAAGATAGAGGGGACTGATAGAGTTATGTTTGCAGGTCCAGATGGCAATGGGGACGAAACCCATCGGTTTTTGCCTTCCCAAACCCATCCCCACGAGAAAATCGCAAACCCGTCCCCGTCCCCATCACCGTGTGTGGGGCTAGTTTTTCGCCCGTCCCCTAAACCCATCGGATTTCGGGGAACCCGCGGGGAACCCACGAGAAAATAAAAATATCTAAACAAACATAGTGGCGACAAAGAATAACATTTCAACAGCAAAATAAACACATTTCAGCAGCATAACTAGAGCAAATTTCAACAAAAAACAATAGTAGATGGTTTACAAGCGATATAGAGTGTATTTCAGCAGATTTAAACAACATACATAGTATATTTTAGAGGCAGCAACATAAGATAAATAGTAGCAACAATGATATCATTTCAGCAGCAACATAGTATATTTCAGCAGCAAAACAACAACAAATTTCAGCACAATACTCAGGAATAACATCAGCTAAAAGAAGCCTATTTCAGCACAACTATAGCCCATTTCAACAACGAAGATAGGCATATTTCAGCAGCAAATAGGAGCATATTTCGGTCATACATTGTTCAACAAGATGTCCAATTATAGAAATTCTGAAATAGAAATCATGGTTCACACATCACGAGCACAAATGATACCAAATTGTCCAATACATAAGTTCTAAAATGATTTTGTAGTTCACAAATCAATTTAAAGTGGTCATCATCATGGCATCTTTCACGTCTCCAAGCCTCCAAAAGACAATCTTCAAAGCATGCCAATTCAGAGTGCCAAGTCCTATAGAAGATTAAAATTCACTCAAGCTAAAGTGAAATATGAAAAAATATGCAGATGGGTATATGAAATGTGAAAGTACTTGTACTTCACCTGCATTCCCTCTTGAATGTCTTGAAGACAACTCTAAAGCTTTGTCCTTCTTCATTGTCAGCAACTATAAGAATGAAATAAGTAGTAATGAACATCTAATGAAACATTGCAGCAAGATAATGATAAACCATATGATGATATGTAAAGAAAGACACACCTTTACATTTGTTTCTTATCCAATCTTGTGAACACATCAAGGCCTCTAAGATTTCAGGGGTAGGACGACTACGGTGGTCACTTAGAACTCTACCACTTGTGCTGAATGCTGATTCTGAGGCAACCGTGCTAACCGGAGTTGCAAAAACATCACGTGCTAGCAGCCTCAAAGTTGGATAGCGTGTTCCAGAAACTTTCCACCAATCGAACACACTGAACTTATCTTTGGACAATGGAACTAGCTCATCTTCCAAGTAACGGTCTAGTTCAGATTTCATACTACAAGATGCTGGCCTCTTTTGAGCAACACGTGCATTGAAGAGTGACATAAGGGCTAGAGCTTCCAGAGAAGAGAATGAGGAAGATGGTTGCCCATGATCATCATCACTCTCAAGATTGCACTCCTCCAACAATGTGCATATCTTGGCAATTATTCCATTAACATGGTCCTCACATTCTGTAGTAGAAGGACTAATACCATGCAACATAGCAAAGCAAACAAGTAACATTTCATTTTTGTACCGAGGATCAAGAAGTGTAGCCATTCCCATTAGACCTTGAATATCAGTCCAATACTTGTTAAATTTCTCTTCCATGCTAAATGTCATGGCTTCTATCACCTCATTACCGCAAGTTGACCATTGCCTCATATTCATTTTAATCTCACAAATCTTGGGAAAATAGATGTTAGCAGTTACATAATCTGTCCCAGAAAACATTTCAGTGATTTCAAAGAACAGTCGCAGCCATTCTACAACATCAATAGCAAATGCCCATTCTTCCTTAGTAGGGAGACTCTTGTATTGCTTCTCAACCTTCTTTAATCGCTCAAATACAACCTTATATGGTAGAGCCACACTAGGCATTGTGAAAGTTGAATTCCACCTAGTCTTACAATCAAGTATTAATCTTCTTGTTATTTTGACCTTTTGAAACTTAGCAATTTCCTCAAACTTCTCTATTCGTTTTGGTGAGGCAATCCAAAAAGCTACACTATCTCTAATCTTTTCAATTGCTGGTTCCATAGCATCTAAGCCATCTTTGACAATTAAATTCAGAATGTGAGCACAACAACGCATGTGAGTCAAGGTACCTTGCAACATGAGTTTGTCCTTCCCTATCCTCTTCACCAACAAGTCAATTGTCTTGTCATTTGAAGAACAATTGTCAACAGTCACCGTTGATAGCTTCTCATCAAGATTCCAAGATATCAATGATTCATGAAGTTCTTCGGCTATAACTTCAGCGGTGTGAGGAGCTGGCACATAAATAAACCTACAAATGCAATGAATATATGTTATACAACAGCATATGTTGATAAAAACAACACCAAACAATTTACTACAGCAGCAAATGTTGATAAAAACAACACCAAACAATTACTACAGCAGCAAATGTTGATAAAAACAACACCAAACAATGTACTACAGCAGCAAATATCGATATAAACAACACCAAACAAAGTACTAAAACAGCAAATATCGATTAAAACACCAAAGAATGTACTATAGCCTCATATACCTCATGATAACACTTCTAAGTTTCCAAGAGTCATCAATGAAATGGCTTGTGATTGCCATGTATCCTTTCTTTTGATTCTCAGCCGTCCAGAAATCAGTAGTGATAGCCACTCTTGATTGATTTGCAGCCATGTACTCGATAGCCTTCTTCCTTTCAACTTTGTAAGCGTCCAGAATATCCTTCCTATGAATAAAGAGGTGACAATCAGACATTTAAGATATTAAACAAAACATAGCATATTAGTAGAACAATTCACAGTTGCATAAGACATACATAATAGTGTTTCTTGTCACCGTAGTAAACAAGGGTTGCAATGCACTAACAAATCTTCAAAACCCCGTATGATCAACTATGGATAAGGGGTACTCATGCAGCACAATCATGGAAGCAAGCATCTTTCTAGCAAAAACTTGGTTAAATGTATAGTTCTCCACCGAAACTTTTCCTTGGCTACTAGAACTGAACCTCAAAGAAGATTGGCTCAATGTTTTACCATTTCTATGGACCTTCTTCATAGTACAATACGCCAAATGAACATGAAGATGCTATGTACCATTCTTTGATTCCCCTCCAAGGTTCTTCTTACAATGAAGACATTGTGCCTTCCATCGCGGACCCTCACTTTCTTGAAATCAACCCAAACAACTGATGTGAGCTTTCTCTTGGAACCAACTGCATTTCCTTCCTCAGCCACATCTTCCTCTTCATCCTCATCCCCGTCTTCCTCTCCATCCTCATCCTCATCCTCATCTTCATCTTCATCTCCTTCATCCGCAACTTCTTCTTCATCCATAATTTCAGCATGTTCTCCAACAAACATTGCATCATAATCGACCGATTCATCAAATTCTTCGTCCACATCCTCAGATTCAGGCACACTACCTGTAACTGAATGTACAATTTCAGTTTCTGTTGACAGTGTCGTCAATGAATCAATTAACCTACCAAAAAGAACAAAAATATAATTATTAGCTTTGGTGTACATAGTGGTAGTAGCAATTTGGACTCTACTATATGTATTTCTTGCAAGTCTACTAAAAACAGTAGCAATTTGTACATGTAGCCTGCAATATGATCACCAGAAAAAACATGCCGCATATTGTTTGTACAAGGATTCTGAATCTATTTTGTTTCTTTCCCGCAGAAGTGTAATAGCTTCAACTTAACTTCTGAAACTTTAATGAAACAAGACCATATACTACAGTCTTAACCAAACCCTAGAAAATCTAATCCATGAATTCACAGAAAATTAACATCATCCGTCACAAACCCTAGCACCATCCATCTCAGATTGTGAGAGATCAGGGTTACTCACCTCGTCTTTAACTTCTTGCGGACGTTGAAGTTGGATGGAGGCTCAGGAATCAGATTTGAAAGCCCTCTGCCTCCTCTTCCATGAAGGCCACGTCCTGCTGCCCTTCCACCACCGCCGTGCGTAGTTGTAGTAGAGAGAGGAAGGCGGCGAGTGGCTGCAGACTTCGCCGGCGGCACCGGCGGCGGCCCCCTTTCACCCGACTTGGGACGTGAAGTTGCCACCATTGAGTTCGTCACCGGTGGCGACGCCCTTTCTCCAGATCAGATCGGCGGCAGGGGAGAAGACGTGGAGGGAGGAGGCTCGTCGGCGCAGATCGTGGTTGGCGGATCTTGTGAGATGGGATCGAGCCAGGCGGCGGCTGGGGTTCTAGGTTTAGGGTTAGGTATTATGTGGGAGAGAGAGAGATGAGGGCTCGAGCGAGGGGGAAAGGAGCGAGGGGGAAAGGAGCAGGCGATACTGGCTGTTTGGCCTTCGACGCTGGGGGGGGGGCCTCGGTAGTTTTGGGTTGGGCCGGGCAGGAGCACTGTTTGGTAAAAAAAATGTATTTTGCCGGGTTTGCCAGGTTTCCGGTCCGGGGACTATAGAAATGGGTGCAAGCCCATGAAACGTGTCGGGTTGTATAATGTGCCCAACAACAGCCCCGCGGGGATGAAAAGATGCCCATCCCTGTCCCCTAATAGGGTAAAAACCCATGGGGACGCGGGTTTCGGGGCCCCATTGCCATCTTGATTTGTAGGTATGCTGACTGGTCTTCCTGAAGAGGAGATGTTCGGATCCTCGAGCGATCTGTTACAAGAGCTGTCGCAAGTGCACGAGTAGGCTTGGCAGGCAATGCAAAGTGTGGCGAAGGCCTTATGGCCATCTACCTCCCCTCCAGGAAAGATGGATGAGCTTATACAGCTATTCAAGGGAGCACAGCGGTGCTTTAGATTGTGGAAGATATCGGCCTGCCGGGAAGGTGCACGAGAGGCCTGGGCCATGGTGAAAACACGATATACCAAGCTTGATCCGAATCATGTGGCTCGGGTCGGACCGTTAGGGTCAGATGGAAAAGAAGTTCATGTTAGTTTGGTATATGACCAAATAGAAGTAGCTGTCAAGTATTCCCAGCAGGATTGCAAGTTAGACAGCCTGCTAGATGGTATAGGGGAGGAAATTTTTGAGTCCAAGTGACTATGTACTTTCCTTGACATATGTAACTCTAGCTGAATTGTAAAACGATTGTCATGGTAGACCTTTTCGCTTCGACCTCTGGGCCCAAAGGTGCGGAGTGTTTCCGAATACCTGGGCGGTAAAGTAGACCGGGGTATGCGTGGAAACCAGGCGTAGGGGTCATAGTTGCTGAAACAGACAAGTTGTATCCGGCTAATTATGTTATATTACACTATGATTGTAAGAAACATCTTCCAGAGAGAATAGTTCCGTTAAGGGTTCCTTTCCCTGGGTCCGCATGCGTTTAAATGCATGTCCGAACTGTGATTGTAAAAATCGCAGTATAAGTAATTTCTGGGGGTTCCTCATGGGGTGAATGCGAAAACATCTTTAATCCACCGACCGAATATTCCCTTAAGAACGCTAGCTTTCGGCTTCACCCAGTCTGAGTTACACATCTGGATGACCCAGCAGTAACAATCGCAGAGGTGCTCCCTTTATGCCCTAACCGAACTAATGGGAATGCAGGGCATAAGCACAGGAGCCAGGCAACCCATCTTGGCCAAAACTTAAGTCATATCGATGCATATAATGGCGAAGAAAAGGTACATATGGGAGAAACGCATATGTGATGAGCTTGATGCTCGGAAAATAAGAATAAGCTTCTATCCGGGAAGCCCCCAGGTATAATGGACGTACATGTTCGAAGTTGTGTACGTCACAGGTGCACGGTTTAGCCATGCGAAAGATTTAAGTCTTTCTTTTAAAAAAGAAGAAGAAGGAAAAGAGAGGAAAAAAATAAAGGAAACAATAGGGAGAAGGAGACGAACAGATAGTTCGGTGCTAGTTGTAGAATCTTCAGAGTCTGGCCGCGCTCTAGGGGTTCGGGTCTAGGCGATTGTCTGATGCCACGCGTAGGCGGTACGCTCCTCCTGTGAGAACTTCGTCAATGATGAAGGGACCCTCCCACTTGGGCTCAAGTTTGTCCTTTTTCTTCTCCGCAAGCGTATAACGAGTTCGCCAACATTATAAGTCTTGGCCCATACTTCTCTGCTTTGATATATGTGGGCCTATTGTTGATAAAATGCAGAACGGGCTTTTGCAACATTGCGCTCCTTCTCCAATGCATCTAGGTTCTCCTGCCGATCAAGCTCGGCCTCTCTTTCTTCATACATGCGCACTCGAGGTGAGTCATCGATAATATCGCAGGGAACACAGCCTATGCGCCGTGCCGCCGTACACCATGAAGAAAGGTGTATATCCAGTAGTACGGTTGGGTGTGGTCCGCAGCCCCCAGAGTACGGAGTCAAGCTCCTCAACCCAGTGCTTGTCTGATTCTCTCAAAGACCGCACTAGTCTGGGTTTGATGCCTCTCATAATAAGACCATTGGCCCGCTCGACTTGACCGTTTGTTTGCGGGTAATAGACAGAGGCGTAAGCGAGCTTAATGCCCAGATTAGCCCACCAAGTTTTCACCTTATCGGCTGTGAAATTGGAGCCGTTATCGCTGATGATGCTGTGTGGAACACCATAACGGTGTACCACACCAGATATGAATTCTATCGCTGGCCCCGCCTCGGCCGTTTTAACTGGTTTAGCCCCTATCCATTTAGTGAATTTATCCACCATGACCAGCAGATACTTTCTCTTATGGCTTCCTCCTTTAAGGGGTCCGACCATATCGAGCCCCCAGACCGCGAAAGGCCAAGTGATGGGGATTGTTTGTAAATCGGTGGGGGCATGTGGCTTTGGTTGGCAAATAGCTGGCATCCGACGCAATGTTGGACAAGGTCCTGTGCATCTGCTCGGGCCGTAGGCTAGTAAAAACCTATACGAAAGGCCTTGCTAACAAGGGCCCGAGCCGCGGCATGGTGATCGCCGAGTCCGGCATGAATTTCAGCCAAGAGTTGCCGCCCCTCTTCCTCGGAGATACATCTTTGAAGAACTCCGGTAGCGCTTTTCTTGTAGAGCTCTCCTTCGTGAACCTTGTAGTCCTTCGAGCGCCGAACAATGCGGCGAGCCTCGTTCTGGTCCTCCTGGAGTTCTTTCCTATTAAGGTAGGCCAAGAAGGGTTCGGTCCATGGGGCAATAACTGCCATGATGAGATGGGTCGATGGTGTTATTTCGGTGGCTGAGCCCCCGATGAAATCATTGTGTTTGGAATTTGGGGTTGTGTTCGGATCCGGACTAGTATTGCCGCTCTCCCATTGCCATACCACTGATGGATTGAAAATCCTTTCCAGAAAGATGTTAGGTGGGACGGGGTCGCGCTTAGCACCGATGCAAGCAAGGATGTCTGCCGCTTGATTACTCTCTCGAGCCACGTGATGAAACTCGAGCCCCTCGAACCGAGCCGACATTTGTAGGACGGCATTGCGGTAAGCCGCCATCTTCGGATCTTTGGAGTCAAAATCTCCATTTATTTGAGATATTGCGAGGTTTGAGTCCCCGCGCACTTCCAGGCGTTGTATGCCCGTGGAGACAGCCATCCGGAGACCATGCAATAAGGCCTCGTATTCGGCTGCGTTATTGGAGTCTGTGTATAATATTCGGAGCACGTACTGGACTACGTCTCCAGTGGGGGACATTAAAACGATGCCCGCTCCTAATCCTACCAGCATTTTGGAACCATCAAAATACATAACCCAGTTGGAATATGTGTCGTACTATCTAGGGAGTTCGGCCTCTATCCATTCGGCGACGAAGTCTTCCAGTACTTGGGATTTGATGGCTCGACGCGGTTTGTATGTTATGTCGAATGGAAGGAGCTCAATGACCCATTTGGCTATCCGGCCCGTAGCATCGCGGTTGTTTATTATGTCATTGAGTGGTACTTCTGAAGCTACTATGATAGAACATTCTTGGAAGTAGTGTCGTAGCTTCCAGGATGCCATGAAGACTGCCTATGCTATCTTTTGGTCATGAGGGTGCCAGGATTTGCATGGTGTGAGGACAGTGGATACGTAGTATACCGGCTTCTAAAGTGGGTATTTGTGTCCGTCCTGCGCTTGCTCAACGACAAGCACGACGCTCACCACCTGGTGTGTTGCTGATATGTATAATAACATGGCTTCGCCGACGTTCAGCACGACCATGATTGGGTTGCTTGCAAGAAGGGTTTTTATTTCTTCCAGTCCGGCTGTTGCCGCATCCGTCCACTCGAAGTGATCGGTGCACCGGAGGAGGCGATACAGTGGCAGCGCCTTCTCTCCCAATCTGGAGATAAAGCGACTTAAAGTTGCCACACATCCAGTGAGATTTTGGACTTGTTTAAGGTCCGTTGGTGTAGCCAATTGTGACAAAGCTCGAATTTTGGCTGGATTTGCTTCAATTCCTCTATTCAAAACAATGAAGCCCAGCAGCTTTCTGACAGGGATGCCGAAAACACACTTTTTCGGGTGAGCTTGATGTCATATGCACGGAGGTTGTTGAATGTGAGACGTAAATCATCTATTAGTGAACCGACATGCCTAGTTTTAATGACGACGTCATCCATGTATGCTTCGATTGTCTTCTTGATCTGTTTCTCCAGGCATGTTTGAATCATGCGTTGGTAAGTGGCCCCGGCGTTTTTGAGCCCGAAGGGCATGGTGTTGAAGCAGAATGGCCCGTATGGGGTAATGAACGTTGTTGCAGCTTGATCGAACTCCTTCATTTTGATTTGATGGTATCTGAAATACGCGTCAAGGAAGCACAGTGAGTCGTGTCCTGTGGTGGCGTCAATGGTCTGGTCGATGCGGGGGAGGGGGAAGGGATCCTTAGGGCAGGCCTTATTGAGGTCTTTGAAGTCGACGCACAGGCGCCAGGATTTATCCTTGTTTGGCACCATCACCAAGTTTGCTAGCCAGTCCGGGTGTTTTATTTCTCCAATGAATTCGGCCTCGATTAGTTTGGCCAGCTCCTCCCCCATAGCTTGACGCTTGGGTTCGGAAAAGCGTCGTAGTGTTTGCTTAACCGGTTTATATCCCTTCAATATATTGAGGCTGTGTTCGGCCAATCTACGTGGGATTCCTGGCATATCCGAGGGGTGCCAGGCGAATATATCCTAGTTCTCGCGCAGAAACTCTCATAGCACGGTGTCGATCGTTGGGTCTAGTTGTGCCCCGATAGATGCTGTCTTCTTGGGGTCCGTTGGGTGACCTTGGAATTTGACTATTTCTTCTGCTGGTTTGAAGGGGGTGGATTTGGGTCGTTTGTCCAAGATTACATCGTCCCTATCCACCATGGAGCGTAATGCGGTTAATTCTTCGGTCGCGAGGGCTTCGGATAATGCCTCAAGAGCCAGGGATGTGGTTTTATTTTCGGCGCGGAGTGCTATGTCCAGATCACTGACGAGAGTGATTATGCCGTTGGGCCCGGGCATCTTGAGCTTCATATACCCGTAGTGAGGTATAGCTTGGAAGCGTGTAAATGCATCTCGCCCCAATAGGGCGTGATATCCACTATTGAAAGGGGCCACTTGGAAGGTCAATTCTTCGGTCCGGTAGTTCTCCGGTGTGCCGAATACCACGTCGAGCGTAATTTTCCCCGCGCATCGCACCTCCCGACTGGGAATAATTTCTCGGAAGGTTGTGCTACTTTGCTCGATGCGGCTCCTGTCTATTTCCATTTTTCTGAGTGTATCCTTGTAAATGAGGTTTAGTCCACTGCCGCCATCCATGAGGACCTTGGTGAGCCGAAAACCATCCATGATCGGACTGAGGACCAAGGCGGCTGGTGTCCAGACTGTCTTGAATTTTGGTTCGTCATTGGAATTGAAAGTTATGGCCGTGTCGTTCCAAGGGTTTGTTGCTGCGATTTGACAGACTTCGGCGAGGTCGTGGAGTGCCCTTTTGTGCTTATTGTTTGAAGCGAAAGTCTCGAAGACCGTCAATACTCTGAGGTCATCGTCTTCTGGGGGATATTGCTCCAGGTCTTTTTTGGTGAGGATATCCTCGCCGCTCTTGGCCACCTACCGGAGTATCCAACATGTTCTAAGGCTATGGGTTGATATAGTATCCGGTGTTGCGTGTAGCTTGCATGGTCCATCGAGCCATCCCTCCAGAACGGTTCTGTGTCCCACAACAGGCTTATGTTTCTTTACCATTGGGTCGGGCGTGCTGCGAGGGTGCGTCATTTTCACCTGAACAAGGGGTTGGGTGGAAACCGGCGGTTCCTAGCGAGCTGCCTGAATTTTCTAGGCACTTTCCATCGCGCAGTAATTGTATACTATGGTTGCCATGTCTGCGAAGCGTGATATGTGACGATGGTTGATGGCGTTGAGGATTCCTTCATCCGTACAATTGTCGCGGAACGTTGAGATCGCGCCTTCGTCGCGACAATCTTCAATCTTATCTTTGACAAGGAGGAATCTGGCCCAGAAGTGGTGGACCGTTTCCTAAGACTCTTGTCGTATGCCCCTGAGAGCGCTTATATCTAGGTGGGTGGGTGGTTTCAAATCCGAACCCTGACCCAATTTAGGATCTAGAGTTTGAAGAACTTCCGAACTTAGTAGTTCGGGCTCCAGAATGTCAACTGATTTTTTGGGCTTGTCGCCCGATTCTATGTTCGATGGACAAGGCATGTCCTTCTACAGGTAGGTGTCCGGCTCCTCAAGCTCGGTGATCTGAATGTGGTTTGTCCTCAATATAGAGGAAGAATTGTCGACTTGCTCCTCTACTACCGCTATCTGATGGGTGATCGGCGGAGTTTTAATTTCTCTCTGATCGGTCTTAAGCCCAATCCGATCATAGTCTGTGGTGACCCCCAGAGCGGCGATGCGATCTAGGAGCTCGTTTAAAGACAACAGCTCCGCTGGATCCATCTGCTTGGAGTATTTGGAGTCAACATGAAGGGGATTTTCGATGACCCGAGAAGTCATCGTCGGCTTATCGGCCGAACGGATGGTCATGATGAAGCCACCCAGACGGAGGGTTTGTACTGGGGCCAGCGCTCCTCCGGAGCTGACGTTGTCCTTGAGACCAAGGCGAGCCATCGATCCTATCTTTCAACATCACAGCGGAACTCTCAATAAAAGCACCAATGTCGGTGTCAAAACCGGCGGATCTCGGGTAGGGGGTCCCGAACTGTGCGTCTAAGGTCGATGGTAACAGGAGACGGGGGACATAATGTTTACCCAGGTTCGGGCCCTCTCTATGGAGGTAATACCCTACTTCCTGCTTGATTGATCTTGATGAATATATGTATTACAAGAGTTGATCTACCACGAGATCGTAATGGCTAAACCCTAAGGGCCTAGCCTGACTATGATTATGAGGACATATCTACGGACCTAGCCCTCTGGTTTATATAGATACCGGAGGGATATAGGGTTACATAGGGTCGGTTACAGAGAAAGGAATCTTCATATTTGGTCACCAAGCTTGCCTTCCACGCCAAGGAGAGTCCCATCCGGACACAAGTAGAGTCTTCGGTCTTCGTATCTTCACAGCCCATTAGTTCGGCCCATGTCCAATAGGTCGGACACCCGAGGACCACTTAGTCCAGGACTCCCTCACCTCCTTCTAATGAAGGAGGCTGCTTGCCAGATTCCGGAGCTGTATAGGTCTCCGGGGCCATATTTGGTTGGGGGCCAAATTGGACATCGCCCCCATCGCCAGTGTCCATGGGGATCTGCTCCCCCATGTGTTCGGCGGCCGAGGTATCGCCCTCGGCCGCCGTCCTAACGGCCTCCTACGTCTCTCCCTGGCCGGGGGTCCTTCGGGACAACACCTTGATGTCGTCCATGGCCCTGGGAGATGAGGCCGCCGGAGGGGACCTGCTGTCCATCACCTTCTGGTCCAGCGAGTTCCCCGAAGACGAGGATCGCTCAAGGGCGGAACGATCTGTACTGCAAATACATGATTTGACGTGTTGAAATTGTGAAGTAAAAGAGGCAGATATATGAATGCGTCAGGCTCTTCGGATACTCATGATTCGGCCAGGGGCTTATCTCGAGGGCGCCGTGCTGGGCTGCTATCGACGTCCCACATGGAGTTATCTGCGAGGGAAGCATTTCCCTTCTTGGATGCCTCCGCATCCAGATCTATGGACGCCACCCTCTTCCTTTCCCCCTTAGGGAGGGGGAAGTTTCTCTCTTCCTCCTCCTCGTCGTCTTCGGCGACGGAGTGAGTTTCGGCGTCTTCGGACGCCACGTCCGAAGTACCCTTGGGATGGAGGCCACCTCTAGTCCCCTTGGCCTTCTTCTCCGGTGCCTTGTAGGGCGTCGGAACCAGCATCTTCGTCAAACGCAGGATGGCCGGATCCTCAGGCAGCAGAGCCGGACACTGAATCCGCTCCGCCTTCTTCGTCCAAGACTGAAAGAACAAATGGGAAAGTTCAGACACCCTCCTTGAATAAGAAAGTAAGGAATACACCTTGAAACAACGGAAAACTTACTGAACTGGCAGGATGAGCCAGGTCATGCCCATGATCCTCGATGGTCTTCGGCCATGTCTCGTTGGCCTTGAATAGCACCTTCCAGATATCTTCGTGTGTAGTTCCGAAGAACCGTTGCAGGGTCTTGTGCTCGGCTGGGTCGAACTCCCATAGGTGGCAAGCCAGCTCTGGCATGGAAGGATCTGCCGGACTAGCATCACTTGAATCACATCGACAAGCTTGATGTTCTTGTCCATCATGCTCCCGATGCGCATCTGGAGTGCTGTCAGCTCGTCCGACGAAGACCAATCCAGGCCCTTCTCCTGCCAAGAGGTTAGCCGCATTGGGGCCCCGAATTTGAATCCGGGAGCCGCGGCCCAGGTGGTGTCGCGGGGCTCCATGACGTAGAACCACAATTTCTGCCACCCCTTGACGGTCTCCACGAAAGTGCCTTTGGGCCATGGGACATTAGACATCTTGCTCACCATGGCACCTTCGCACTCTGCGTGCTCGCCGCCCACTACCTTCGACTTCACATTGAAGGTCTTCAGCCACAGTCCGAAGTGGGGGGGGGGGACGCGGAGGAAATCCTCACACACGACGATGAACGTCGAGATAGTGAGGAAGGAATTTGGGGGCCAGATCATGGAAATCTAGCCCATAGTAGAACATGAGTCCTCGGACAAAGGGGTGGAGTGGAAATCCTAGCCCACGGACAAAGTGGGGGATGAAAACTACCCTCTCATGGGGCTCTGGGGTAGGGATGATTTGTCCCTCGGTCGGAAGCTGATGGGTGACCTCCTTGGCCAAATATCCAACCTCCCGAAATTGGGTGATGTCCTTCTCCTTAACGATGGAGGCCATCCACTTGCCCTGTGCTCCGGACATGGTTGGAGTGCTTTCTTGGGGCAGGAAAGATGAGAACTTGGGCACTGGAGCTTGAGAGGGGGTAGGCTGAAAGAGAGAAGGTGTGAGTGGAAGAGATGAATCCTTATCTCCTTATAAAGGAAGTGAATATCAAACGCCTCCCCACTCGCCATGAAAATCGCCTATTCCCCAGGGGCCATGCGGGCGACACGGTTGGATTACCCATACCTGTATTGATGAGAATCCTGCAATAAGGGGACACGATCTCTGCTTTGACGAGACGTGCCAATAAAGCCACATCTTGAAATATGGAGCAGCGGGCCAAGAAACGGTTCAAAATAATAACCGGGCAGGGATGTAATGTCACGTTACAAAAAGTCGTCATCAGATGGGACTCGTAAAATATTATACTCTCTGTGGTGGTGTGTGGTACTTGTTTTGCAGATCCGGACACGTTCGTTGTTCGAAGACTGTGTTGGAGTATTCAGAGAAGGAACCCGCCTAGCAATGCAGAAGACAATCTGCGCGCCGGACACCTCGTCATTGAAGCCTGGTTCAGGGGCTACTGAGGGAGTCCTGGACTAAGGGGTCCTCGGGCGTCCGGCCTGTTGGACATTGGCCGGACTATTGGGACATGAAGATACAAGATAGAAGATTTTCTCCCGTGTCTGGATAGGACTCTCCTTTGCGTGGATGGCAAGCTAGGCGGCCGGATGTACTATTTCCTTTTTATGTAACCGACTTTGTACAACCCTAGTCCCCTCTGGTGTCTATATAAACTAGAGGGTTTAGTTCATAGGGACAATCATAATCACATAGGCTAGACTTCTAGGGTTTTAGCCATTACGATCTCGTGGTAGATCAACTCTTGTAACCCCGAATACTCATCAATATTAATCAAGCAGGACGTAGGGTTTTACCTCCATCAAGAGGGCCCGAACCTGGGTAAACATTGTGTCCCCTGTCTCGTGTTACCATCAACCTCAGATGTTGGAAATATGCCCTAGAGGCAATAATAAAATGGTTATTATTATATTTCCTTGTTCATGATAATTGTCTATTATTCATGCTATAATTGTGTTATCCGGAAATCGTAATACATGTGTTAATACATAGACCACAACATGTCCCTAGTGAGCCTCTAGTTGACTAGCTCGTTGATCAATAGATGGTTACGGTTTCCTGACCATGGACATTGGATGTCGTTGATAACGGGATCACATCATTAGGAGAATGATGTGATGGACAAGACCCAATCCTAAGCCTAGCACAAGATCGTGTAGTTCGTATGCTAAAGCTTTTCTAATGTCAAGTATATTTTCCTTAGACCATGAGATTGTGCAACTCCCGGATACCGTAGGAATGCTTTGGGTGTGCCAAATGTCACAACGTAACTGGGTGGCTATAAAGGTGCACTACGGGTATCTCCAAAAGTATCTGTTGGGTTGGCAGGAATCGAGACTAGGATTTGTCACTCCGTATGACGGAGAGGTATCTCTGGGCCCACTTGGTAAGGCATCATCGTAATGAGCTCAATGTGACTAAGGGGTTGGCCACGGGATGATGTGTTATAGAACGAGTAAAGAGACTTGTCGTAACGAGATTGAACAAGGTATCGGTATACCGACGATCGAATCTCGGGCAAGTACTATACCGG
Organism: Triticum aestivum; assembly: GCF_018294505.1. Classification (NCBI taxonomy): domain Eukaryota; kingdom Viridiplantae; phylum Streptophyta; class Magnoliopsida; order Poales; family Poaceae; genus Triticum; species Triticum aestivum. Next base: position 466,944,917 of record NC_057800.1, read on the forward strand.
TAGACAAAGGGAATCGTATACGGGATTGATTGAATCCTTGACATCGTGGTTCATCCGATGAGATCATCGTGGAACATGTGGGAGCCAACATGGGTATCCAGATCCTGCTGTTGGTTATTGGCTGGAGAGATGTCTTGGTCCTGTGTGCATGATTCCCGAACCCGTAGGGTCTACACACATAAGGTTTGATGATGCTAGGGTTATAGGGAAAGTTTGTACGTGGTTACCGAATGTTGTTCGGAGTCCTAGATGAGATCCACACGTAACGAGGAGTTCCGGAATGGTCCGGAGACAAAGATTTATATATGGGAAGTCCTTATTCGGTCGCCGGAAGTGTTCGGGGGTTTATTGGTATTGTATCGGGACAACCGAAAGGGTTTCGGGGGTCCACCTGCCCCGGAGGGCCCTATGGGCTGAATATGGAGGGGGGACCAGCCCCTAGGTGAGTTGGGCGCCAAACCCCCTAGGGCCAATGCGCCTAGGGTTTGGGGGAAGCGCAGCCCTCCCCCTCCCCAACACCTCCTCTTCCTCCCGCGATGCTTGGCGAAGCCCTGCCGGAGTACCACGCTGCTCCAACACCACCATGCCGTCGTGCTATCGCTGGATGGAGTCTTCCCCAACCTCTCCCTCTCTCCTTGCTAGATCAAGGTGTGGGAGACGTCATCAGGCTACACGCGTGTTGAACACGGAGGCGCCATTGTTCGGCGCCTGGATCGGAATCAACCGTGATCTGAATTGCTACGAGTACGACTCCCCCATCCGTGTTCCTGTAACGCTTTCGTATCACGATCTTCAAGGGTATGAAGATGCACTCCCCTCTCACTCTCGTTGCTAGTTTCTCCATAGATTGATCTTGGTGATACGTAGAAAAATTTTAAATTTCTGGAACGATCCCCAACAGTGGTATCAGAGCCAGGTTTATGCGTAGTTTCTATGCACAAGTAGAACACAAGTTTTTGTGGGCGTTGATTTTGTCAATTTACTTGCCATTACTAGTCTTATCTTGATTCGGCGGCATCGTGGGATGAAGCGACCCGGACCGACCTTACACATACGCTTACGTGAGACTGGTTCCACCGACTGACATGCACTAGTTGCATAAGGTGGCTAGCGGGTGTCTGTCTCTCCCACTTTAGTCGGATCGGATTCGATGAAAAGGGTCCTTATGAAGGGTAAATAGAAATTGGCATATCACGTTGTGGTTTTGGCATAGGTAAGAAAGTGCTTGCTAGAAACCTATAGCAGCCACGTAAAAACTTGCAACAACAATTAGAGGACGTCTAACTTCTTCTTGCAGCATATGCCGTGTGATGTGATATGGCCAAAAGGATGTTATGAATGATATATGTGATGTATGAGATTGATCATGTTCTTGTAATAGGAATCACGACTTTCATGTCGATGAGTATGACAACCGGCAGCAGCCATAGGAGTTGTCTTAATTTATTTATGACCTGCGTGTCAACATAAACGTCATGTAATTACTTTACTTTATCGCTAACCGTTAGCCATAGTAGTAGAATTAATAGTTGGCGAGACAACTTCATGAAGACACGATGATGGAGATCATGATGATGGAGGTCATGGTGTCATGCCGGTGACGATGATGATCATGGCGCCCCGAAGATGGAGATCAAAAGGAGCAAAATGATATTGGCCATATCATGTCACTATTTGATTGCATGTGATGTTTATCATGTTTTACATCTTATTTGCTTAGAACGATGGTAGCATAAATAAGATGATCCCTCACAATAATTTCAAGAAAGTGTTCCCCCTAACTGTGCATCGTTGCTAAGGTCCGTAGTTCCGAAGCACCACGTGATGATCGGCTGTGATAGGTTCTAACGTTCGCATACAACGGGTGTAAGCCAGATTTACACATGCAATACACTTAGGTTGACTTGACGAGCCAAGCATGTACGGACATGGCCTCGGAACACGGAAGACCGAAAGGTCGAATATGAGTCGTATAGAAGATATGATCAACATGAAGATGTTCATCGATGATGACTAGTCCGTCTCACGTGATGATCGGACACGGCCAAGTTGACTCGGATCATGTATCACTTAGATGACTAGAGGGATGTCTATCTGACTGGGAGTTCATTAAATGATTTGATTAGATGATGAACATAGTCTAAAAATCTTTGCAATATGTCTTGTAGATCAAATGGCCCACGCTAATGTTGCCCTCAACTTCAACGCATTCCTAGAGAAAACCAAACTGAAAGACGATGGTAGCAACTACACGGACTGGGTCCGTAACCTGAGGATTATCCTCATAGCTACCAAGAAAGCATATGTCCTTGAAGCACCGCTAGGTGAAGCACCTGTTTTCCTAGCAACTCAAGACGTTATGAACGCCTGGCAGTCGCGTAGTGATGATTACTCCCTGGTTCAGTGTGGCATGCTTTACAGCTTAGAACCGGGGCTCCAAAAGCTTTTTGAGCAGCACGGAGCATATGAGATGTTCCAAGAGCTAAAAATGGTTTTCCAAGCTCATGCCCGGGTTGAGAGATATGAAGTCTCCGGCAAGTTCTACAGTTGTGAGATGGAGGAGAATAGTTCTGTCAGCGAGCACATACTCAAAATGTCTGGGTTGCACAACCGCTTGTCTCAACTGGGAGTTAATCTCCCGGATGACGCTGTCGTTGATAGAATCCTTCGGTCGCTCCCACCTAGCTACAAGAGCTTTGTGATGAACTTCAATATGCAGGGGATAGAAAAGACCATTCCTGAGGTATATTCAATGTTGAAATCAGCGGAGGTGGAGATCAAAAAGGAACATCAAGTGTTGATGGTGAATAAAACCACTAAGTTCAAGAAAGGCAAGGGTAAAAAGAACTTTGATACTTCTCCAACGTATCTATAATTTTTGATTATCCCATGCTATTATATTATCAGTTTTGGATGTTTATGGGCTTTATTAAACACTTTTATATTATTTTTGGGACTAACCTATTAACCCAGAGCCCAGTGCTAGTTTCTGTTTTTTCCTTGTTTTAGAGTATTGCAGAAAAGGAAAATCAAATGGAGTCCAATTGACCTGAAACTTCACGGAACTTATTTTTGGACCAGAAGAAGCACATGGAGTATCGGAGATGGACCAGGAGAGTCCCGGGCTGCCCACGAGGGTGGGGGCGCGCCCACCCCCCTGGGCGCGCCCCCTGCCTCGTGGATAGCCCGGAGGTCCACCGACGTACTTCTTCCTCCCATATATACGCATATACCCTAAAAACTTCGCGGAGCACAATAGATCGGGAGTTCCGCCGCCAGAAGCCTCTGTAGCCACCGAAAACCAATCTAGACCCGTTCTGGCACCCTGCCGGAGGGGGAATCCCTCTCCGGTGGCTATCTTCATCATCACGGCGCTCTCCATGACGAGGAGGGAGTAGTCCACCCTCAGGGCTGAGGGTATGTACCAGTAGCTATGTGTCTGATCTCTCTCTCTCTCGTGTTTTTGAGGTGATACGATCTTGATGTATCGCGAGCTTTGCTACTATAGTTAGATCTTATGATGTTTCTCCCCCTCTACAAACTTGTAATGGATTGAGTTTTCCTTTGAAGTTATCTTATCGGACTGAGTCTTTAATGATTTGAGAACACATGATGTATGTCTTGCCGTGCGTATCTGTGGTGACAATGGGATATCACGTGATTCACTTGATGTATGTTTTCGTGATCAACTTGCGGGTTCCTCCCATGAACCTATGCATAGGGGTTGGCACACGTTTTTGTCTTGACTCTCCGGTAGAAACTTTGGGGCACTCTTTTAGGTTCTATGTGTTGGTTGAATAGATGAATCTGAGATTGTGTGATGCATATCGTATAATCATACCCACGGATACTTGAGGTGACACTGGAGTATCTATGTGACATTAGGGTTTTGGTTGATTTGTGTCTTAAGGTGTTATTCTAGTACGAACTCTAGGGCTGTTTGTGACACTTATAGGAATAGCCCAACGGATTGATTGGAAAGAATAACTTTGAGGTGGTTTCATACCCTACCATAATCTCTTTGTTTGTTCTCCGCTATTAGTAACTTTGGAATGACTCTTTGTTGCATGTTGAGGGATTGTTATATGATCAAACTATGTTATTATTGTTGAGACGACTTGCACTAGTGAAAGTATGAACCCTAGGCCTTGTTTCCTATCATTGCAATACCATTTATGCTCACTTTTACCATTAGTTACCTTGCTGTTTTTATATTTTCAGATTACAAAAACTATTATCTTCTATCCATATTGCACTTGTATCACCATCTCTTCGCCGAACTAGTGCACCTATACAATTTACCATTGTATTGGGTGTGTTGGGGACACAAGAGACTCTTTGTTATTTGGTTGCAGGGTTGCTTGAGAGAGACTATCTTCATCCTATGCCTCCTACGGATTGATGAACCTTAGGTCATCCACTTGAGGGAAATTTGCTACTGTCCTACAAACCTCTGCACTTGGAGGCCCAACAACGTCTACAAGAAGAAGGTTGTGTAGTAAATATCAAGCTCTTTTCTGGCGCCATTGCCGGGGAGGCTAGGTAAGAGGCACTAACACCCCGTCAACTAAGCTCTTTTCTGGCGCCGTTGCCGGGGAGGTTAGCGCTTGAAGGTATATCTTTAGATCTTGCAATCGAATCTTTTTGTTTCTTGTTTTATCACTAGTTTAGTTTATAAAAGAAAATTACAAAAAAATATGGAACTAAGGGTACCTCATATGCTTCATCTTTTTAATATCTATCATGAAAATAAGGATTCCGATAATTGTGCTCAAGTGCTAGAAGAAGAATGCATTAGAATGTTTGGCACTAAATATTTGAATGATGAGCGTGATTGCAATGTTGTTAGTATGAATTCCTTGAATATCTATGATGCTAATGATATGCAAAGCCACAAGGTTGGGGAAGCTATGTTTGATGAAGATGATATTTTTTGTCCCCCAAGTTTTGATGAGAAAATTTATTGTGATGAAAGCATGCCTCCTATTTATGATGATTATATTGATGAAAGTGGATTTGGAGATGTCATGACTTTATTTTGTGATGAATCCACTATTTTGGAAGAGGTTCCAATTGATTATGAGAACAAAGTTGATACCTATGATGATTATTGTGATGACATGTATGCTATAAAGATCTATGATAACCATGAAACTTTTCATCATGATTTTAGTTTTCAATTGGATTATGCCTCACATGATAGTTATTTTGTTGAGTTTGCTCCCACTACTATTCATGAGAAGAAGTTTGCTTATGTGGAGAGTAATAAAAATTCTATGCTTGTAGATCATGAAAAGAATGCTTTATGTTATAGTTATATTGTTGAATTCATTCATGATGCTACTTCAAATTATTATGAGGGAGGAACATATGATTGTAGGAATTGCAATAATATCAAGTTTCCTCTCTATGTGTTGAAAAATTTGAAGTTATGCTTGTTTTGCCTTCCTATGCTAGTTGATTATTGTTCCCATAAGTTGTTTGCTCACAAAATCCCTATGCATAGGAAGTGGGTTAGACTTAAATGTGCTATTCATATTCTTCATGATACTCTCTTTATGTTACAATTCTTATCTTTTATGTGAGCATCATTGTGATCATCATGCCTAGCTAGGGGCGTTAAAGGATAGCGCTTGTTGCGAGGCAACCCAATGTTATTTTTGTTCCTTGATTTTTTCTCCTGTTTAGTAATAAATAATTTATCTATCCTCTATTGTGATTGATTTTTTATGTTTTAATTAGTGTTTGTGCCAAGTAGAACCATTGGGAAGACTTGGGGAAAGTCTTCTTGATCTTGCTGTAAAAAACAGAAACTTTAGCGCTCGCGAGAACTGCTGCCATTTTTATTTGGAAAGTGATATTTAGTTAGTTATTTTTGCAGATTATTAATAGATAAATTGATCACGTCCACCAATTTAGTTTTGAATTTTTGGGGTTCCAGAAATTTTCGTTAGTTACAGGTTACTACAGACTGTTCTCTTTTTGACAGATTCTGTTTTTCGTGTGTTGTTTGCTTATTTTAACGAATCTATGCCTAGTAAAAGAGTTTATAAACCATAGAGAAGTTGGAATACAGTAGGTTTAACACCAATATAAATAAATAATGAGTTCACTACAGTACCTCGAAGTGGTGTGTTGGTTTTCTTTTGCTAACGGAGCTTACGAGTTTTCTGTTAAGTTTTGTGTTGTGAAGTTTTCAAGTTTTGGGTAAAGACTCGATGGATTATGGAATAAGGAGTGGCAAGAGCCTAAGCTTGGGGATGACCAAGGCACCTCAAGGCAATATTCAAGGACAACCAATAGCCTAAGCTTGGGGATGCCCCGGAAGGCATCCCCTCTTTCGTCTTCGTTCATCGGTAACTTTTACTTGGAGCTATATTTTTATTTACCACATGATGTGTGTTTTGCTTGGAGCGTCATTTTATTTTGCTTTGCTTGCTGTTTGAATAAAATACCAAGATCTGAAATTACTAAATGTTAGAGAGTCTTCACATAGTTGCATAATTATTATTCGACTACTCATTGATCTTCACTTATATCTTTCGGAGTAGTTTGTTGTTGCTCTAGTGCTTCACTTATATCCTTTTAGAGCATGGTGGTGGTTTTATTTTATAGAAATAATTGATCTCTCATGCTTCAATTATATTATTTTGAGAGTCCTTTAGAACAGCATGGTAGTTTGCTTTGGTTATGAAACTAGTTCTAATATGATGGGCATCCAAGATGGATATAATAAAAACTTTCATATAGAGTGCATTGAATACTAAGAGAAGTTTGATACTTGATGATTGTTTTGAGATATGGAGATAGTGATATTAAAGTTGTGCTAGTTGAGTAGTTGTGAATTTGAGAAATACTTGTGTTGAAGTTTGCAAGTCCCGTAGCATGCATGTATGTTAAACATTGTGTAACAAATTTGAAACATGAGGTGTTATTTGATTGTCTTCCTTATGAGTGGCGGTCGGGGAAGAGTGATGGTCTTTTCCTACCAATCTACCCCCCCTAGGAGCATGCGCGTAATACTTGGTTTTGATGACTTGTAGATTTTTGCAATAAGTATGTGAGTTCTTTATGACTAATGTTGAGTCCATGGATTATACGCACTCTTACCCTTCCATCATTGCTAGCCTCTTTGGTACCGTGCATGGCCCTTTCTCACATTGAGAGTTGGTGCAAACTTCGCCGGTGCATCCAAACCCCGTGATATGATACGCTCTTTCACACATAAACTTCCTTATATCTTCCTCAAAACAGCCACCATACGTACCTATTATGGCATTTCCATAGCCATTCCGAGATATATTGCCATGCAACTTTCCACCGTTCCGTTTATTATGACACGCATCATCATTGTCATATTGCTTTCCATGATCATGTAGTTGACATCGTATTTGTGGCCAAGCCACCGTTCATAATTTTTCATATATGTCACTCTTGATTCATCGCAATCCCGATACACCACTGGAGGCATTCATATAGAGTCATATCTTGGTCTAGTATCGAGTTGTAATCTTTGAGTTATAAATAAGTAGAAGTGTGATGATCATCATTAATAGAGCATTATCCCAAAAAAGAGAAAGGCCAAATAAAAAAAGGGGCCAAATAAAAAGAAATGCCAAATAAAGAAAAAGAAAGGCCGAATAAAAAATTACAAAAGGGACATTGCTACTATCCTTTTTTCCACACTTGTGCTTGAAAGTAGCACCATGATCTTCATGATAGAGAGTCTCTTGTTTTTTCACTTTCATATACTAGTGGGAAATTTTCATTATATAACTTGGATTTTATATTCCCAAAATGGGCTTCCTCAAATGCCCTAGGTCTTCGTGAGCAAGCAAGTTGGATGCACAACCACTTAGTTTCTTTTGTTGAGCTTTCATACATTTATAGCTCTAGTGCATCTGTTGCATGGCAATCCCTACTCCTTGCATTGACATCAATTGATGGGCATCTCCCTAGCCCATTGATTAGCCATGACGATGTGAGACTTTCTCCTTTTTGTCTTCTCCACATAACCCCCTCATTATATTCTATTCCACCATAGTGCTATATCCATGGCTCACGCTCATGTATTGCGTGAAAGTTGAAAAAAGTTTGAGATTACTAAAGTATGAAACAATTGCTTGGCTTGTCATCGGGGTTGTGCATGATGAGAGCATTCTTGTGTGACGAAAATGGAGCATGACCAAACTATATGATTTTGTAGGGATGAACTTTCTTTGGCCATGTTATTTTGAGAAGACATGATTGCTTAGTTAGTATGCTTGAAGTATTATTGTTTTTATGTCAATATTAAACTTTTGTCTTGAATCTATGGATCTGAATATTCTTGCTACAATAAAGAGAAATACATGGTGAATATGTTAGGTAGCATTCCACATCAAAAATTCTGTTTTTATCATTTACCTACTCGAGGACGAGCAGGAATTAAGCTTGGGGATGCTGATACTTCTCCAACGTATCTATAATTTTTGATTGTTCCATGCTATTATATTATCTGTTTTGGATGTTTATGGGCTTTATTAAACACTTTTATATTATCTTTGGGACTAACCTATTAACCCAGAGCCCAGTGCCAGTTTCTATTTTTTCCTTATTTTAGAGTATTGCAGAAAAGGAAAATCAAACGGAGTCCAATTGACCTGAAACTTCACGGAACTTATTTTTGGACTAGAAGAAGCCCACAGAGTATCGGAGATGGACCAGGAGAGTCCCGGGCTGCACACGAGGGTGGGGGCGCGCCCACCCCCCTAGGCGCGCCCCCTGCCTCGTGGACAGCCCAGAGGTCCACCGATGTACTTCTTCCCCCCATATATACCCATATACCCTAAAAAATTCGCGGAGCACAATAGATCGGGAGTTCCGCCGCCAGAAGCCTCCGTAGCCACCGAAAACCAATCTAGACCCGTTCCGGCACCCTGCCGGAGGGGGAATCCATCTTCGGTGGCTATCTTCATCATTCCGGCGCTCTCCATGATGAGGAGGGAGTAGTCCACCCTCAGGGCTGAGGGTATGTACTAGTAGCTATGGGTTTGATCTCTCTCTCTCTTCTGTTCTTGAGGTGATATGATCTTGATGTATCGCGAGCTTTGCTACTATAGTTGGATCTTATGATGTTTCTCCCCCTCTACTCTCTTGTAATGGATTGAGTTTTGCCTTTGAAGTTATCTTATCGGATTGAGTCTTTAATGATTTGAGAACACTTCATGTATGTCTTGCCATGCGTATTTGTGGTGACAATGGGATATCACGTGATTCACTTGATGTATGTTTTGGTGATCAACTTGCGGGTTCCGCCCATGAACCTATCAATAGGGGTTGGCACACGTTTTCGTCTTGACTCTTTGGTAGAAACTTTGGGGCACTCTTTGAGGTTCTATGTGTTGGTTGAATAGATGAATCTAAGATTGTGTGATGCATATCGTATAATCATACCCACGGATACTTGAGGTGACATTGGAGTATCTGGGTGACATTAGGGTTTTGGTTGATTTGTGTCTTAAGGTGTTATTCTAGTACGAACTCTAGGGCTGTTTGTGACACTTATAGGAATAGCCCAACAGATTGATTGGAAAGAATAACTTTGAGGTGGTTTCGTACCCTACCATAATCTCTTCGTTTGTTATTCGCAATTAGTGACTTTGGAGTGACTCTTTGTTGCATGTTGAGGGATTGTTATATGATCAAACTATGTTATTATTGTTGAGAGGACTTGCACTAGTGAAAGTATGAACCCTAGGCCTTGTTTCCTATCATTGCAATACCGTTTATGCTCACTTTTACCATTAGTTACCTTGCTGTCTTTATATTTTCAGATTGCAAAAACTATTATCTTCTATCCATATTACACTTGTATCACCATCTCTTCACCGAACTAGTGCACCTATACAATTTACCATTGTATTGGGTGTGTTGGGGACACAAGAGACTCTTTGTTATTTGGTTGCAGGGTTGCTTGAGAGAGACCATCTTCATCCTCCGCCTCCTACGGATTGATAAACATTAGGTCATCCACTTGAGGGAAATTTGCTACTGTCCTACAAACCTCTGCACTTGGAGGCCCAACAACGTCTACAAGAAGAAGGTTGTGTAGTAGACATCAAACTTCAAGAAGGACGGCAAGGGAGTTGCCGCGCCCGGTAAGCAAGCTGCCGGGAAGAAGCCAAAGAATGGACCCAAGCCTGAGACCGAGTGCTTTTATTGCAAGGGAAACGGTCACTGGAAGCGGAACTGCCCCAAGTACTTAGCGGATAAGAAGGCCGGCAATACCAAAGGTATATGTGATATACATGTTATTGATGTGTACCTAACCAGCGCTCGTAGTAGCTCCTGGGTATTTGATACCGGTGCGGTTGCTCATATTTGTAACTCAAAATAGGAGCTGCGGAATAAGCGGAGACTGGCGAAGGACGAGGTCACGATGCGCATCAGGCATGGTTCCAAGGTCGATTTGATCGCTGTCGGCACGCTGCATCTACATTTACCTACGGGATTAGTTTTAAACCTCAATAATTGTTATTTAGTACCGGCTTTGAGCATGAACATTGTATCTGGATCTCATTTAATGAGAGATGGCTACTCATTTAAATCCGAGAATAATGGTTGTTCCATTTATTTGAGAGATATGTTTTATGGTCATGCCCCGCTGGTCTATGGTTTATTCTTGTTTAATCTCGAACGTAATGTTACACATGTTCATAGTGTGAATGCCAAGAAGTGTAAGGTTGATAATGATAGTCCCACATACTTGTGGCACTGCCGCCTTGGTCACGTTGGTGTCAAATGCATGAAGAAACTCCATGCAGATGGACTTTTGGAGTCTCTTGATTATGAATCATTTGACACGTGCGGACCATGCCTCATGGGCAAAATGACCAAGACTCCGTTCTCCAGAACAATGGAGCAAGCAACCAACTTATTGGAAATCATACATACTGATGTGTGTGGTCCAATGAGCGTTGAGGCTCGCGGTGGCTATCGTTACGTTCTCACCCTCACAGATGACTTGAGTAGATATGGATATGTCTACTTAATGAAATACAAGTTTGAGACATTTGAAAAGTTCAAGGAATTTCAGAATGAGGTAGAGAATCAACGTGACAGGAAAATAAAGTTCTTGCGATCAAATCGTGGGGGAGAATATTTGAGTCACGAAATTGGCACGGACTTAAGGAAATGTGGAATTGTTTCACAACTCACGCCACCTGGAACACCTCAGCGTAATGGTGTGTCCGAACATCGTAATCGCACTCTGTTGGACATGGTGCGATCTATGATGTCTCTTATCGACCTACCGCTATCATTTTGGGGATATGCTTTAGAGACTGTCGCATTCACTTTAAATAGGGCTCTGTCGAAATCCTTTGAGATGACACCGTATGAATTATGGTTTGGGAAGAAACCTAAGCTGTCGTTTCTAAAAGTTTGGGGATGCGAAGCTTATGTCAAGAAACTTCAACCTGAAAAGCTCGAACCCAAGTCGGAAAAATGCGTCTTCATAGGATACCCTAAGGAAACTATTGGGTATACCTTCTACCTTAGATTCGAAGGCAAGATCTTTGTTGCCAAGAATGGATCCTTTCTGGAGAAAGAATTTCTCTCAAAAGAAGTAAGTGGGAGGAAAGTAGAACTTGATGAAGTACTGCCTCTTGAACCGGAAAGTAGCGCAGCTCAAAAAAATATTTCTGTGGTGCCTGCACCGACTAGAGAGGGAGTTAATGATGATGATCAAGGGACTTCGGATCAAGTTGCTACTGAACTTCGTAGGTCCACAAGGACACGTTCCGCACCAGAGTGGTACAGCAACCCTGTCCTAGAAATCATGTTGTTAGACAATGGTGAACCTTCGAACTATGAAGAAGCGATGGCGGGCCCGGATTCCAACAAATGGCTGGAAGCCATGAAATCCGAGATAGGATCCATGTATGAAAACGAAGTATGGACTTTGACTGACTTGCCCGATAATCGGCGTGGCATAGAAAGTAAATGGATCTTTAAGAAGAAGACAGACGCGGATGGTAATGTGACCATCTATAAGGCTCGGCTTGTCGCTAAGGGTTATCAACAAGTTCAAGGGGTTGACTACGATGAGACTTTCTCACCCGTAGCGAAGCTGAAGTCCATCTGAATCATGTTAGCAATTGCCGCATTCTATGATTATGGGATATGGCAAATGGACGTCAAAACAGCATTCCTTAATGGTTTCCTTAAGGAAGAACTGCATATGATGCAGCCAGAAGGTTTTGTCGATCCTAAGAATGTTGACAAGGCGTGCAAGCTCCAACGCTCAATCTATGGGCTGGTGCAAGCATCTCGGAGTTGGAACATTCGATTTGATGAGATGATCAAAGCGTTTGGGTTTACGCAGACTTATGGAGAAGCCTGTGTTTAGAAGAAAGTGAGTGGGAGCTCTGTAGCATTTCTCATATTATATGCGGATGACATACTATTGATGGGAAATGATATAGAATTCTTGGAAAGCATAAAGGCCTACTTGAATAAGTGTTTTTCAATGAAGGACCTTGGAGAAGCTGCTTATATATTAGGCATCAAGATCTATAGAGATAGATCGAGATGCCTCATTGGTCTTTCACAAAGCACGTACCTTGACAAGATATTGAAGAAGTTCAATATGGATCAGTCCAAGAAGGGGTTCTTGCCTGTATTGCAAGGTGTGAGATTGAGCATGGCTCAATGCCCGACCACGGTAGAGGATAGAGAAAAGATGAGTGTCATCCCCTATGCCTCGGCCATAGGGTCTATTATGTATGCCATGTTGTGTACCAGACCTGATGTAAACCTTGTCGTAAGTTTGGTAGGAAGGTACCAAAGTAATCCCGGCATGGAACACTGGACAATGGTCAAGAATATCCTGAAGTACCTAAAAAGGACTAAGGATATATTTCTCGTTTATGGAGGTGACGAAGAGCTCGTCGTAAAGGGTTACGTCGATGCTAGCTTCGACACAGATCAGGATGACTCCAAGTCACAAACCGGATACGTGTATATTTTGAATGGTGGGGGTCAGCTGGTGCAGTTGCAAGCAAAGCGTCGTGGCGGGATCTACATGTGAAGCGGAGTACATGGCAGCCTCGGAGGCAGCACATGAAGCAATCTGGATGAAGGAGTTCATTACTGACCTAGGAGTTATTCCCAATGCATCGAGCCCGATGACTCTCTTCTGTGATAACACTAGAGCCATTGCCCTTGCCAAGGAGCCTAGGTTTCACAAGAAGACCAGGCATATCAAGCATCGCTTCAACTCCATTCGTGAAAATGTTCAAGATGGAGACATAGAGATTTGTAAAGTGCATATGGACCTGAATGTCGCAGATCCGTTGACTAAACCTCTTCCACGAGCAAAACATGATCAACACCGGAACTCTATGGGTGTTCGATTCATCACAATTTAACTAGAATATTGACTCTAGTGCAAGTGGGAGACTGTTGGAAATATGCCCTATAGGAAATAATAAAATGGTTATTATTATGTTTCCTTGTTCATGATAATTGTCTATTGTTCATGCTATAATTGTGGTATCCAGAAATCGTAATACATGTGTGAATGCATAGACCACAACATGTCCCTAGTGAGCCTTTAGTTGACTAGCTCGTTGATCAATAGATGGTTACGGTTTCCTGACCATGGACATTGGATGCCGTTGATAACGGGATCACATCATTAGGAGAATGATGTGATGGACAAGACCCAATCCTAAGCCTAGCACAAGATCGTGTAGTTCATATGCTAAAGCTTTTCTAATGTCAAGTATCTTTTCCTTAGACCATGAGATAGTGCAACTCCCGGATACCGTAGGAATACTTTGGGTGTGCCAAACATCACAACATAACTGGGTGGCTATAAAGGTCCACTACGGGTATCTCCGAAAGTATCTGTTGGGTTGGCACAAATCGAGATTGGGATTTGTCACTCCATATGATGGAGAGGTATCTCTGGGCCCACTCGGTAAGACATCATGATAATGAGCTCAATGTGACTAAGGGGGTGGTCACGAGATGATGTGTTGTGGAACGAGTAAAGAGACTTGCCGTAACGAGATTGAATAAGGTATCGGTATACCGACGATCGAATCTCGGGCAAGTACTATACCGGTAGACAAAGGGAATCGTATACGGGATTGATTGAATCCTTGACATCGTGGTTCATCCAATGAGATCATCATGGAACATGTGGGAGACAACATGGGTATCCAGATCCCGTTGTTGGTTATTGGCTGGAGAGATGTCTTGGTCATGTCTGCATGATTCCCAAACCCGTAGGGTCTACACACTTAAGGTTTGATGACGCTAGGGTTATAGGGAAAGTTTGTACGTGGGTACCGAATGTTGTTCGGAGTCCCGGATGAGATTCCGGACGTAAAGAGGAGTTTCGGAATGGTCTGGAGACAAAGATTTATATATGGGAAGTCCTTATTCGGTCGCCGGAAGTGTTCAGGGGTTTATCGGTATTGTATCGGGACCACCGAAAGGGTTCCGGGGGTCCACCAGGAGGGATCCACCTGCCCCGGAGGGCCCTATGGGCTGAATATGGAGGGGGAACCAGTCCCTAGGTGGGTTGGGTGCCAAACCCCCTAGGGCCCATGCGCCTAGGGTTTGGGGGAACCCAAAAGGGGCGCCCCCCTTGGCTTGGGGGGCAAGCCTCCCCCCTTGGCCGCCGCCCCCCTCTAGATCCATCTGGAGGGGGCCGGCCCCCCTCTCCCTTGCCCCTATAAATAGAGGGGAGGTGGGAGGGAAGTGGAACCCACATCCAAGGCATAGCCCTCCCCCTCCCCAACACCTCCTCTTACTCCCGCGACGCTTGGCGAAGCCCTGCCGGAGTACCATGCTGCTCCAACACCACCACGTCATCATGCTGTTGCTGGACGGAGTCTTCCCCAACCTCTCCCTCTCTCCTTGCTGGATCAAGGCGTGGAAGACGTCATCGGGCTGCACGTGTGTTGAATGCAGAGGCGCCGTTGTTCGGCGCTTGGATCGGAATCAACCGCGATCTGAATCGCTACGAGTACAACTCCCTCATCCGCATTCTTGTAACGCTTCCATGTCACGATCTTCAAGGGTATGAAGATGCACTCCCCTCTCACTCTCGTTACTAGTTTCTCCATAGATTGATCTTGGTGATGCATAGAAAATTTTTAAATTTCTGCAACGATCCCCAACATCAGACGCACAATTCGGGACCCCCTACCCGAGATCTGCCGGTTTTGACACCGACACTATGCCCAAAGAACGTTCGCCACAAGAGTAATAGTATAAGTGTGTGATGTGTGAGCTAAAATAAAAGGTGCACGGCGTCTTTTGTTTTTTAGAAGTTCCGAGGGTAGGGTGTGAAGAGCACATATGTGTGTGATGTCTACCTGCAGATAGGCGGTGGGTGCGAGAGGACTCGGGAGAGTTGCGACTCGTGAGGGTGCGTGTGTGCGTGAGAGAGAGGGGGCACGTATCAATGCAAATGCATGTGTCCGTAAATCATTATCCAACGAACGTTCGCCACAAGCCGTTTCCTGACGAACGCCGTAAGTACTATTAGATCGTCATCCGACAGTGTCAGTTTTGCCATGTTATTTAACAGAGCAGCCACTCCTCCTACACACAAATCTTCCACGTGAGTGTTAGAAACTATCGTATGCTCCTCCCTCCATTCCAAAATGCAGTGCATATAGCTTTATTGAAAATTCGAACGTCGCAAACTTTTACCAAGTTTTCGTGTACCAAAATGCACATATAGAATACCTAGTATATATCATTTCATTCATCTTCAAGAAGTAGCTATAAAGATGTGGGAGGAGTCTACAAAGAAAGACCGTCGTATCACCTGCAGCAATTTCAACCATCCTTTGGTGTGGAGAAATATCATAGGAACTCTATATGATATGATTTTTATAGGATTTTTCCTTTAGAGCCAATTGGTTCATAGGAATATATTCATATACTCCACATTTCAAAGGAAATAAACATGATATCATTTTTATAGCTTTAGAGCCACTTGGTTCATATGAATGGATTCCTATACTCCCATAATTTCAAAGGAAAATAAACATTAGTGTATATTCAATAGAAAAGTTCCTATGATGTGAACCAAATGACATCTCTTTTCTAATCCCTCCTCATAGGAATTGAGATACATGTCATCTCTAGATTCAATAGAAAAGTTCCTATGATGTGAACCAAATGACATCTCTTTTCCAATTCCTACTCATGGGAATTGAGATACATGTCATCTCTTTCCCTACAACTTCCATGTATATATCTTCTATTCCTAAATAGCTAGTACAACCCACTAGTAGCTTTTTTCCTAGACATGCAACTATGGCACAAGAGCACGTCATGCATGCAAGTCATAAATCACATCGTTTTTTCTACTCTATGCATGCAAGCACCACATCATCAATTCATGCATGTTACTCATAAGTTATTTCTTGCATTAAATTTGCATTGACAATGTATGTGCTGGTCACGTGCACACATATGTAGTTCACATTCACATTGTTGTTAGAAATGTCATTCTTTTAAATGCAATTCATTTTTTCTCTTTGTACTCCCTCCATCTAGGTGTGTGAGTCATCTTCCTAAAACCAAATAATCCCAAAACACTTTGGCACGGTACATTAACTCTCTCCTCGTTTCTTGTTTCGTGGCATATCAACCAATAAGAGATGTGGGTCGTGCATGCTTTCCCAAAACACAAGCACTTCTCCTTTTTTCTAGAATCTTCCGTATCATAATTGCCCAAACTTTTTTCTAAATGAATTGCCATTATTTGTTTTTTACTTTATGCTTTACAATGCACAATCCCATGAATCTTAACCTTTTTATAAAACTAATTGATTTTGAATGAGATTAACTAGAAGAACTAAACGAACATCTACATCATGCGTATATGATTCATAATTTGGTTTCCAAATCTCATGTGTTCAATGCATGTGTACCTTAATAGTTTTGAGTAGAGTAGCAAATTTCACGCGGTCGCGGGTATATCAAAATGCAGGGCCCATCCATCATTGCCTTTTGGTCGAACCTACGTCCACAATTTTTTGTACGTATATCTCCACTGGTCCTCGAACCCAAAATGTTGCCTAGTTCACGTAAAACCAAGCGGTCCACACATATTAAGGCATCGGCTCGAACTCAATCCATCTCCCGTTTACTACGACGTGGCCCCGCACACCGTAGTACTCCTACAAACCCTACCGCCGCACGCATCATCGGTATTCTTCAAGAGGACGAGGGAGAAGCAGATTTGTAGTGTAGGCGCTTAAAAAATGGATTTGTAGTGGAGGCCCCTACCCTAGGGTGCCTTAGGTAGCTGCCGCACACATCATTGGTTTTCTCTTTTCTTTATGCTCTTGCGCCCTAGAGTGAAATGATGGTTGCTTCATCCGTCTAGCTTAATGCGGGAAAGGTGGGGCTTTGTGATTTGACCCCTCATCGCTCATTTACTACTACTGCGACACTACGACCGGGGTGCCTCCAAGTCCAACCGCTGCTCCGAACTGTAATTTGGTGCATCGCACATGGAACAAGATGGTGGATGAGCCACATGTCGGCCGAAGGGGTCCTGTTAAGTGTGTCACCACTTCGTGTGTGGACTGACCCTGCTTGAGTTGCTACGCCAACACGACAGGAGCAGCCTACCACTTGGTTTTGCTCCTTGGTGAATCCCGACTATATTGATCTAAAAAGATACATACTGTACTACCCTCTCCGTCTTGGTTTATAGGGCGCACACGTAGTTCTCGGTCATCCATTTGACTAACTAATATGAGTTACTATGTCACAAAAAGTATATCATTCGATTCTTAAGCGGGTGTAGTTTCTAAACATATATTGTTCATCACATATATAACCAGTTAAATTCTCAACCTAGAATGACATGCATCCCCTGTAAACTGATACGGAGGAAGTAGTAAAAATGAGGTGATTTTACCGAGCGATGGGCAGGGGAGCATGGCCTGTCATGCAGTCCCACGTGTCATGATGTATCAAGGCTATGCGCGTGTCCCTCTTGAGGCAGAACAATGGCAGAAGCAATACTATGTGGGTTTCTTGAAGGAGATGATGGCGAAGCGAAGTGTGAAATAATGGTTGCTTCGTCCGTCTAGGAAGGTGCGACATTGTGATTTGACGTCTCATTGCTCATTACTACTACTGGGGCGGTACGACTGGGGTGCGTCCCCCTACTGTTCTGCACAGTTATTTGGTACATGACACGTTGACCCGGTTGCTATATGTCCCACATGTCGGCGAGAGGAAGTACAGAATTCATGAAAGCGAGCGTCGACGGAGGAGTACAATACATAGATTGGGTTTTGCCGCTTCGCGCGATCCATCGATACAAACCCGGGCCAAAAAAGGGCGAGGGCGGGTCTTTTCCCGCGCGGCAGGCAGGGGAGTTTGGCATAGTCTGTTCGAGGCAACGAGGCAGGAAGGGAAACAAGCAAATAAAGGTTGGGCAACTTAGTTTTGGGAAAATCTGATTTTATAGAGTACATACTCACTATGGAGGTAGTATACTACTTACTACTCACTCCTTTCCGGTTTATAGGGCTCGTCTAAAAAAATCATTTTTCCATTTTATAAGTCTCAATTCTACTAGTAGTAGTAGTAGTACCATCACATGTTGGATTTCGAGGTGCGTTAAATCACCCGATGCAAGCATTGACAAGAGAAAACTCACCAACGCATGTAGAAGGGAAATTTAGTGGTCATCCATGCATTCGTTCTAATTAATGCCTCGGTAAACATAACTTCTTGAGAAAAATGAGCGTATATTACTTGTGCAAACTACAAAATTAATTCCACCACTCACCGTCTACCTTGGTTGGAGATATTTTGAAATTGAGCCATAAAATGGAAAGGAGGGAGTAGTAACATAACCTAGGGTAGCTTGTTGCACCATGGACTCCAAGGAAATTGCTATAGTAGTACTACTCCTATATTCTACTCCAAGGGAATTGAGCGATAAACTGGAAAGGAGGGAGTACTACTAAAAGACATATATTCCAAACAATATAATAATCTCTCTAACCAAGGTAGGGACGAGGAGTAAATGGAGGGACTAGTAAAATTTCTCCTCGTCCTGTGAGCCACCGCGCGTGTGGGCGAGGGAGCAGGCGTAAGGCGTAGTACTACTACCTCCGTCCTGGTTTATAGGTCAACTTTGTAGTTAGTGCCAAATTTCGAACAACTATTTAGCTAACCAAATGTTAATGCATGTCAACAAAAATTATATCGTTGGATTCATATTTCAACATAGTTTTCAATGATATAATTTTGGGTAACATGCATGAACATTTTGTTAGTTTAATCTATAGTCAAAATTTGACACAATATACAATGGGGACCAATAAACCAAGACGGAGGTAGTTTCTAGTAAGCAATCTTCACCTCATCCTGTGAGCCGCCGCGCCCGTGGGCAGGGGAGGCGGCGTAGTAAGAAAGATTCTCCTCGTTCTACGAGTTGACGGGACACATCAAAAGTACGTAATACGTACACAGCATCTCAAGTGTATAGAACCTTTCCTCTAAGGTAGGCCCCACATGACGGATCAAGTCGCAATTTGTTTGTTCACCCGTGGTAGACGATCCTCCATCAAGTGGACAACCACTACACGTGTCAAATTACCACGTGGGCTGCCTTCTCGTATAGAAATGAGGTCCACCATGTACCCGCGCAGGTGTGGTTGGGAAAGAGATGAGAGTACGTGCGTCGTGCGTGCACCTCTTCTCTTTGTGCATGTCCCCCACCCGCATATTACGCCATCCAACCGTAGCTACACACATTCTGACAGGAACTCAACCAACCAGACGAAATTCATGCAAACACGGCGATACTTCTCATAAACAATGACGGAATTCATATAAAATACCGGATTTTCATACAAACATGACGAATTTCATTACATTCAAATCAACTAAGCGGTGCTAGTTCTGGACATCACAGGTATATAATACCTGGCCTTAATGGTCGCCCGCCGATCCATTTGTGTTCCTCATGTCCGGCAGCACGATCACCGGACTGCCGAGAGCCCCGAAGGTATATGCTTCAGCGCAAAGGACAGCTCGCTTCCCCGCTGCCCAACTGATATGGTTGGCTAATGCCCAAGATGATGGTGGAAGGGGGCTTCTCCGCTTCCGTGGAGCCCATGTGGGGTCGAAGAAGGTCCTCGCAACATAAGGATCCAGCAAGACACCTGATGTGTATGTCGGCATCGCCTCCATGGTGGCCTTCATGGGACCCAAGCGGCGGCGGCCTCCCGTGTTCTACTTCTCCTCGATGATGGCGGCGGACGCGGAGGCGCTGTCCACCGACTCGTCGCTCTCCATGCACCCGACTTATGTCTCTGCTTGCATGGCGCGGCCGCCGGCATGGGAGTCTCGGCCACAGAAACGGGAGACGCGGTCGCAGACACAGGAGGCGCGATACGAGGCGGCGGCGTGGACGGCAGTGACGACGCCCGTGCACCGCTCCTTGTCGAGCTGGCCTAGAGCGGCGAGTTGCTGAACCACGCGCCGGCTTGGGGAGGCAACTAGCTCCATTGGGCGAGGGGAGGAAGGTGGATCAACGAGCTACATAGCTCGTATCTGGCGGGCTCGGCGGGCCACCCAGCCAGTTTGGATGCGGGATAACTACTCTTCGTAAGCCATTTTAAGAGTGGACAAAATGGTGAAGGAGGAGATAGGGGAGCGGCGGAGGGGGTGCGATTCTTGGCCGACGTTTGGCCTCGTTTAAATAGGAGACTAAATAGATGGCGGACGGGAGGAGCTCGGCCGGCGTTGTGTTTAATGCTGGCCCGGTCATGAACGGACGTGTGTCCAGAGTGGGTTTATTGGCTTCCACGCGGGTTTCATGGAGGCGTTTGAATGTGGCAAGGAGGCATGTTCAGCCAGGCGTGCATCGAGTGGCGCCCTCGACTCTGACGTAAGACATTGCGCCATTCTTCCACTGACGTGTGGGCTCTTTGGGTACATGGCCTGCATGCCAGTGACCCAACGCAGGCAGGACACGGTAGAGGAACTTTTGGTGGGCCAGGGCATGCGTGCGTGTGTTCGTTATGTGTACGTGTCAGTGTTGCACCCCTGCATGCATGCGTGTGTTCGTGCGAGTGTTGCGTGCGTGCATGTGTATGTGCGGGTGTGGCTACACGTCAGTCGACTGACTTTTTCATCTCTGGTCAGTAGATTTTCCAGCCGTTGCATACGGAATCAAGGGCCCGTAGTTTATCTACAACCTCCACCCCCTGAGCCGCCAGCCACCGCCGGCTGCCGCCGCCCGCGGCTAGCCCACACGGCCACGCCCGCCCCGAAACCCCTCCCCACCGCCGGGCTGCCGCCGCCCCGGCCATCCCTTTAGTCCCCCCCCCACGTCGAGCTTTTCTCCGGTGATCCCCACGCCACCGCCCAATCACCGCCCCCCACCGCTGGCGACTGCCAACCAGAGGTCTCATGACTTCGAATCCTCACCGACCACTATTTTATTACCATTTTTGTCCTTCATATACGCGCTGACGGGTGGGCCCTATGGTAATGTGCGCTGCTGAATGTGGACCGTTTGACTGGTTAATTGATCGTCTCATCAACAAATTACGGAGCTGTATGGTGAGCCAGTGACCGTATGATCGACCTAAAATGTGTTTTATTAACACATTACAAAATCAAACTACCATTATTTCTTTCATATACGCGCTGACAGGTGGACCCCACGGTTACGCGTCCCGATGGCGCAACACTAGTTGCGCCACGTGGAACGTTTGGCTGGTCAATTGGTTGTGACATCAACAAAATACGGAGTTGTATGGGTGAGCCAGTGACGGTATAATCATGACATGTATTTTGTAACACGGTACAGACGCAAGCGCTCATATATACGCGCAAGCACTCACCGCTATAAGCGCACACACGCAGACCCTACCCCTATGAGAACCTTCGAGAGAGTGAGCCAGCATATGATCTTGAGATTTTACGAAGTCACCATAGGTGCCTCGTAGTCGAGTGGAACGTCTCCTCCCACTGAACACACATCACCGGAAAAATACTGAAATTAACCCAGGATAAATGTGAGCACCAGGACTTTAACCCTGGTGGAATCGAGAAACCACTGTCCTCCTAACCATCCAACCATAGGTTGGTTAGCACCACAAAATGTATGTGCTGACCGTGATGAGCTTATTCTGAAGTCCAGTGACCATATCATGCTTTCGCTTCAAATACAATGACTGTAAGTGTCATCAACAAAATATGGAGCACGCATCAAATACAATGTCCGTCAATGTCATCAACAAAATACGGAGACATATCGTGAGCTAGATGCCGTATGATCACCACGAGAATATATACGATGACCGTAATGAGCATATTCTAAAGTCCACCGACCGTATAGTGCTTTCTCTTGAAATACAGTGACCGTTACGCGTGAATGTGTCATGGGGATGCATACTTTCAGAGGGCCGAGAGATAGTTTGTGTGCATACGTGAAAGTGGTGTAGAAATAGGGGGTGTCCGGTGGAGACAAGGAGAGATATGCCCTTTGTTTCTCTTTCCCGTGACTAATATTTTAGGAGAAAATATAAACATTCACAATGCAGAACAAATATTTTTGGATGCACCATGCAATTAACTTTCATGTATAACATTGTACTATTGTATATGCTTATTTTCTTAGTTTGCGTGTGTGGTGTGGTGGGCACATTATTTCTAGTTGGGATGGGCACATCATTTCTAGTTGTGGTGGGTCAACATGAGGACTCATGGGTCGGTTCCATCCTGCGCCACATAGGTTGGACCAAGACACATTATACGAAGACCCATGTGGAGGATTCGGCGTACAACACGAAGCTACCAGAGTCGTGGAGGACTTTATCCCCACTGGTGATAAGCCGACTATATATGACTACTCATCAACCCGTGCAGATGCACGGGCTATCCACTCTAGGTTACACTTAAGCACAATAAAGTTTATATTATTATAATTAAATATTCATTTGCAAAGTTATTTTGAATTTAAATACATCATGAATTTTGGATTGTAAATATAAAATAATATATTTTGGGGGATGTATATCATTGAGAAATGTTGGTAGATAAGAGAAGAGGCTGGTAAAAATCATTAGATGTAATGTGTCGCTTTAAAGCTGATAGTGGCACTATTGCAAGGTAAGCATGTAGAGATTACATATGACATATAGAATTTCCAAGTTACCAATTAAAGTGTTCATGCACCCATGCCTACCATGATGCTTTCAGTAATGATTTCTATTGACTTACTCTCCACATTACAGTTTTATGAGCTACAAAATTTGGAGGAACCAAACTATTTATTTCAGAACTGTTTTTCTATGACAACAATGTACGTGAAAGGAAAGGTTGTGAGAGGCGAGATTATATGGATTCGGTTTGTAGTTTTGGGAAAATGTTGTTGATAAGGGGCATGAAAGTAATTAAGAATGGGTGAAATCTTAATTAACAACATGAAGGCAGACAGGTGAGAATAACATAGTTATCGAGTACAACAACAAAACCATAATTACACCCACAAACAAAAATAGACTGATAAATCAACGTGTTTGTATACATCATGTTTTGCAAGCAGCGGCTTTGCATATTTGGTTTAGCATGCATTGATCATGTTTTGGGGTTGTCATGTTGGATGCAGCAAAATCTGGGTAGCAAAGAAATAAGCCATGGATACTGTCAATACATTTTTCTTGCTTGTAATTTAAAAGCACCCTCGTTTTTTTATTTTGCTTGGAATGCCATAAAAATGGGTAGGAAAAAAAGGACGTAAGTGAAAAACATAAGGGAATATAGATGTAGACCTTGGTCCAGCAATTCAATCTTGCTCCAGCAAGGCATACTACAAAATGACGTTTCTCACATTCCTAAGTCTAGTTAGTGAATAACATCAGGAGGCACAGGAACTTAAGTGTTGGAGCTAACTGGGATATATATTACATAGTGGCCTTGTCCCTTCCGGACTTGGGCAATCACGGGCGTGTGCTCTGTTTTTCTGGCCGGTAGATCCAGTAGTAAATAATCCTTGTTTGGTGCGTCCTCCATGAATCAATCAAGGTGCTTTAATCCTTATGGCAGAAAGAAGTCCTCCCAGAGCAACCTAACTGGCACTGTAGCAATTACTTGGTTCTTGCACAAATGCGTCAGACAATACAAACTGCACAAAATTCTCTTCAAGAATCAAGGATATATCTACTAAAAGGCAAATAAATTAAGAGCCAATACAAAAACTTCAATGCTAGTACTTTACCCTGATCAATCCTTTCTTATCACCATGCTTTTTATGCTTCCGCAGCCACATGTAATCTCCATTGACAATCATCGCTCATCGGCATGAACTGGCACTTCTCTGTGCGCCAATGCATCCTCTGGTTGGTGCCAGCGCTCGCCGGCCAACCTGCAACTGTTACCAGATAGATCAATCAGAAGAACATAAGCATCATAGACGATAGTCGTCAACCCATCTATTTGCAAGTCCTAGCATTTTGTACAACACCTAAAGATAAAGGTACTAAAATCATTTATTAGATACACAATATTTAGATATATAAACTAAATTATTATATCAGTCTCTTGAACCAATCGAAAGGAAACATGCAAATTTCGGTTTACTTAAGAAGAATGTAAATTTTGTCATACTAAATGCTAAGAAAAATGATCCAAATTCAGAGGTACATCAAATCACAATTATAGTATTGAAAGAAAACACACAAAAGGCATTTTTATCTCTTCCCAAAATAGGATAAAAAAATTAATGAACAATTAGACTTTTCAATGGTTCATAGATGAATACACTGTACCACAAAGAGTCTTAAATTGTATATTGTGTTACCTAACTTATTTAGATAGGCAAATAATCCAAAAATATAACAAAAAAGTATTGCTACAGAAAAATGTAACATGAAACATGAAATGTAAGAACCAAATAGAGGAACAAACATTTTGTGGCCACTTGATTGTAAAAGGAATGGACACTAAAGTTACTATAAATTTTTAACTTTTCTATAAGGTGAGGTAGTAACAAGCCAAAAAAATATGACATCTCATTTCTTTTGGCGCATTCACCTCAATTATTTTCTTATTCTTGTTTTTTGCATAAAATATAAGGCATGTGTGTAGACAGATGACTGAACTATTGGACTCTATGTGCATCCTTTTTGTGAGCTTATACGACTAAAAATCAGGAAGAGATTGCAAACTTGGAAATCATAGAAACTTACATTTAGTTTTGTATTTAGTTATTAATCGATATGATTTTCCATTTATCCCACTACCAAGACCCAAGCTTGCATTACTCATTACTCAGTGCCCTGCATATTTTGTGAAAGGCTCTTAGTTGAGATATTCCATGTCCAAAAAATACAATTTATTTAATGCGTTCGTAATTCTGAATCAGGTACAAAAAGAAGCAGACAAATATTACTTATGTCTTATAAGTTTGATACATGTGCCACCTAATAAATTTTCCCAAAAAGGAAAGCTGAGAGGTCCTATGCAGCACCATCATGTGTTTCTTCTTTCTAGTTTAGAGACAACCTAAGATTTCACTACTGATAAGGAGAATCTCCTTACTAAGGAAATTACCAGGTCATACCATGGGCATAAGAATTGTTCTTCGGAATTTCATCACCATATTAAAAAAGTATTGAAGGAGAGGTCTGTAAAAAAATCATCCATTAATGTGTGCGAGCACTACTAAAACAACTATAGCACACAATAACCAACAATCTATATAGAATCCGGTCACTTTGAAAAGTTAAAATGATTTATATAATATATTAGAGAATTGTGCCAGCTAGACCACTGATCATGAAGTAAAATATTTAGAGAAATATCTTTACAAAAGACAACTATTATTGGTACAAAATTTGGAAGGGTAGTCACTGAAACGAAATTCCTTTCTAACTGAATACAACACTGATCAAATTATACAATTGACAGTAACTTGTGTAAGATAATATTACGTACGACAAAATCACTGGATAGAGGACTCCCTCGGTATTAATGTATTAATCGTCGCTCAAGAACACATAATAGAAGTACTGTAACGAATGGCCCAAATGAAATTTTATATATGTCAGCAAATACAAACTACAAAAGGGCATGTTATTTAATACACCACAGAATAATTTGAGCAAATTTGATCGTAGCAGGTCTGAACATGCAAGATTAGCATCACAAATCATAGCTTCTATAACATCAGAGTCCATAGCATCAGAGGCCGTACCTTTCGCAGTGTGTGAGTTTCTCATTCCAGCACACATACATTGTCATGTACCAGCTGTTTGTAGAGCTCATCCCAATGAGAATTTGTATCTTCTTTAGTTATTATGTCTCTTAACAGTTAGGATAGCATTATAACTAAGTTGATGAGTTGTTAGGTTTTTGGTTGGTGATGTCTCTTGTTAGATTTAACCTGGAATAAAAAAATTATAATCTAGGAGTTACTCATCTGTTGGCTTTACTCAACAACTTTTTAATTAGAAGGAGCTCCTAACATAGATCATCTACAAACATAAATTCTATTCCATGGCATATGGATTTGCTATTAACGTATTGATTTGTATCTATATGTTTACACCAAATCAAAATCAAATGGAAGCATCGTACATCATTATTCCAAGGAAATAAGCTAAGAGCATGCATCTTCATTCTTCAATAGAGTTCTGCTCGGTGTTCAGTGCATATAATAATTTAGTGCTACAATTGGTATTCCTCCAGACTATGCTTTTTCATACAGCAAATTAGCACCTCATCTCCATAGGAGCTGTGAAATTTTTACTTTGGTCTCTCTTTCCCCTGTTTGCAAATCAATTTATGTTTCACCCCATCTTCATAGTAGAAGTAAAGGGACACGATTAGCTGATGATATTCAAATCCACATAAACTCTGTTTGCACCTACAGATGACAACGACTACTCTGTATGCACCTATAGATAACATCAACTACTCTGTATGCACCTGATATTAACTTTCCTATAAAATAAATATACGCATATAACAATACTTACATCCTTTTAATATGAAATACACAAAAATCAAATATCAGACAGTTGTTGATGTTACTATGACAACACGACAAAAAGAATCCACATTAATATTGTTGACCTTCTCACCCCGTAGTCTAAAATTAAAATTTTCTATCCTGTGTATTCCAAGAGTTGTAAATATTAGGAATCACGGTATTTGTACTCATTTAATTCCTTTTGATGTACTCGCTCAATCTGAATCACGGTATCTTCAATCTTTGAGATCCCATCAGTTGTCTATTTTTCCTCAGACGGTTTGCTAACTTGCATTGACCAGTTTATCACGGCATATGATGCTCCAATGAATACTAACCTGTCTTACGTCCTAGCTTGCTTTTATGCATGCATCCATGACGTACATGATGTATATGCTATGCCATGGACCTGAGCATGTAGTCTGCGATCGAAGCAGCTTCTTGGATGCCACGCATACTGAGCTACATGCGATGGGGTTACTCCCGCTTCTCCGGCATCTCTTGTGCAAGGGCTGCCTATACTCCCATGAGAGATGTGGCCGGGAAACCAGGCTAGGGCGTTAGACGACTTGTGAATACCGAGGTAGTCGTATATAGTCAAGAGATATATTAATTATAAGTACACCTGATGGGCATAGTTGTGCTCCGGTCCGATCTCCATAAGGCATACAGAAATTGTACTTCAAAAGATTGAGGGTTTGATCCAAATCGTGATTAGGATGAATTCGAGGACAACCTGATCAAAATAGAGATGCAAAACAATTAAATCTGAATCCAAATTAATATTTTAGATGACAAATCAGCAAAAAAATTGCAAAATAGATTGAGGAACGAACCTGATCCAGAAATTGTACTTCAAAAGATTGAGGATTTGATCCAAATCGTGATTAGGGTGAATTCGAGGACAACCTGATCAAAATAGAGATGCAAAATTATTAAATCTAAATCCAAATTAATATTCTGGATGACAAATCAGCAAAAAAATGCAAAATAGATTGAGGAACGAACCTGATCTAGATCAGGAACGCTAGATCCATGGCCCCATATGCTTTTTAGATCCATCGCCGCGCTTGCTCTGTATTAGTTTGGTTTCTAGGGTAGAGAGATTTGAGAGAGAAAGATTGGAGAGGAAGGGACCGTGGGCAAGATATTTGGTTTTCCATGGGGGAAAGAGATGGACGGGTGGAATACTTTCCATCGTGGGGAGAGGGAAAAAAGGAAGGGACGGTAGAATACTTTTCATATTGAGATTAGAATCTGATTATTCTATCATCTATTGTTTTTTCTTTTGTTAGCTAATCTAAACCGTTATAACTCAGCCCCACAAGATAGACGGCTCCTAATTTCTGATTAACGTGGTAATTACTTGGGAGTCTGTAATTAGTATAGGTAGGTATAAGTATAGATATAGATATAGATTTGTAACCCTAGGCCCCGAGTATGTTATAGAAGCATGGGGCTAGTTCGTCGATAGTATACACACACGCACAATGCCTGGTATTCATGTGTACTTTGTACACACCCCTATCATTAATATAGTACCAACAATAGGCTTTTTCCTCAACTGCAAGGGTCCGAACTTGGGTAAAACTTTGCCTCGTATTACCATCCAGCCTAACAGTCAGGGATATCCTACCGAATGATCTGATGGAATCATATCTGCCAACTACTAAGAGAGAGGTGTGTCTGGGGGGGCATTGTGTGCGAGAGAGGCCTAAAAATAATGTGCGTGCGAGAGATATGTAGGCACATATATGTGTGTATAGAGGGCTATTAGAGACCGTGCATGTGTATATATGCATGTGAGAGAAATAGTGTTTTTCAACTGAGATTAGTGAAAAGAGTGGTACATAGTAGTCAGAAAGAGAGAGAGAGAGAGAGAGAGAGAGTGCGTGAGACACCCCGGGAGAGATTGTGAGCATGTGTGAAAGAGAAATGCCAATGTATATAAAGTGTGTGCACCTATGCGTTAGATAAAGAGATATATAACACGTTTGTGAGAACGGGCCGAGGCATAGTGCATCTACGTGTAAAAGGCGATTCTATGCATTAAATTAAAATATAAATGGCATTATTATTTTTGGATGAGATCATGAATTTTGCAATTTGTGTATGAACGAAAATTGGTCTATCAGACACCCATACTCTATTGAATTCTAACATCTGCATGTGTTTATTTCATATTATGGATCCATAGATTGAGAGCGGTTTGAAATACAGGCAATGCATTGCTTTTGCAATTCATATATAAACATTAATTAGTTCACTCCATGTTGTTAGTGTGAAGCACTTTATACATTTGTCACTTACATGGATACATTCCAAATTGCTAGTTATGAAATAGAATACATCTTGAATTCAACATAAAGGGGGTTTCGAAGATTCGAATTCATAGGAAGTGCATTCATCTATTTGAACCCGAGATAATGGCATTTGTAAATCAGATCTAAAAGGGGGCATCAATCTTCGTTGTGCGTTTGAATATGCTATATATTCATACGCATGTCTAACTATTTTTTTGCAACCAAGGAGATTATATCTGGAACCATGCATGAACTGAGGTAAGTTGCATATTTTTTATATATACTTGTGTACAATGTATATTCAAATGTACCCCCTCCATTCCAAAATAATCGTAGTTTTAGGCTTCTCAAGAGTAAGATTTGTGAAGTTTGACCAATCCTGAAAGTTCGATTCAAGAGAACCGAAAATGTTAATGCTTCTGCTCCCAAATATTGAACGAAGCGCCAAATAAGCCTCTGGTCACCCGAAACCATGCGAGACTAATTGTCGGTGTCAAAACCGGCGGATCTCGGGTAGGGGGTCCCGAACTGTGCGTCTAGGCCGGATGGTAATAGGAGGCAGGGGACACAATGTTTTACCCGGGTTCGGGCCCTCTTGATGGAGGTAAAACCCTACGTCCTGCTTGATTAATATTGATGATATGGGTAGTACAAGAGTAGATCTACCACGAGATCGAAGAGGCTAAACCCTAGAAGCTAGCCTATGGTATGATTGTCTGTTCGTCCTATGGACTAAAACCCTCCGATTTATATAGACACCGGAGAGGGCTAGGGTTACACAGAGTCGATTACAATGGGAGGAGATCTACATATCCGTATTGCCAAGCTTGCATTCCACGCCAAGGAAAGTCCCATCCGGACACGGGATGAAGTCTTCAATCTTGTATCTTCATAGTCTAACAGTCCGGCCAAAGGATATAGTCCGGTTGTCCGGAGACCACCTAATCCAGGACTCCCTCAGTAGCCCCTGAACCAAGCTTCAATGACGATGAGTCCGGCGCGCAGTATTGTCTTCGGCATTGCAAGGCGGGTTCCTCCTCCGAATACACCACGGAAGAATTTAAATACAAGGATAGTGTCCGACCCTGCAAAATAAGTTCCACATACCACTGTAGAGAGAATAATATTTTCGCAAATCTAATTTGCTAACTTGTTTTGGCAGCATGATGTTATGTCATGGCCCGGTGATTATTCGAACCGTTTTTCTTCAACCAGCTCCACACATAACGCGAAGCGGTTTCTTGACACGTCTTGTCAAAGCAGAGATTGTGTTCCCCCAATTACGGGATTCTCATTAATACGGTCGTGGGTAACCCAACCGTGTCTAGGACTCCTAGATTATAGGCAAGTCCCAAACGGCTACGGAGAGGACGCTTGATATTCACCCTCTTTATAAAGGGACAAGGTTTTCGCTTTTTCCCTCTCGTGCTCAATCGAACCCCTCCCCCGCCTCGAGTTCTAACACCCAAAGCCCAGGTCAGGTGCTCCGGATCTTCAATCATGTCCGGATCCAGCCTTCAAGGCCGGTGGATGCCCTCCTCCGTCACGAAAGAGGATATCAAGAAGTTGAGGGAGGCCAGATACCTGACCGCCGAGGTTTCGCATCGGCTGCCTGCTCGAGGGCAGGTCGTCCCCACTCCCGAACCCAACGAGAACGTCGTGTTCGTCTCCCACTTCCTCCGAGGCCTAGGCCTCACTCTGGATCCCTTCGTCGGGGGTTTGATGTTTTATTACGAGCTAGATTTCCACGATCTAGCTCCGGACTCCTTTCTCCACATCTCGACATTTATTGTCGTGTGTGAGGCCTTCCTCCGCATTACCCCTCACTTCGGCCTGTGGCTCAAGACCTTTGAAGTGAAGCCGAAGATGATCGAGGGGCAACATGCAGCGTGCGGAGGCGCGTCAATAGGCAAGATGACAGGAGCTCCGTGGCCGAAAGGTTCCTTTCCAGAGGTGTCCGAATTATGGCAACGGGAGTGGTTTTACGTCACGGCTCCCAGAAGTGCCAAGTGGCTGGCTGCCCCCACTTTCCACTCGGGCCCCCACCACAACTGATGTCATGGATTAGAAGAGGTTTGAGCTGGGGTCCAGCCAAGGACGTGCCTATACTGCAAAGCCGCATTCAAGATCTCTTCGAGGGAGATTTTAATTTGGTTGTGGTAATGCAAGTTATGCTGGTTCGTCGAGTCCAGCCTTGCAAACACCGGCCCCTTCGCTTGTGGGAGTTCAACCCAGAAGGACCGCGTGCCATTCAAAGTTTCCTTGGCTTGACGCACGAGGAGATGTACAAGTCATTCTTCGGACCTCAAATAGAGTATCCGGATACTACCGAGGACGTGGGCCTGAGCAGTAACCACGCCGCCGAACAAGTAAGAAATCCTCTAGCCGAACACACCGTCTTTTATTCATCATGAAGTTATTTATGAGATCGCTCTTTCACCAGGACTGGCTAACAAAGGCGAAGATGATTCGGTGTACGGCCCCCCTCCCTGAGGGTTTGGAAAATCCGGTATTGGAAAAGATGCTCGAGCTCGCACCTTGCCCGGAGCCCTCGAAGGAAGATACAGGGGGGAATAATATGGGCAGAAGCGGGCCCCCGTTGCTGCCAGTTCCATCCGAGGGAATGAGCGCCTCCATAAAGAAGGATAACCGGGGGAGGAAGAGGACTGCTTTCGAGGATCCGGAAGCTGAGGCCTCCAAACGGGAGAAGAAGTCTCCAACAGAGGGTCCTGCCTCGGGGGGTGCTCTTGCCGCACAAAGTCCGCGGGAGGATCAGCCCTCCGACGAGTCGTAAGTGATCCAAAAAAACTTTAATAGTGAAGGTATACTATCTTTCTTCTGAGAAAATAACCGCCGCATATATCTTTGCAGTTCGGGTCTTAGCCCTTCTCAGCTAAGCTCGTCTTCGGGGGATCTTCTTCCGGAGATGATGGAGAGCGAAACGCCTCCCCCGGACTCCTCCGCTCAAGAAGCAGGCGACCCCGAAGTGTCGTCACGGAGGGCCTCTCCGGATCTGGTGATGCCAGAAGATAATCCCATAGACCCCCGAAGTCCCCAGCGTCCAGCTCTCGAAGAGAGCAAACAAAAGAGTCCGGCACCATATGGTATGCGGTCGGACGTTCTGTGGGAGCTGTTGGGGTGAGCGGCCATCTCAGAAGAACACCGTACGCGGATGGTACGGTGATGGAAAGAATTTCATCCGCCGAAAGCGGATTACATGAAGCCTTTATGAGTACACTGACAGACTTTGGGGTACGTGAGATAATATGTGATAGTACCGCACATGTTAGGTGTGCCCTCTGTAGATAGTAGCCCCTGAGACTCTGGTTGTCGTCGAGAACAGCGGCGAACAGAGGATCATAGTCCCAGGCAATAACCAGACTGCCTTTATGTGCAGGTGGTGGGAGCTCCGGTGGCTAGCCGGACTAGTGAGTTTGTCGAATTAAAACGGCAACTGGATGCGGCAGACGCCGACATCGAGCTTGTTAACAAGCGGCTTGACGAATCACAGGGTAAGTAATGTTTTCTGGTGAATGTCGCACAATAAGAGCAGCATGATGCCAGTATCTTTAATATGTTGTGACTGCAGACGAAGCTGCCACCGTGGAGACCCTTTGGGCGGAACTCGCCCGAGCCAAGGAACAAGCGCGGTTAGTAATGCGGCTGCTTTGAAGGCGGCCGAAGAGTTAAGAGCCGAGAAGGCCGCCCATTGCGAAAGCAAAGAAAAGATGGCCAAGATGGCCGTAGAATTAAAAGGCACTGCCGACCGTTGCCAGTTCCTTGAAGAAGAGAACTGAGTGAAGGCAGCGGACCTTGAGAAGGCCACTATGGCGACCAAAGACAGTCGCTCTGCTAGGAGGGTGAAGAAGGAGGAGCTACGCGAAGCCGGGGATATTGCGGCTGGGAAGCCCTTTCTGCTGCGGAGGAAGTTCGGAGATCCGCGGTATGCCCCTCTGGATCGGTTGTGGAGTTCGGCAGACGCATATATGGACTTGGCGGCGAGCGCTGTCGATGCGGTCAAATACTTCCAAGATCAATCAGATCATGAAGTGGACAAGCTATTCTGGTCGCAATTCAACGTTCCAGAGCGTCCACTTCCCTTGACTGATCATCTATTCGAATGGGCTGAACTTAATAGGAGGTCTGTTGTAGATCATTTGTGGCCGGAGAAGCCGAAGCCGAACAACTATTTCAGCTTAGTGCATCAGTTCCTTGGCGCGGTGCCGCGCATCAACGCGATGAAGAGGTCGGCATGCATAGAAGGCTCGCGAATGGCCTTTGCCCGTGTCAAGGCATACTGGGCGGAGATGGATGCTACCACTGTTGCGGCGCAAGGTTTGGCCATAGGCCGAGTAGCTGCCGAGCACTATTTTGAAGAGGTTCTTGAGGGTGCTCGTTTGATAGAGTCCCAGTGCTCGAAGAATATTATGTTTGAGTGACATGTATTCCCATTGTAAACACAATGTTTTTATGAAATATAGTAAGGCTGTATTTATACTTTTGCCGGAAAGTAATGTGATGCCTCCTGTGCGGCCGTTTATGTATATATGTATATAACCTGAAAGATTGCAGTCGTTGGCTTCAACCCCCACGCATATAATGCGGAGGTTCTCGCAAAAAACGTGTGTTCACACTTAACCCAACGTCTTGGTCCTATTAAGGAGGTGATAGCGCAGCGAACGAGGCAACCAGACTATAATGCTTTAACACTTTCACTTAGCCATAGGAGTTTGACAGTGGGGCTACTAGATAGCCCCTAGTGGCTCCGCACTCTCCCGATCTCGGGGTGCGTACATGCCTGGCCGGAAAATGGCCCTTCGTTAAGGCGGAGGAATTCTAACATTCCGATAGGTCATCGAGTGGTTGACTAGTCTCACGCTATATCACGACAGTCAGTTTTTGGCTTTCTCTACTGAGGTGCTCGTCCGGATGAACCAGGGCACAATCGTAGTAGTTCTCCTGGTGCTGCCTTAGCCGATAAAGTGGAACGTAAGGCACCAAAATACAGGAGCCGGGCAAACCCAACATTTGACCAAAAACAATGATTTGGAGCTGATGCATATAAGGCCAAACTCCCTAAGGTATTCGATCTTTATGGTATAAACCGGGCCTAAATAGTGCCCTTTGTAAGAAGCCCTTTGTGTCTAGGTACGTCCATTATTCTGACGTGGCCACATGCCAAGACATTAGCATCCTTCTGAATTGTGCTGAGAATTCGAGGGATGTGTATCAAGAAGAGACAGTAAAAAAGGTTTACGCAGGGTCTTAATCTAAAAAGAATCCTTGGAGCGGGTCCCTGCTGCACGTCTGCGCCTATGTCTCCATTGTGCCGTATCCTGGACGGGTTTAGCATGATGATCATCTGTAAAAGAGAGGAACTTAGGTGAAAAAGTTGTCGTGCAAATAGATAGTTTTTAAAGAAACCATGTATAACTAAAAATGAGTAGAAATTGCCACTTGTCTGCGTGCGTTGAGCCCCTTGTATTTGTAATAGCGGTGTGGCCATCAATCCGGTACAAATTACATATAGCAGCGCCAGACTCGTCTAACCGCGTCCGTGGTCTTGACGACCTATCAAATGCTTTAGTTGGTGAGGCCGTTTTTAGTGTGCGGCTGCCAAGGCAGTCGCATTCTCTTCGGTGCGCAAAGATCGCTTAATACTTCTGTTCACTGTAATGATGCCACGTGGACCGGGCATCTTGAGCGTGAGGGAAGCGTAATGCGGTATTGCATTAAAGTGAGCAAAAGATTCACGTCCAAGTAGTGCTTGATAACCGCATTGGAACGGAGCAATGTGGAAGGTTAAATGTTTGCTATGAGAGTTATCGGGGAAGCCGAATATAACCTTTAGTAGCAGGGAGCCCGTGCAGTGAGCCCCTGGGCCTGGCGTTACTCCTTTAAAGGTAGTGTTGCTATGGAAAATTTTCGTTGGGTCTATCCCCATTTCGTGGATTGTATCCTGGTATATCAGGTTTAAACTGCCGCCACCGTCCATCAGGACTCGTGCAAAGTGGTATCCGTCAATTATTGGGTCTAATACCAGGGGAGCCCATCCTGCCCGCCGGATACATGCTGAGTAATCACGATGGTCGAAAGTGACCGGCTGATACGACCAGTGGCAGGGTTTCGCGGTGATAGGCCCTTGGGCATATTTATCTGGGAGGGCCGCTTTGCTTCCCTTGATCACGTGTAATACATTGACTGTTTTAACTTCTAATGGAAACTTCTTTTGTTCCCCAGTGTCTTGCTTGAGAGGCTCATCCTCATCTTCGCTTGGTGTATCCTCCCCCTTGTGTACGGCGTTGAGCTTGCTGGACTGCTTGAAGACCCAACATTCTCTGTGGGTATGATTAGCGGGTTTACCAGGGGTGCTATGGATCTGACATACTTGGTCCAGAATTTTGTTCAGGCTGGACAGTTCATCTCTGGCGCCTTTAGAGGGCGGCTTTTGCTGACCTGGCCGAGAGCTTCGGAATCCGGCGTTTACCACCGTGCTCTTCGGGCTGTCTTCTTTATTCCGACGCTTATTATTTTTGTTGCGTCGTGATTTCCCATTTCATCTCTAACTTCGGATGTGCTTGGGTCGCTGGTGCTGCATCTGGCTAGCCAGCTGTCCTCACCCGCGCAAAAGCGGGTCATGAGGCTTGTTAATGCTGCCATTGTTCTCGGCTTTTCTTGGCCGAGGTGTTTGGCAAGCCATTTGTCGCGGACGCTATGCTTAAAAGCTGCCAAGGCTTCGGCGTCCGGACAGTAAACTATTTGGTTCTTCTTAGTAAGAAACCTGTTCCAAAGCTTTCGGGCTGACTCTCCGGGCTGTTGAGTTATATGACTCAAATCGTCCGCATCCGGGGGTCGGACATAAGTCCCTTGAAAATTTGCCCGAAAAGCGTCTTCGAGCTCTTCCCAGCTTCCAATGGAGTTTTCGAGGAGGCTTTTAAGCCAGTGCCGAGCTGGCCCTTTGAGCTTGAGGGGTAAGTACTTGATGGCGTGGCGATCATCTCCTCGAGCCATATGGATATGGAGGATATAGTCCTCAATCCAGACCCCAGGGTCTGTTGTTTCGTCGTATGCCTCTATGTTTACGGGTTTGAATCCCTCTGGAAATTCATGGTCCAGCACCTCATCGGTGAAACATAGGGGGTGTGCGGCACCTCTGTATCTGGGTGTACCGCGTTGTTCTGATGTTTGTTGTGTTACATCATATGCTGGGGCGCGCTTGCATGGTCCACAGATGGATCTGGTTGCGCCGTCCTTTTGGTGCGAGCCCTCGCGTGGATCGCGTATTGGCTTGTGAGTGGCGTTGTTTGCCGCTCTATGTTGGCCGTGAGGTCGTCTATCCGGCCAGGTGGCCATTTTGATTTTTGGTTGTGGGGGATCTAGGGCCTCCTCATCGAATTCGGGTAGCAACTTCTGCTTCGGGTAGCTCTTGGTTGGGCGATTACCACCATACTTCACTGCTGTGTTGAGTACTTTACTCCATCTGATTTGGAGTGTGTCCTGCGCAGCCTTGAGCCTTTGCTTCTGCTTTTTCAGACTCCTCGCGATGGCAACAAGCCTTTGACGGGCATTCTGCTGCTCCGGGTGCCTGTCTGGCGTTATGTCATCCGGACTATTATCTTTGACATAATCGGTTTGTTCGGTTTGATTCTCCGTATTGCCGTGGTCCGGCAGTGGTTCACCCTGCTCCAACGCTGGGTCTGTATGATCGTTATTTCTGCCGAGGCAGGATTTGGGGCGGCGCTTACGCTGCCGCTTTCACTGCTTCTCGAGGGGACAAGCCTTCGTTGCGTCCTTCCGTTCCTCGTCGTCGTCTTCTTTTGGTGTGTCCACCATGTATACATCATATGATGAGGTGGACGTCCAGTGCCCTGTGGGCGGTGGTTCCTCTTCGCCTCCCGCATCTTCGTCCATACCGTCGATGTCTTCGAAGTCGAAGTCGAGCATGTTGGTTTAGTCATCGACAGTGGCTACTAAGTGGGTGGTGGGTGGGCCTCGAATTTCTTCGTCGTCCGCATCCCAATCCTGCCGGACATAGTTCGGCTAGGATCCTCCTGACAAGGAGAGAGACCTTAATGAGTTCAGTATGTCGCCAAAGGGCGAGTGCTGAAAAATATCCGCGGAGGTAAACTCCATGATCGGCGCGCAATCGGATTCGATAGGAACGGGCGCAGGCGGTTCGGAGTCCGTGGCCGGAGAAGGATCCAGCAGTTTAACAACACGGCTCTCGTGCAAAGCAAGGTCGATGTTCGGCTCGATCGCCACTAAGGGTAAGGCCTCCGTGGCGGGGTCCATCCACCCATCCGCGGAATGCGCAACTGGCTCCGAATTGAGGGTCGGAGCGGCTGCCGGCGCGATCTCCTTAACACTGTCCGATGGGAGAGCTAAGTCATGCTCATCGTGACCGCGTGGCGCACAAGGCAGAGGCTCGAATCCGTCGAAGATCAAATCTTCACAGATATCGGCCGCATAGTTTAAGCTTCCAAACCTGACCTGGTGGCCAGGGGCGTAACTTTCAATCTGCTCCAGATGGCCAAGCGAATTGGCCCATAGTGCAAAGCCGCCGAACATGAAGATCTGTCCGGGGAGAAAAGTCTCACCCTGGACCGCATCGCTATCGATGATAGAAGGAGACATTAAGCCTAATGGCGACGACACAGAGGAACTCTCAATGAAAGCACCAATGTCGGTGTCAAAACCGGCGGATCTCGGGTAGGGGGTCCCGAACTGTGCGTCTAGGCCGGATGGTAACAGGAGGCAGGGGACACAATGTTTTACCCAGGTTCGGGCCCTCTTGATGGAGGTAAAACCCTATGTCATGCTTGATTAATATTGATGATATGGGTAGTATAAGAGTAGATCTACCACGAGATCGGAGAGGCTAAACCCTAGAAGCTAGCCTATGGTATGATTGTCTGTTTGTCTTATGGACTAAAACTCTCCGGTTTATATAGACATCGGAGAGGGCTAGGTTTACACAGAGTCGGTTACAATGGGAGGAGATCTACATATCCGTATTGCCAAGCTTGCCTTCCATGCCAAGAAAAATCCCATCCGTACACGGGACGAAGTCTTCAATCTTGTATCTTCATAGTCTAACAGTCCGGCCAAAGGATATAGTCCGGCTGTCCGGAGACCCCCTAATCCAGGACTACCTCACTAATGTTTGGTGGTAGGAAACTACTGTCCTGACTCTAGCATGTGTAGCCTATCGGCCCGATGTCCAAAGGTCTAAATCAGGGTAGGTTTGTAACTTCACCAAGACGCCAGTCTCAACTGCCTCCGAGAAGCATTCATACGCCGTGGGCGCCTAAACACCCATGCGCTCGGCCAAAATCTATCCCGCCCACAATTTGGGACACCTGAGATTACTGTCCTACCCCCAACCCGCAATATGTCCAAAATTTTAGATGGGGGCAAAGTTTGTAAATTTCCCCAAATTTCAAACAAGCGCGTCCCAAACCGAAACATTGTTCACCCTTAGTTCCCCCTCCCTCCGTTTCCCCATTCATACTCCGTGGGCGCCAAAACACCCTCTCCACCAGCCGCGAAACCCCAGCCTCCTTCGTCCTCCACCCCATCGCGCCCAATCCACCGCCTCCCTCCTCCATCACGCCGGAGCTGGTACCCCGACATCGTCGTCCAAAGCAACCGCAACCGCAACGCACTCAAGGACTTAGCACTTGAGCCGAGGCAGAGCTGCCTCCATGACGACAATGCCGATGTGCGCTGTACCAGAACCACTTCGACCACGTCGTCCTGCGCCTCGCCGCTTGCGCTCCACTATCGCAACCGTGCACCGCATAGGAGTTGTTCCCGCTACGCCGTCGTTCGCCGCCTCGGATCTGGTTCCTCACTGCCGACAGACGGCCACCACACCACACTCAACAACTTGGCCATGGGTTCGTCCAAGGTTCCACCGTCCTCCATGACTTCTCGTTTCCAATGAACCACAAGAAGATCATTGGAAAATAGAAGGAGGACATAGCACTGCCGGCAGAAAGAGGTACTCCTCTTGCCTTATTCGTGCAAATCTTATGTCTCTGCTCACACCGCATTCATCCCACGAAAGAAACTAGTTGAGCGCTTCGTACGCATCTTCTTCGTGATACTAAATGCACAAGGTTTCCTCCCATTTACTATTTCACCTTTGCTAGAGGTCAGTAGCCCGCTTGGATTTCAATTCAGGGTCAGTCGAATCGCAATTAAAAGAAGCAGCACCCGCTTAGGCACGCGGAGCACCTAGTCCGCCTGTTCGCCGGGGAAGCGGCGCATCGGTGTCTATCATAGGCGTGTGGGGCGCAGGAGCTGCTTGCGCCTTATCTGGAGGTCGGCGGGGCTTGAAGAGATGGACGGGGGCGGTGCCAAGCACGGCGGTGTGGTGAGGTAGATGAAGGCGATCTTCACGTTCTTTGTACATCGGACGGTGCAAAAAAATGGTCTGGCCTATTTGTTTTCAGTCGACTGTTATTTTCATAGGACCACACCCTGTGGTGTGCTGGAGGAGCATCTGCATTTCCCAGCCATCCCTGTGGTCATATTTCAAAATCCTAGAATCTAGTAATTTCGTGTGCCATGCATGTTGTAGAGCTATCATATGTCTCCCGTCATTTATTTCTCACCGACCTGCTATCTACTACCTTTACACTGTACTACTTGTGCACACACTTCACCCATACTCAAACTATTGTTTTTATACATGGGTATTTCAGACTCTGACGCAGTGTTGATGAAT
Source organism: Triticum aestivum (assembly GCF_018294505.1). NCBI lineage: Eukaryota > Viridiplantae > Streptophyta > Magnoliopsida > Poales > Poaceae > Triticum > Triticum aestivum. Next base: position 466,984,983 of record NC_057800.1, read on the forward strand.
ACAAAAAAGAAAAGATAGAAGTCGCTCCAGTGTAATTCAAAGATAAGCACTAAGCGTCTCAGCGCTCTAAAGGGTGCAGTGCCAGCAGATGGACACAGTAAACGTAGCTCTGCAGTTGATGATCTCAATTGCCACACACAACCATCCCAGGTGCTTGCTTTAACTTCGCGCTATCAAATGTGGTTGCATGTTGCATATGGTGTCTAGCTTGTATTGCTTCCAATTTGGTTAAATTGCATCGGCTTACTTTACACATTATACCTTTGATAATGACATGCCTTCCTGTTTTTGATACATACTACATATGTCTATTAACCATGTTCATACATCAAACTAATGCTCTTTTGTATCCCTCATCAATCACTTATGACGAGACAGTCACCCAGTGGGTTACTGTGAGACGCACTACTCATTTAAAGAGTGCAGTGTCATCCTCCCCACATGATTCTCAAGAAACAACAAGGCTAAATGAAGATAGTCAACGTAGCTCTCTAGTTGATGACCGCAATTCCCCCACACCACCATCGCAGGTGCTTGCTCTTACTTGGTAGTGTGATATGTGGTTGCATGTTGCATATGGTGTCTACCTTGTAATGCTTCTAATTAGGGTAAATTGCATCTGCTTAGTTAACACATTATACCTGTGAATATGACATGCGTTCCTATTTTTGCTACATATTACGTCTTTCTATTAACCATGTTCTTAATCAAACTACATACTTTTCTTGTGTATCCCTCATCAATCACTTCTGACGAGACACCTTCAAGCTGAGAGTGTAATATTGGTTGCATCTTGCATATCATTTCAAACATGTATTGCCTCTAATTTGTTGAAGTGCCACTAATAATGAGACACATCTAACTTGGTAGAGTGAATTTGGTTGGAACTTTCATATGGTGTCTAGATTGCATTGCTTCCAATTTGTTGAAATGCCTTCTGCTTAGCGTTTTTCGTACATATTCCATCCTCCTAAAATGTGGTTGCCATACATAAAAGTTGTGTTCGTCACACTACAAAAAAAGACACATCCGTAACATTTTGGGCCGAACGAATTTTTTTTCTGTCATACTTATGACACTTCTATGACAATAATTGTGACAAAACCTGGTATCATCATAGATGTGGTGGGGTCCTACTTCTATGACAAAAAGTCATGACAGAAAATGGGCTTTTCATCCTGGGCGGGCCGAAGACGCAGCAGCATGACATTCTTTGGGCCGTCCATGATGGAAAAACCATGGTAGAAGCGAGGGCGAGAAAAATATCGGGGAGTTCCCGGTTACGGTGAGTGGTCGGGGGCCGAGCGATGCGCGTTTCTCTCATACGTACGCGCGTGTGTGCGAGGCGTTGGGCTCTAACTGAACCCGAGCGAGGCGTTGGGCTCTAACTTAACGCGGGCTATTGCACTGCAGGCTACACATTACTGAACCCGAGCGATCGATCGATCCTTTGCTGTTAACTGAACCCGAGTTTGGTTCCTTCGCTACTGCTGCTAACTGAAGACGATCGATGCTGCCCCTGGATGAACAATGAGTGTTGTTGAGCTGGTTTGGATGAACAGTTCCCGGTGGGGGTTGGATGAACAGGACCTCGTGGTAGTAGAGGCCGTTGCCGCTGGATGAACAGTACCCCGATTGATCGAGCTGGTGGATGAACAGGACCCCATGGAGGGCTGGATGAACAGGACCCCGTGGAGGGCTGGTTGGACAGTAGCCGGTGGAGGGCTGGATGAACAGTAGCCGGTGGAGGGGTGGTTGAACAGGACCCCGTGGAGAGGGTTGGTTGAACAGTAGCCGGGGGAGAAGTGCGCTGTGGAGGCTGCATGAACAGGAGCCCGTGGATGTTCGTAGGTGGAGGCTGGAGGAGGTCGACTGTGGATGAACAGTAGCCCATGGAGGCTGGAGGAGGTCGGCGGTGGAGATGAACAGTATCCCGTGGAGTCCCGTTTTGCGGTACGCCACACCCCTCCCGATGAACAGGACCCCCGTTTCGACTATAGCGCTCCAACACAAGTCCGTTTCCTCCGTTTTGCGGTACGCCACACCCCTCCCGATCAACAGGACCCGGTTTCCACCGTAGGAGGTCCGTTTATTCCGTTTTGCGGTATGCCAGACCCTCCCGATGAACAGGATCCCGTTTCCACCATGGCTGGTTGAACACAAAGTTGTTTGCTCCGTTTTGTGGTACGCCATGCCTCGTTTCCATCGCATGTTCCATCCAAGCCGGTTGGCTCCCGATGAACACGATCACGACGTAGTTTCTCCGTTCCAACCAGCCATGTACATGAGCCCTGGCCGTACGTATGCGCGAGTAGGAGTTTGAGACACCGCCCGTATGTACGTACGTGGTCGTATTTTCTTTCTTGCACCCTGGCCGCTGTACATACGTGTACATGCTACGGTCGCGCCTCTACTATGACACGTGTGCACCTCTGCTACGACACGCACCCTTCCTTGCACGACCACGGTTCATTGCTGCAGCCTGCAGACAGACCGATCGTATGTATGTACACGTTCGCGACCAGAATGACAACGTTACGTACGCTTCAACTAGGTGGGTCCCGACTATCAGGCACTTCCTTGCATGCAAAGATGTAGCTGGTGGGTCCCAGCAGTCAGGGGGGAACGGTTTTTTCATGAAATACGGTGGCCCATCCGGTGGGTCCCTGCTGTCAGGTGGAGGAATCATTATTTTGCGTGTAATAAGGAGGCACTTCCTTGCTGCGCCCGTGGACCCAGCTGTCAGCCTCTCCAGTATAGTACTCTTCCGATGGAAGTCGTTCCATGAGCACATTGACCACACCGCGCCGAGAGCACCAGGGCAGTGGACGATAGCAAGGCCTAGGAAGGGGACGACGCAGAGCCGGGGAAGACGCGGCAGTGGAAGCCCACGTGGAGAGGAGTACGAGGGTTCACTGGTTCGGCTGCAGTGTGAGGCTGTCGTCACCGCATGGCTTGGCCAGCGGTGGGAGTAGTAGGGGAGGTGAGGCCTCCGCGGTAGCACAACCGACCATGGGAGGCAGGAGCAGGCAGGATGACCGGCGCTGCTCTGGGCGGCTCGAGCAAGAAGACCAGAGGTTGAAGAAGCACTATGGCCGTTGGATGGACATCGTACGGTCACTGGAGCTAGAATCGTTCATATTGACTACGTTGACAAAGCCCTCCGTCCCCGTCAACTTAGTAGGCCCACAAGTTAGCCTCCCACTATGCTGGGTCCCAGCTAGCAGGGGGAGTACTCATTTTTTTGTGCGCAATAAGGAGGCACTTCCTTGCGTGCGAAGATATAGCTGGTGGGTCCGAGCTATCAGTGGGGGGACGTATTTTTCACAAAATACAGAGGCCCTTCCGGTGGGTCCCAGATGTCAGGTGGAGGAATCATTATTTTGTGCGTAATAAGGAGGCATTTCCTTGTGTGCGGTCGTGGACCCAGCTGTCAGCCTCTCCACGTACAGTCCACTTCCGATGGATGTTGTTCGTTGACCGCGGTGACCATGCCGCGCTGAGAGCACAAGGGCGGTGGACGACGGCGAGGCCTACGAAGGGAACGACATAGAGCCGAGGAAGACACGGAAGTGGCGGCCCATGCAGTGGGGAGTACGAGGGTTGACTGGTTCGGCTGCCGTCGCCGGAGAATAACAGCAGGTGTGGGTGAGTAGAGGGATGGCTAGGCTAGCGATGGGAGTACAGTGGGGCGGTGAGGCCTGCGCGGCAACACAGCCGGCCGCGGGAGGAGGAAGTAGGCAGTCCCGCCGGCGCTTGTTTGAGCGGCTGGAGTAGGAAGAGCAGAGATTGAAGAAGCACGACGGCCGTTGGATGGACATCCAACAGTCACTGCTTGTGCGTCAACCTTTTTTTTACAAAAGCCTCAAATATGTGGGAAACAACATACAACCCATCTGCCATTATTTCTAATAATTTACAACCCATTTGCTAATTCTTAAGGTTTTTTTGGAGCCCATATTCTTTTTGTTAGCATTACAGCCCATATGGTGGCCACGGTTAACAAATTATACGAAATTTTGCATATTTCGGTGTGGTCCAAACTATTTTTAATCCCGAAATTTCGAGTCACATTCAAACTGATTTTAAAAATAAATGTATATCAATATAAAATCAAACAAATTGTCCACGCATAAAAATCAATGCAATTTAAAATCTCGAAATGAAAAAAAGAAATTTGAAACTAATTGCCGGCTTGATGTGTTTTAAAAATGTACAACCCATTTTCTCATTACGGATAGACCATTTTCTCGGCCAGCCGAATGAAGCTCTCCTTGTCTTGAAAGTTTGCAGCCCAACAGGCCTGACAAAGCGACTTACTTGATAAATCACAAAAAAACTGAGCTAGCCATTTTCGGAAAGAACAAAAAAATTACTGGGCTGGTCTGTGGTAAACATAAAAGAAAAGGTTGTCTAGACAGGCCAGAGTGCCCTGCACAGCCCAGTTGACACCCTGCTCCCGTCTCAAAAACAAATTAGATAAATGCCACTCCAATTATGGCGATTCATAGAAATTCCACTGCAATTTTCAAACTTTGAAAAATGCCATTGCAATTTTTGCAAACTTTGAAAAATGTCACTCCAGACTTCAAAAAATGCCACTAGAAATGGCATTTTTCAAAGTTTGGAAATTGCAGTGGCATTTCTCGGAACCACCAGATTTGGAGTGGCATTTATCAAATTAATCCAAAACAAAAATAACTGGGCGAGCTGCTGGGTTCCTGGTGTCAGCCGCTCGTTGTGCAATTCTCTCGTTTATTGACTATGTTGACAATGGCATGGGACCCATATGTCAGAAATCCATTAGGAGGAGCCATTTTTTTATTGGCTTGAAATAAGGAGGCACTTGCTTGCGTACTTCCATGACCTTGGTGGATCCCCGCTATCATCGTCTCCATGTATAATCATGTCCTGATTGTGTACGCGTCAACCTGATAGGCCCACAAGTCAGCCTCTAAACCCATGGCGGACAAATACAACCCATTAAAAAAAATAACAACCCATTCCATATGTTCAAACCGAAAGTTCAACATTCAGAGCAAAGTAACAGGTCTGATCCAGATATAGAGTACTAAACTTCCACGTTGACAACCATCATAGCCAAGTTAACTCACTACTCCCACTAATACTCTAGTAGTGTACAAGTACTAACTTACTCTTACCTAACTAGACAATGCTGGCCGCCATCTGCGGTACACGCTAAACGCCGGCACCGGTGTCCTCCGCCTTGCCTCGGACTTGCCAGAGGTGCGATAGGGTGCGTTGCTCGCATGCATTGGCCCTTTCCATGCCGACGTGGTCCACCGAAGCTTTGGCTTCTAAGCGGGAAACCCACTTGACGAGCTTCTAGTAAAATTCAGAGTCGCGAACGCGTGCATGACCGACAGCCTCCAGGGCTATTTGCCGGGCAGTTGTGAGCGCTCTGCTCGCGACTCAGAGCATCGGTGCGCTGCTGCTCCATGTCCCACTGGCGGCGCAAATCGGTGATACGCTGCTCCTCCACAAGGCGGTCGTGCTCCAACAACTCCTCATACTCTGCATTGCCATCTAAAGACCAATAGAATGCCTCCTCCCTCCGTCTACCTTCCGGTGAAAAACCAAACACTAGTTCCGGCGGTGACCGCCTCCGGCGTTGCCTCTCACGAACGGGCAGGGGCATGGAGGACGTGGCGAGAGCGAGGATAAGTGGCGAGCGACGTCGGGCTGGTGGGGGCTTATGAGGATAGGGCGAGTTGGGTGATGGTGCCACCGGAGGAGCCCGAGAAACAGTAATTATAGGCGGAAGGTAGGTGAACCAGCATGTCACGGGAAACGCGATGATCATCGCGGTCATCGGAATTCAATGCATAAGCAGGCATGGCTTAGCGCGCCAGCTTGCCGTGGAAACAAGAAAAACTGAAATTATGATTGTGCCATCCCGTCCCGTCCGTGGTGCGTCCCGTCCGTGCTGGGTCGCACGTCGGTATGAAGGTCAAATGAGTGCACTCGAATCATCCGGATGAGGTACTCCCTCCTTGTCAAAAATGATTCCACCACTCATCATCTACCTTGGTTGGTGAGATTTTTGAATTAAGCCCTGCAAACCGGAAAGGAGGTAGTACATGCGTGATCCGCTATTTATTCGTGTAGGACCGAGTAGGTTGTTTTTTGAATTGAGCCCTGCAAACCGGAAAGGAGGTAGTACGTGCGTGATCCGCTATTTATCCGTGTAGGATCGAGTAGGTCGGATAGTGTACGTGTAGAATCGAGTAGGTGGGATGGTGTACGTGTATGATCGCATTAGCTGATGAATGTTCACTGGGAGATAAGGCATTTGCAAATGTTTTTGCTAGCAGTTTCTTCATATTCGCATGGCATTTTCTTCAGAGCAGCTTGTCAGTTTCTTCAGAGGTAGGCATTTTTATTCAAAAAACTGCCACTTCGGATCTTGCGTCGCAACTAAAACTGCCAGGAGCGCATTAGTAGGCTAGCTAGTGATCGATCAGTAAGTTGTAAACACCGAGCGAACAGAAATAAGGAACTGTTACTAACTTGTAAACACTGAGAACACAGAAATAAGGATCATGTTGTGCACAGCAGTAAGAGCCAATCCGTTCGAAATGTTCACACGAGACTCACAGGCCTGGCATTGTAATATGTTCACATTAGTAGCCCAAATTCAAAACCAACTAGTATGATTCACATACATAACATCAACATGTTAATGCATCTCAATGATTCACAGATCATATACAAATATGTAGCTCCAAAAGCAAAGATCTAGAAAAACATCTGTTCTTCCTACTAACATGGATGCTTCTCTTGGCAACATTCAGTACAGACTAAAAGACAAATTTGTTTGTGAAGTCTACAATTCCTCTTACAAACATAAGCGGTTTCACTAATAGCTGGAACCATGAGAATGAACCACACGTGATGGAGGAACATCCACTGCAATATGATTTGGTCTTCTCTCGATCACACGGCGAGACTATTTTTGGAATACAAACTTTAACTTAGGCAAAATGATGTCCATTGTATAATTAGACCAAAGCAATGAAGCACCTAGTGTTGGCCAATAAATAGTACAGTACTACTTTTCTGCAGTCCATGAACTGACTATCCAATCTTTCTATGTCTATTTTCAAATCGCACTGCATGCAGTGGCTATACTATTCTCTTGTGCAGTTCAACCAAAATTGCGGTCACTTTGTTTGTTTGCCAAATAGCAAAGGGCAGACATCTCTGTCTTCACAAATATCAAGCAGCTAGTAAACATATACCCCACCTTGTATTTTCGGTTTAAACACATCTCTTCCGCTTAGCATCTGTCATATTTTGCATTGGACAATTTGATACAGTCATGTTTTTCCCTGGACAATTTCATACTGGATTGATTTCCTAGTTCAGAGCAGAAATATAGCGCCTATTCTTCATCAGACCAAGGATATCCATGTTCGCAGTGATGGAAGAGGTGAAATCGATACAACCGAAATTGAGCATCCAATCATTGAATCCTGTCATGCACCTCCAATGTAGGTCCACCCTGCCAATAAATTCACATGCAAACCACTAGTATTACTATCTAATGACAGTACAAAAAGAGTATCAAGATAGTAACAAACCATGTACCTTCGTAATGAACAGCTCATTGTGCCACCAATTGGATATAAAGGTTAGGAAGAAAACATGCTCCTAATGTTGAACCATTTGGACTTTTTGTGCAATCCCACTAAAATCAAGCATCCCTGTTTTCATAGATATTGAAAGTGTGATTACTATAAAAGTGGCACTAGTTGAAGCATAGACTCACAAATATAAGCATTCCAATTTCTTAATGGCAAAAGGTAGCAAGACTGTTTCTAACCACATGTTTGAAGGAATAAATAAGGCAACAACGGCTGATGTCAGGAAGGCATATATAGTTCTTTCTGAAAGAATGATAGATTCCTGACCTTTCTTATTCTTTTAAGCATATTTTGTGCATTTCAACTAAAATAAAATACCATCACCGCCTTGACAATTCAGTGACACTGTACAAAAGGAACTGACTTAACATTACATCATGATGTCAGGTATGTAGTCGATAGGCATTAGATACAAACATACAAACCTCCTACGAATAACATAATGAACATTAATTTTAACAAGGGGGTGACTAGAATTACTGGGATAATTGAGTGAACTCTACACCCTTTGTTCCTTAATATAGGATGTTTTTCGTAGTTCAATTTAAAGTACCCAAATGTCTAGTATTTAGAAAAACAGGTAGTAGTTTTCTTGAGCACATATCTGGGAAAGCTTGCCACACTTTATTTATGTCCATACGCTAATTCAACACCATCCGAATAGTACAAATATACACTAATCGAGTGGCTAGTGCAACAGTAGAGTAGTTATTTGATTACAGGGTACAGTACAATGGTTTTACTTAACAAATTTCAATAAACTCTAGCACTGGAAGATTTCTATAAGAATTAACAATACAAAATGTAAAGGTAACAAGTTTCAGCATTGGTATACTAGCTGTGCATGAGCATTAAACCAAATACAAAAGTCTGAAGGTAACTAGCATTATTAACTAATGACAATATAAAAAATTGCAAACCATATACCTTCAAGGTAAATATCATTTCGAACTCAAGGGGACCTAAAAATTGCTATTGCAATCTTGATAATCAGTCGCACATAAAAACTTGATCGAATGAATCAAGAGAACAGCCGGAGGAGGAGGTGCCCACTCTTGACCTTTCCTCTTGACACTGTACAAAAAAATTGACTTATCTCATGAAAGTGAGATATGTAATCTATAAGCATTAATAGTGCAAAAATCTAAAGGTAGTAACAAGATTCATCGTTGGTATACTGGTTGTGCAATAGCATTAGAATGTCGTAGCTGAAAATATTTAATACATCCACAATCAACAGCTAACCCTGAAATAATCCACTGACATTAAATGCATTGCTTAAATTTATCTGTGGCATTAGACTGAGTGCGGCATTAGTTAAATGTGGCATCACTTTAGCAGTAGCATTGCTTGACTTGACTGCTGGCGTTATACTAACAGCAAAAAAGTGGCAATAAGAGCATGGGAGGCCCATTCAAACAGTGGGTGCACCAGTACGATGTACCTCCACGGACGCATAGAGTGGTGAGGGAGGTATGGTTACCCATAGCAACAAATATCCAGGCAGCATATGTGGATTACGTCCCATTTTTGTTCTCTTTAGCCACCTTTTTCCTATGTGAGAACAACAAACCGATTGACCTGGTCATTCTCTATTGCGTTGTCATGCCTTTCTACCCTTCTTCAACCAAGAGACACGAGACTCGTTCCTTAGCTACCGATTTTCCCCTTTTCAACCTAGATGCGGGTTCGATGCCTACTCTCTTGGACAGTACAGTCTCCCTTCCTTTCCTTATTCAACCCAGACATGGATTAATTTGCATGAAGTAGGGTTACCTTTAATAGTGCAAATTAAGTTTTTCGTCTGCATGACCATTAGAGCAGAGGATAGTAAATTGGGAAGATGGTGGAGTGGAAAAAGGTCCACATGCAGAGACGTGGTAGATGGGGCAATGGAACAAGGGTATGGTTTGAAAAGAGGTAGCATACCTGAGGGTCGGCGGGAAGTGGCTTCGCTCGTGGTCGTCGTCCTCTGCACGCACTACGGTAGCGAGCTTGGGGACGGAGGCCATCCCGCGCGGGCGCTAGGTCTGAGAGGACGGCCTTGTCGTCAGTGTGTGACCTCGCTCACTGACGAGGAGTGCGTCAATGTTGCACGTCCTTTTATTCCTCGGAGGATCTGTGACCACCGGTGAGGAGGGAGAGAGAGGCCATCTTTTTTAGATCTGGAGAGAGGGTGATGGTGTGAGAAGCAAGTGGGCAGCCCTTAGCAAGAAAGCGCTGAAGCTCCAGCCTATATATCTTTTTTATACTACTAGTACTAGACGTGGAGTAGTGGTAGAGTAGTTTATATTTTCTCTGCATATAGTATCAGTTAGTCGTGCTTCAAAACTGAATGGCATGCCACTAAAAATAAAGTCAAGAAATAATGCGGCACTCCGGGCCAACGCGGCCAGATCGCATTTTGCACAAGAAATGGCACACCATGTTTCATTGACATGTGGTCCCGTTCCAACATGTGAGTGAGACGACGGTGAGTCATTTTGTACAATTTCTGAACGGACGTCTATGTAGGCCGGGGCGCCTCTTCGTGTACCATGGCAACCGTCCACTGCCTCTTCGCCTTCCCCTCTCGATTTGGAACTGTTGTCGCACGCTCTTCCTCCCTCCTCCATTTGCCTTCACCCTTCCTTCTGTCATTGTTCGATCGTCTTCTCCATGGAGGGAACAAGCCAGAAACAACCCCGTTATTCTTGCCCCGGTCTGAAAGATGACGTGGTGGAGGAACTCATTGATCGATGTGATGTCATCACCTCAGCTAGCATGGCAGGTTCGTTCAAGACCATTATTGACTCAACTAATAACATCATTACAAGGAACCCAAGGGTCCAGGAGCGGTTTGATCTCCCTTATCTTCTTCTCTATAAGCCTGTTCGCATGGGCGCGGACGATGGAGGCCTCGCCTTGTGCAAGTTGATGCAGCTTGATAACGATACGTGTGATGTCAAGATGCCATCGCTTAAGGGTAAGGCCTGGGCTGGCGCAAATGGAGATTGGGTTGTTTATATTGGGTACAATTGCGAGTGGGAACTTGTGAATGTGTACACTCGTCAGCGGATTGCACTTCTAAAAATCTCAGAGTGCCCTAAGGTTGAGCACACAGATGATCTGCGTACATTCAAATACGATCATGGTGGTTGTCATCTACGGAAGATAGCAATTTGTCGAGTTCCCAACCGCTCTTGGAATTACAAGAACTATGAAGTTGTTGCTATCTTCGACAAGCTTGTCGCTGTCATTACTGATTCCATGGTTCGTCCATGGATATTGCTCAAAAATCAGTTTATGTACACGAATGAGTACTATGATGCAATTGAATATGAGGATCGTGTGTTTGCTGCCACCACTCGTGGCATTGTTTTTGCATGGGATCCTCGTAGTTTTGGTACGTTTGTCTTCCACCGTAATTATAATTGTTTCATCCACATGCATGCGGGTTAGCAAGTTTCCCTTTACTAATTAACCTTCTTCTTGTGTTTCCAAGGTCCCGTGAACATTCCACCACCTATACTTGCAAATTTTTATAACCAAGGGGGAGATGACGATGGTGATGATCACGAGCATGAGGATGAGCTGAACTTATATACTCAATGGAGGCTGGCAACTAATTCCGATGGATCACCTCTTCTTGTCTGTATATAGTGCAATGAGATTGTTACTACTGAGGGAACACGTGTTGTCTCCCATGGTCACCATCTCTGGACCTATTCCAACACCCGTTGCAGGGTATTCGGGATGGATACTAGTGTGCTAGTGCCAACACCTTCTCCCAGGTACAGTATTGATAGTCTTGGAGAAAACTCGCTCTTCCTTGGACAAAACTATCCAATGATGGTGAAAGGCGATCCAGCTGCTGTTGACACAATGTTACTACCATTTATGAGAAGCAACTGTATCTATACCTCGAACATTGCGGTGGTTCCCTGCCCTGGTCCTGATATATGACGCTTCAGCCTGGATGATCAGTCCTGTGTTGCTCTCGATATTGACAACAGCTGGCCCTTCCCAGAGCACCTATGGTTCAAAGCAAGTGTTTCCAACGCTGAGGATTGGTTGAGTTGAAGTTCATTTCATTGCTTGTTATTTGTTGTGTGATGAAAACTTCAGTGTTTACTAGAATGTTTTGGTGGAAATAATCTATAATCCAACATGTATCCTCGTTGTCGTTGTGTGTTCATGACTTGTTGTATGTAATGAATGGTACATTTGCAAATGCATGTCATAGACTCAATTTATGAATGGTTTTCGAGTCACTTCTTGGAGTGTGAGTACCATAGTAGTATAGCTAGCATCCGGTTAGTATATGAAGTTGCCACGTCACATAGAGCAAACCTAATATTTGAGTATGCTAGCGCTCCACCGGTGCGCCGCTTCAAATGGCGGACGAACTGAGAGGTCGCGTCACCTTGTGTCCAGATCTGAGATGCCACGTGTACCAGATGAATGACCCCAAGTTCGACCACCGTGATGCTAGGTGCGAGCCGAGGAACACTGTTGGAGAGACCCCACACATAATTTTCCTACATTGGTTGTTTGATTCATAGGATAGAATGCTATAGGATTTTTTCCTATGTAATCATGTTTTAATTGGCAATATAGCATCCACTCCAACTTTTGTTTCACTTCCTTTGTTCCTACGAAGAGAGTACTTGCTCTAAATGATGTGTCGCTGCAAGAGCCACCTATATTAATTAACCATGCTCTAAAAAGGTGGAGCAGCTTTGGCTATAGTAGTACTGTACTAGGTTAGTAGGTGACCTTGCGCTTGGCTCTTCTCCTCTTCCAGAAGTTGAACAATAATGATGGTACTACAGTAGTACTTCTGGCAATTTGACACCAAATGAACTGTTGCACGTCCATCGCTTGTAAGCAAAAGTTTCTCCTCGTGCTGCAAGCCATCGCGCACGCGTTGGCAAGGGAGAAGACGTAGTAAGGAAGCTTCTCGTCGTTCTGTGAGTTGACGGGACACATCAATGCTATTTATTAGTAATCTCTTCAAAAAGGGCCGACCATGTCCATGGCTACCATCCCATGCTCTGTCATTGAGTACGTGCACTATTCACGTGCCATCGAGGAGAAAAAATATTGCGTAGTAGGTGCCATCGAAGTGCATGACTCACTTACGCAATGCATATCTCCATTTTCTTACATGACACGCCACCTTGATGCTAGATGTCCCGCGTGTCATGGAGGCATATAGTATGATTTTTAAAATGGAGGCATATAGATGTCCCGCGTGTCGACAAAAGGATGAACAAAGCTCATGTCTTAAACGAAAGAGTGGAAGAACATAGATTCCCGATGACCGAGAAGGAGCAACAAACCTCGCGGTGGAGCGTATGCACTCATAATATTTTATATTATTCAGCGATATAAAATCAACCAAATCTCTCCACGTTCCTATAACACTCGATAGTATGAGAATAACTTTGAACGTAAGCCATTGATTCACTCTATCCAATGGTCATAGTTGGAAAATCCAAACAAAACCAAGCATTGGATCAACTCTTTTAGCACTTAGATTGTTGCCGCCTGCCCACCTAGCCCACCTATATATCTGCTCATGTGTGATGACCAGAGGAGCTATCCACTCAGATTGTATGTTAAAAAGTAAAGGTCGATAACTAATCCGGCACCTCAGGCCAACGCGGCCAGATTGCATTTTGCACGAGAAATTACAAACCATGTTTCGTTGACATGTGGTCCCGTTCCAATATGTCAGTGAGACGACGGTGAGTCCTTTTGTACAATTTCCGAACGGACGTGTAGGCCGGGCGCCTCTTCGTGTACCATGGGGTAAACTGGCAACCGTCCACCGTCTCTTCGCCTTTCCCTCTCGATTTGGAACTGTTGTCGCACGCTCTTCCTCCCTCCTCCATTTGCCTTCACCCTTCCTTCTGCCATTGCTCGATCGTCTTATCCATGGAGGGAACAGGCCGGAAACTACCCCGTTATTCTTGCCCCGATCTGAAAGATGACGTGGTGGAGGAACTCATTAATCGGTGCGACGTCATCACCTCGGCTAGCATGGCAGGTTCGTTCAAGACCATTCTCGATTCAAATAATAACATCATTACAAGGAACCCAGGGGTCCAGGAGCATTTTGATCTCCCCTATCTTCTTTGTCGTGACCCTACTGACTGGCGCGGGGACGAGGGAAGCCTCACCTTGTGCAAGTTGATGTCGCTTGATAATGATACGTATGATGTTAAGATGCCATCGCTTGAGGGCAAGGCTTGGGTAGGCGCAAATGGAGATTGGGTTGTTTATATTGGGTACAATTGCGAGTGGGAACTTGTGAATGTGTACACTCATCACCAGGTTCCACTTACAAAAATCTCAGACTGCCCAGAGGTTGAGCACACCGGTATTCTACGCACATTCAAATACGATCATGGTGACTGTCTTCTATGGAAGATAGCAATTTGTCGAGTTCCCAACCGCTCTTGGCATTATAGGAACTATGGAGTTGTTGCTATCTTCGACAAGCTTGTTGCCATCCTTCGTGGTTCGACTGGATGGATATTGCTCAAAAATCAGTTTCTATACACGGATGGGTACTGTGATGCAATTCAATGCGAGGGTCTTGTGTTTGCTGCCACCACTCATGGCACTGTTTTTGCATGGGATCCTCGTAGTTTTGGTACGTTTGTCTTCCACCGTAATTATAATTGTTTCATCCACATGCATGCGGGTTAGCAAGTTTCCCTTTACTAATTAACCTTTTTCTTGTGTTTCCAAGGTCCTGTGAACATTCCACCACCTATACTTGAAAAAATTTATAACCAAGGGGGAGATGACGATGGTGATGATCACGAGCATGAGGACCCATATACTCAGTGGCACCTGGCAACTTATTCCGATGGATCACCTCTTCTTGTCTGTATACAGGGCACCGCTGATGTGACTAAGGAAGTAGGTGTTGTATCCCATGGTCGCACTCTCCGGACCTACTCCAACATCCGTTGCAGGGTATTCGGGATGGATTCTAGTGTGCTAGCGCCAACACCTTCTCCCTGGTACAGTATTGATAGTCTTGGAGAGAACCCGCTCTTCCTTGGACAAAACTATCCAATGATGGTGAAAGGCGATCCAACTGTTGTTGACACAATGTTACTACCATTTATGAGAAGCAACTATATCTATACCTCGGACATTGCTATGGTTCCCTACCCTGGTCGTGATATAGTAGGCCGCTTTATCCTGGATGATCAGTCCTGCGTTGGTCTCGAGATTGACAGTAGCTGGCCCTTCCCAGAGAATCACTTGTGGTTCAAAGCAAGCGTTTCCAACGCCGAGGATTGGTCGAGTTGAAGTTCATTTCATTGCTTGTTATTTGTTGTGTGATCAAAACTTTAGTATTTATAATGTATCCTTGTTGTCGTTGTGGGTTGATGACCTGTTGTATGTAATAAAATGATATGCCTATGATAAACTTACTAAATTTATGAATGGCTTTCGAGTCGCTTCTCTGAGTGGGTGTTGCGACGAGGCAAACAAATATTTTCCGAATACATAATTGTACGTGCATTGCAACAGGTTATCGAATTAGGCCATTCAACAATAGTACACTATTTGTACTAGCTTCACATGATGCACTATCTCTACATCTACGTACGTAATACAACAAGTTTTAAACTTGAGACCAGCCTTCACCCACCCTCACAAAGAACACTTTTTAACCTAGCACAGACTCCAGGAAATTTGGCCACAGTGTGAGGTGGGCCATATGTTAATGTGTTTGTTGTACGTAACCAGCACCTCGAATCCTCGATACTGCTAGTACTATATAGTAGGGTGGCATGGGCCAGAACAAGCATTCACGTCCAGGAGTGCGGTACATGCCACTAGCACGACTTCCATCTGATACCATATTTCTTGGAGTCTATGCTACATCTATCTCTTCAACCTCGTCGTTTCTCTAACTCAGCCATCACGTGGCGGGCGAGGCGGGGGTTTGCCGATAGTTGGTTTCCTCAACTGTGGTCCCACTTGTAAGGCCAACTCCAATGCACGACCCCAAACAGACCTCTGTTTTGCCCGGATTCTGTCTGTTTGGGTAGGGCAATGGGGTCGTGTCCGGGCCATTTCTCGGATGCGGTGGCCGTGCGCCCAATGCGCAGACGCATGGCCGCGTACATTTTTCTTTGAAAACACATATCTTTTTTTCATCATTGGTTTTTGGTACATGGAAATACATCACCAAAATTTGACTAGAAAAGCAAGACCAAAGAACACAAGAACCACAAAAAATACATTTTAGAAGATATCCAACTTCCATAACTGCTCCTTTAAGTTGGATTAGTGCCTTCTCGATGCATTCATTGTTGATCTGCAGAGGCTCGATCTTGCGTGCTTCTTTCTTGTTCGAGTATAAAGAAGTAGACTTTGCTTCCTTGTATCTAGTCTCATGTCTAGCCTCTATTCTATCAACAAGTGCACTAGTCTCATCTCTAGCCTCTATGCTAGCTAAAAGTGCTACAACATCTACTAAGTTGCGCTCTATCAATATATCGATGTACTCTTCTTCCCAATACCAAAACTTGTATCCATTCTACACAATAAAATTTTAAGTTAGCACAACAAGTCTAATCCGAGAGCACAACCGAAGCTAAAGTAGCACATACCTGCTACCTCTTGAGCATTGCGTTGGATTTCCCGAAGAGGAAGGGATGATGCAACAAAGTAGCGTAAGTATTTCCCTTAGTTTTTGAGAACCAAGGTATCAATCCAGTAGGAGGCTACGCTCGAGTCCCTCGTACCTACACAAAAACAATAGCTCAACGCAACCAACGCGCTTAGGAGTTGTCAATCCCTTCACGGTCACTTACGAAAGTGAGATCTGATACAGATGATAAATAATATTTTTGGTATTTTTGGTATAGAGATGCAAAGTAAATAAAGTAAAAGCAAAGCAATAAAAAAGTGATGGAGATTGATATGATGAGAAAGAGACCCAGGGGCCATAGGTTTCACTAGTGGCTTCTCTCAAGAGCATAAGTATTCTACGGTGGGTGAACAAATTACTGTTGAGCAATTGACAGAATTTAGCATAGTTATGAGAATATCTAGGTATGATCATGTATGTAGGCATCACATCCGAGACAAGTAGATCGAAACGACTCTCCATCTACTACTATTACTCCACTCATCGACCGCTATCTAGCATGCATCTAGAGTATTAAGTTAAAAACAGAGTAACGCCTTAAGCAAGATGACATGATGTAGAAGGATAGTTTCATGCAATATGATAAAAACCCCATCTTGTTATCCTCGATGGCAATGATACAATACGTGCCTTGCTGCCCCTTCTGTCACTGGGAAAGGACACCGCAAGATCGAACCCAAAGCTAAGCACTTCTCCCATGGCAAGAACAACCAATCTAGTAGGC
This sequence comes from Triticum aestivum, assembly GCF_018294505.1. NCBI lineage: Eukaryota > Viridiplantae > Streptophyta > Magnoliopsida > Poales > Poaceae > Triticum > Triticum aestivum. The sequence goes on from NC_057800.1 coordinate 467,002,042, forward strand.
GAAACCAAACTGATAATTCGAAGAGACTTGCAAAGATAACCAATCATACATAAAAGAATTCAGAGAAGATTCAAATATTATTCATAGATAGACTTGATCATAAACCCACAATTCATCGGTCTCAACAAACACACCGCAAAAAGAAGATTACATCGAATAGATCTCCACGAGAGAGGGGGAGAACATTGTATTGAGATCCAAAAAGAGATAATAAGCCATCTAGCTATTAGCTATGGACCCGTAGGTCTGAAGTAAACTACTCACACTTCATCGGAGGGGCTTGGATGATGATGTAGAAGCCCTCCGTGATCGATGCCTCCTCCGGTGGAGCTCCGGAACAGGCCCCAAGATGGGATCTCGTGGATACAGAAAGTTGCGGCAGTGGAATTAGGTTTTTGGCTCCATCCCCGATCGTTTGGGGGTACATGGATATATATATAGGAGGAAGAAGTACGTACGTCGGTGGAGCTTTGAGGGGCCCACGAGGCAAGGGCGCGCCCTAGGGGGGGCGCCCTACCCTCGTGACCACCTCATGGCTTTCTTGACGGAGGGTCCAAGTCTCCTGGATCTTATCTGATGAGAAAATCACGTTTCCGAAGGTTTTATTCCGTTTGGACTCCGTTTGATATTCCTTTTCTTCGAAACCCTAAAACAAGCAAAAACAGTAATTCTGGGCTGGGCCTCCGGTTAATAGGTTATTCCCAAAAATAATATAAAGGTGGATAATAAAGCCCAATAATGTCTAAAACAGTAGATAATATAGCATGGAGCAATAAAAAATTATAGATATGTTGGAGACGTATCAATACCCCATCGGTTGAGCACTTGATCAACACCCATTCGGGATGTTCTGGCATTGTAGACACGCGGCGCAAGACCTTCTTTGGGCAGTCGTCGCACGTAATGAGTGGCAACGGTGCACCGACGAGCTTTTGGGCTAGCACCGAGCCCTGCCGACCGCCATTCATGTATCTGCCAGCGGACCACCGACGGTGTAGATCCGAGCGGAGAGGAGGAGTCAGTACCTGCATGCGGCCTTGTGTCCTTGCCGGGGCCTTCCAGCCCGGTGCCGGCCAGTCCATGGCGTGGCGTGGCCTCCCACAACCGGGCGAGCTCAAGCCCGACCAAATCCGCTCCAAATCCGGTTGCCGGGTGCGCAAAACACATAGCGGTGATTGCGTAGCTCCGGGGCGTTGAGGGAAAGGGGGATGAGCGAGCGCGCATCCAAGCTACACATGCTAGAGTTGGCCTAACGGCATGGTGGGCCAACCGTGTGGGGGTGCCAAGTGGCTTCGCTCGTGTGGGGGACCGAAGCCATCTTGCACGGGCGCTAGGTCTGACAGGACGGCCTTGTCGTCAGTGTGTGACCTCGGCAACCATCTGCTCCCTGCTAGCCTCTTCGTTGACATGTGGTCCCGTTCCCACATGTCAGTGAGACGACGGCTAGTCCTTCTGTACAATTTCCGAACGGATGTCTATGTAGGCCGGGGCGCCTCTTCGTGTACCATGGCAACCATCCACCGACTCTTCGTCTTTCCCTCTCGATTTGGAACTGTTGTCGCACGCTCTTCCTCTGTCCTCCATTTGCCTTCACCCTTCCTTTTGCCATTGTTCGATCGTCTTCTCCATGGAGGGAACAAACCGGAAATGACCCCGTTATTCTTGCCCCGATCTGAATGATGACATGGTGGAGGAACTCATTGATCAGTGCGACGTCATCACCTTGGCTAGCATGGCAGGTTCATTCAAGACCATTCTCGACTCAACTAATAACATCATTACAACGAACCCAAGGGTCCAGGAGCGGTTTGATCTCCCCTATCTTCTGCACCGCGACCCTACTCACTGGCGCACGGACAACGGAGGCCTCACCTTGTGCAAGTTGGTGCCGCTTGATAATGATACGTGTGATGTTAAGATGCCATCGCTTGAGGGTAAGGCTTGGGCAGGCGCGAATGGAGATTGGGTTGTTTATATTGCACTAGTGCGTGTCGGTCCTAAACAAACAATTTAAAACCCCTTTCCACGACGGCATCTGGAACTGTCGCCAAGTGAGTGTGGGCGATAGGGTGGTCATTCCCACACGACCTAGAAACCACCGGGGATATGCCCTCCTAGCACACACGTTCGGCAAAATGAGGTCGTGTGTGACCGACGAGCGCTCAAATACGGAAATACATATAGTAGAGCTAAAAAATACAATTATACGGCGAAATTGTTTCCAACCGCAAGTACATCCCACACAGTCAGTCCCTGCTTAACGTTTCCGTTCGTATGTACATCCCACACAATCGCTCCAAGGAAAACGTTTCCGTTCACAGGTACATCACACACAATTTTTCCCGTCAAATCGTTTGTGATAGCGTTGTCATTGCACACGATATTAATAATTTTATTGTTTGTGTTATTGAATGCATCACACACAGTGCATAGAAAGAAACTGTGTGGCAAAGGTTGTCCATCACACACACTTTTTATGTGATAAACGTTTGCGCAAGGTGGCCTAATGCAAACAGTTTTCAAGAGGAAGTCGTGTGTGCAACGGAGATTGATCGCACACGTAGTGGATCCTAGAAACATTTCTGATCTCCACGTATATCGCAAACGTTTCGCTTTTGCAAACCGTGTGTAGTGTAATCCCTATTTAATCCATAATTAATCCAATTAATCCGTAGTTTAAAAATCACATGTTATGAATTTGAAAGTTGGCAATCACTTATTTCATATCCAACCATGTTTGTTACAAATATATTTTCAACCACGAATCCATAATTCAATGCACAGGTACATATACTGAAGAACTACAGAAGCACCAAGTAAAGAATGATGAACCACAGTTGTACTAAAGACTGTAAAGAGAGAGGCGAAAGACATTCTGGTTGCTAGAGAAGGTGAAGGGGAATGCCCATAGTGTGCCCTCCTCCATGCATAAGGCGCGCACGACTCTAGGCCAACCCCTTGTGATGGCTGCCCGTCCATCCTTCACTGTCTTCATTAGGACTTCTAGATGCTCATTGTAGTCTGGATGAAATACTTTAACCTTCATTGCGTGTCAACCAATCATGTACTTTGCGAGGTAATCTTGAGTGAACTGCTTCGGGAACCACTGGGAACGAAAAACATTCAGACATTGTTGTCTAACAACTCATTATGAGCAGTAAAAAGAGAAGGCTGTTACCATCCTACAGCTCACTGTTGTGTTGGATAGAGCATAAACAAATAATTTTCTTGCCACCATTCATATCTTTTTGCTAATAATCCTTATCAGTTTCCTCACTTGATGCTTGTTCCTCAATATCTCATTGCCCCATACGCAAAAAGGGTCGATGCGTGGATCCTTGCCAAGGGCATATGTACTGTCGGTGTCAAAACCGGCAGATCTCGGGTAGGGGGTCCCGAACTGTGCGTCAAGGCCGGATGGTAACAGGAGACAAGGGACACGATGTTTTTTACCCAGGTTCGGGACCTCTCGATGGAGGTAATACCCTACTCCTGCTTGATTAATATTGATGATATGGGTAGTACAAGAGTAGATCTACCACGAGATCAAGGAGGCTAAACCCTAGAAGCTAGCCTATGGTATGATTGTTGTGTATGGAGTTGATTGCCTACGGACTACAACCCTCCGGTTTATATAGACACCGGATAGGGTTAGGGTTACACAGAGTCGGTTACAAGGGTAGGAGATCTTGAATATCTGCATCGCCAAGCTTGCCTTCCACGCCAAGGAAAGTCCCATTCGGACACGGGACGAAGTCTTCAATCTTGTATCTTCATAGTCCAGGAGTCCGGCTGAAGGTATAGTCCGGCTACCCGAACACCCCCTAATCCAGGACTCCCTCAGTAGCCCCTGAACCAGGCTTCAACGACGACGAGTCCGGCGCGCAAATTGTCTTCGGCATTGCAAGGCGGGTTCCTCCTCCAAGTCCTTCATAGAAGATTGTAAACACCAAGAGTAGTGTCTGGCTCTGCAAAATAAGTTTCGACATATTGCCATAGAGAGAATAATATTGGCACAAATCAAATCTGCCGTCGTATTCTGCAGTGCGTCATCACACTACGGCCAAGTCCTTTACTCGAATCGTTTTTACTTTTCCACCTCAGCACGTTTTGCGAGGCGGTTTCCTTGGCACGTCTTGTCAAAGCAGAGATCGTGTACCCCTTTTACGGGATTCTCATCAATACAGACGTGGGTAACCCAATCGTGCCTGTTAGCATGTTTTCTCGATTAAAGGCGAGTCCTAAACGGTTACGGGGAGGGCTCCTGGTATTCAACCTCTTATAAAGAGACCAAGGCCTTACTCCTTTTTCGAATCTCAAACGAGTTCGCTCGTCGCCTCAAGTTCCAACACCCTAGGCTCCAGATTCCAGGCGCTTCGGACCTTCGACAATGTCTGGTTCCGACCTTCAAGGCCGATGGATGCCCTCCTCCGTCACGGAGGAGGACGTGCTAAAGTTGAGAGAGGCTAAGTTCTTGACCGCCGAAATTCCACATAGGTTGCCTGCTCAAAGGCAGGCTACTCCCAGTCCCTAGCCTGGTGAGAGCGTAGTGTTCATGTCTCACTTCCTTCGGGGGTTAGGCTTCCCGATGGATCCCTTTGTGAGGGGGCTACTATTTTATTACGGGCTGGAATTTCATGACTTAGCTCCGGAGTCCATCCTCCACATTTCCTCACTCATCGTTGTGTGCGAAGCGTTCCTCCGTGTTACTCCTCACTTCAGATTATGGCTCAAGACCTTTGGAGTGGATCCGAAGATGATTGAGGGACGGCACGCAGAGTGCGGAGGCGCTGTCATAAGTAAGAATGCTGATGCTCCATGGCCCGAGGGCTCCTTTCAAGAGGAGCTCGGCTTGTGGCAACGAGAATGGTTCTATATCACTGCTCCCAGGAGCGCCAAGTGGGCGGCGCCTCCTGCCTTTCGCTCGGGTCCCCCATCACAGCTAGCGTCATGGGTCAACAAAGGATTAGATTGGGGGTTATCCAAAGACGTGCCCTTGTTGCAGGGCCGCATCAGGGATCTCTTAGAAAGAGACCTCAACCTGGTCAAGGTGACGCAGGTCATGCCGATTCGCCGAACACTGCCTGGCAAACGTTGCTCCCTTCGTCTGTGGGAGTTTAATCCGGAGGGACCACGAGCTCTCCAACATTTTATGGGCGCAACGCCCGTGGAGATGTATAAACTGTTCTTCGGATCACAAATGATGTGTCCGGATTTGACCGAGGACGCAGGCCTAAGCTGCAATCGCCCGGATACCCAAGTAAGTAACCTTGTGCCCGGACCTACTATCCATATAATCGTCATAAACTTGCCCCTAAAAGAGTTTTCCTTTTAAACAAGAGTGGATAGCGAAGGAAAAGCTGATCAGGTGTCTGGCTCCCCTTCCCGAAACCAGGCGGGATCCCGTGCTTGTCAGGATGTTGAAGATAATGCCTTTGGAGGGAAGTAAGGAGAAGGACAAGGGAACTATGGCCTCCTCGAACGAGGCTGCTCCGAAGGGAGGAACCGACAATTCCTCTCCCAAGGGGAAGAAGAGGGCCGCCTCTGACGACCCGGAGACTATGGCCCCGAAGCGGGGGAGAAAATTCGGGTCCGATGCCAGGGAGTTCCTCGGCTGAACTACGCCCTCAAAGGGATCAGCCCTCCAGCGAGCCGTAAGTAGAGAGAGGTTTTCCTTTTGAGGGATGAGAGAAATCCTTGATTTATATCTGAGAAGATTAACTGAAATTTTACCTTGTAGTTCGGACCTCAGCCCTTCTCAGCAGAGCTCGTCTTCGGGGGATCTTCTTCCGGATATGATGGAGAGCGGGACGCCTCCCCCTGCCGTACCGCCTAGTGAGGCGGGCGACCCTGAGGTGTCGTCGCGGAGGGTTTCTCTGAATCGGCAGGGGCGGAAGATAGCTATGTGGCCCCCCAAGGCTCTCCGCGTCCGGCCTTCGAAAGAGGCCATAGGACAAGTCCGACACTGTCTGGTGCTCGGCTGGAGGAGCTAAAGATTCTGCTGGGGCGAGCTTCTATCTCAGAGGAGCACCGTGCATTGATGGGCACGGTGATTGAAAGGATTTCATCCGCAGAAAGCGGATTACATGAGGCCGTCAAAAGTTTACTGACGGGTTTTGAGGTACGTTAGATAATGTACACTTTTGTCAGTTGCGCATAAGTAAGATGCGCCCTGTGTAGATAGTAGCCCCTGAGACTCTGCGTGTTGTCAAGAAATGACGACACGCAGAGGATCATAATCCTAGGTCTAAGATGTCGCCTTTGAATGTAGGTGGCGAGGTGTCCGGAATCAAGCCGAACTGATGATGTGGCCGAACTAAAGTGGCAACTAGACGTGGCAGATGCCGACATCGCGCTTGTCAACAAGCGGCTTGATGAGGCTCAAGGTATGTAATTCTTCGGGCGGCATCAGGTAAGAGGAGCTTCATGCCAGTGTCTTACAATGTGTGCGCTTGACGCAGATGGTACGGCCGCCGTGGAGAATCTTAGGGCAGAACTTGCCCGAGCTAAGGAGCAAGCCAGAAAAAGCGATGCGGCTGCCGAGAAGGCCCTTGAAGAGCTGAGAGCCGAACAGGCTGCTCACTGCCGAAGCAAAGAAGAGATGGCCGAGATGGCCGAGAAGTTAAAGAGCGCTGCATACCGTTGCAAACTTCTTGAGAAAGAAGACCGGGCGAGACAGACGGACTTAGAGAAGGTCGTTGCCGATGCCAAGGACGCTCGCTTTGCGATGAGAGCTGCGAAGGAGGAGCTGCGTCAGGCCGAACAGATTGTGGCCGGAAAGCCCTTTATGCTGCGGAGGAAGTTTTGTGATCCGAAGTTTGCTCCGTTGGACCAGATGTGGAGTGTGGAGGACACCTATCTGGATTTGGCAGCATGTGCTGCTGATGCGACCGAACACTTTCGAGATCTAAAAGATCGCGAAGTGGAAAAGCTTTTCTGGTCATAGTTCCACAATCCAGAGCGTCCACTGGCAGTGGACGATCGCCTGGCTCAATGGGCCGAACTGAATAGATTGTCCGGACTCGCCATGAAGTACGTCATGGGTCATCCGTGGCCTGGAAGATCGGAGCCGAAGAGTTATTTCAGCTTGGTGCAGCAATTCCTTGACGCCGTGCCGCGTATAAATGCAATGAAGAGGTCAACATGCATAGAGGGCGCTAGGATGGCTCTTGCCCGTGTTAAGACATACTGGGCAGAGATGGAGACCACCGTTGTTGCGTCCCAAGATTCGGACAAAAGCCGAGTACCCTCCAAGCACTATTTCCAGGAAGTTCTTGAAGGCGCTCGTGTAATAGAGACGCAGTGCCCGAAAGATGCTATGTTATGATATCATATGTATTTATAAAGTAATATTTTGATAAACTGTAGTGGCCTTTTTTATACTTGTGCCTCCAAGTATTGGGAACACCTCCTGTGCGGCCGTTTTAAGATATATATATATATATATATATATATATATATATATATATATATAGAATCTGAAAGATGGCAGTCGTTGGCTTCAGCCCCCACGCACATAGTACGGGGGTGCTCGCAGAAGACGCATTTTCACACTTAACCCAACGTCTTGGTCCTATAAAGGAGGTGATAGCGCAGCGGGCCAGGCAACCGGACTTTAATGCTTTAACACTTTCACTTAGCCATAGGAGTTTGACAATGAGACTATTTAGGTAGCTCCTTGGTGGCAACTGCGCTCGTCCGAGTTCGGGGCGCGTATGTGCCTGACCGGAAGCGGCCCTTCGTTAAAGCGGAGGAATCCAATAGATTCCGATAGGTCATCGAGTGGCTGACCAGTCTCACGCTATATCATGACAGTCAGTTTTCGGCTTTCTCTACTGAGGTGCTCACTCGGCCGAACCGGGGCACAATCGCAGTAGTTCTCCTGATGCTACCTTAGCCTATAGAGCGGAACGTAAGGTAGCCGAACTCAGGAGCCGGGCAACCCAACATTTGACCAAAGACATGATTCGGAGCTGATGCATATAATGCCAAAACTCGCAACGCCGAACACTCCCTAAGGTGTTCGGTCTTTATGAGTGCGGGCGAAACAACAGTCTTTATTAAAAAAGCCCCTAGTGTCCAGGTACGAGCAAAAATTCTGACGTGGCCACATGCCAAGACGCCAGCCTCCTCCTTGGTTATATCAGAAAGAAAAAACCAGGGGATGTGTAGCAACAAGAGATAGTAAAAAAGGTTTACGCAGGGTCTTAATCTAAAAAGAATCCTTTAGGATGGGTCCCTACTGCACGTCTGCGCCTGTGTCTCCGTTGTGCCATATCCTGGACGGGCGCCGCACGACGTTCATCTGTAAAAGAGAGGAACTGAGTTGAAAATGGGTCATGCCAAAAAAGTTTAAAATAAGCAAAGTATAAAGTAAGATATATAAGATTGAGCTTTATCGTCTCTTATTGTATATGCCTGGAGCCCCTAGTGCGGGGGTATATGGCTTCTAGGCCTGCATCAATGATGATTTTGCAGCGAACTCGTCTATCCACGTTCGTGGTCTTGAATGACCTATTTCGAAGTTTTTTTGGCCGGTGAGGCCATTTTTCTGTGGGGCTGTCAAAGCGGCCGCACGGTCCTCCGCTTGGGGAGGCGCACTTTAGTGCTTCCCCTTCAAAGAGATGATGCCTCGTGGACCGGGCATCTTAAGCGTAAGAGATGCATAATGCGGTATTGCGTTAAAGCGAGCGAAAGCTTCACGTCCCAGTAGTGCTTGATAGCGACTTGAAAACGGGACGATATGGAAGGTCAGCTTTTCGCGGCGGAGGTTATCGGCAGAGCCGAATATGACTTCGAGCCGAAGAAAACCCATACAATGGGTGTCTGGACCAGGTATTACCCCTTGAAAGGAGGTTTTGCTGCGGTGGATTCTTGCTAGGTTTATCCCCATGTGTTGGATTGTATCCTGATATATCAGGTTTAGTCCACTGCCGCCGTCCATAAGGACATTTGAAAACTGGAGTCCGCCAATTATTGGATCGAGTATCAAGGCAGTCTAGCCTACATTCTTGATATTCGTAGAATAATCTAGCTGATCGAAGATTATCGGTTTTGACAACCAGTGGCAGGACCCTTTGGGGATGGGCCGTGTGGTGCGTACCTTTACTGGTGCCGCACGTTTTGTTATGTGAAGTGAGTTCACTGTTTTTACTTCTTGTGGGAAGTTCTTTTGTTTCCTGGTGCTCTGCTTTTGGGGTTCATCCTCGTCTTCGCTTGGTGTGTCGAGCCCCTTGTGTTCGGCATTGAGTCTGCCGGATTGTTTGAAAACCCAGTAGTCTCTGTGGGCATGGTTAGAAGGCTTCCCGGGAGTACTGTGTATCTGACATATCCTGTCCAGGATTTTATTTAGGTTGGATGGATCGTCCCTGTCATCCTTGGGGGGCGATTTTTCCTGATTTTGTCGTGAGCCTTTGAATCCGGCATTGACTGCCGTGCTCTTCAGACTTTTGTCCTTAGTCCAGCGACGGTCCTTGTTGCGTCGCGGTTTTCCGTTTCCATCCCTAGTTTCGGATGTACTTCGGTCGCTGGGGCTGCACCTTGCCAACCAGCTATCCTCCCCTACACAAAAGCGGGTCATGAGGCTTGTTAGTGCGTCCATTGTTCTTGGCTTTTCTTGGCCGAGGTCTCTGGCGAGCCATTCGTCTCAGACGTTATGCCTGAAAGCTGCTAAGGCTTCGGCGTCCGGACAGTCGACTATCTGATTCTTTTTAGTGAGGAATCTATTCCAGAACTGCCGAGATGATTCTCCGGGTTGTTGAGTTATGTGACTAAGATCGTCTGCATCCGGAGGGCGGACATAGGTCCCTTGAAAGTTCGCTCGGAAAGCATCCTTGAGCTCTTCCCAGCTTCCAATTGTGTTTTCGGGAAGGCTTTTAAGCCAATGCCGGGCTGGCCCTTTAAGCTTAAGAGGTAGATATTTTATGGCATGGAGATCATCTCCTCTAGCCATGTGTATGTGGAGGATATAATCCTTGATCCAAACTCCAGGGTCTGTTGTTCCATCATATGCCTCTATGTTTACGAGTTTGAATCCCTCTGGGAATTCATAGTCCAGGACCTCATCGGTGAAACATAGGGGGTGTGCGGCGCCCCTGTATTTGGGTGTGCCGGATTCTGATGATGGCTTCATAGCGTTGCTTACGAGTGCTTGCTTTCTTGGCCCATAAATGGACCTGACTGGGCCATGATGCGAATCCTTAAGTGGGTCGCATGCCGATTTAGGTGCGGCGCCACTTGCCGCTTTATGGGGTCGTCTATCCGACCGTGTGGCTTTTTCGTTTTTTGAATGCGAGGGCTCTAGGGTCTCTTCGTCGAATTCACGCAGTAGCTTTCTTTTCGGATAGCTTTTAGTGCGGCGACTGTCGCCGTACTTATCTGTGGTATTGATTACTTTGCTCCATCTAATCCGGAGTGCATCTTCCGCTGTTTTTAGCTTCCGCTTCTACTTTTTTAGGCTGCATGCAGTTGCAATGAGCCTCTCGTGGAGATTCTTCTGCTCCATTGGTTTATTCGGCGTGAGGTCGTTCGGAATGCCGTTTTCGCCGGAGGAGGGATGTTCGGTTTCTCTATCCGTGTTGCCCTGTTCGGTCGGTTGCTCTAAGGCATGTTCATCGTCTACCGGCTCGTCCTGCTCTATGGCTGGGTTTTTGTCGAGGCGGGGCTTGGGTCGTCGTTTACGCCGATGCTTTGATTGCTTTTTGGGGGGTTGATCTCCCGTCCCATCCCCTTTTTCCTCGTTGTCGCTTCCTTTAGGGGTATCCACCATGTACACGTCGTGAGATGAGGTGGCTGTCCAATGCCCTATGGGCGTTGGTTCGTCAGTATCTCCTGCATCGTCATCCATGCTGTCGATGTCTCCGGAGTCGATGTTGAGCACGTCGTTTAAATTGTCGACAGTGGCTACCAAGTGGGTGGTGGGTGGGCTTTGAATTTCTTCATCGTCCGTATCCCATCCTCGCTGACCGTAGTTCGGCCAGGGCTCTTCTGATAAGGAGAGAGACTTGAGAGAGTTCAAGATATCGCCACAAGGCGAGTGCTGAAAGATGTCTGCGGCGGTGAACTCCATTATCGGCGCCCAATCGGATTCGATTGGCAGGGGTGCGGGGGGTTCGGAGTCCGGGAAGGAGTCTGGATCCTTGGAGTCACGGGTCGTGCAGAGTGTGAGGCTAGCGTTCGGCTCGATCGCTTTCGGGATCGCAGCCCCCGAGGTGACGTCCAACCGCTCATCCTCAATTGGCGCAATAGGCTCCGAGTTAGGGGTCAGAACCGATGCGTGTGCGGCCTCCAGGACACTGTCCGGGGGCAGAGCTAGATCATGCCCCTCGAGATAGTGCGGTGCGCTTGGCCGTGGCTCGAGCCCGTCGAAGATCAAGTCTCCGCGGATGTCAGCCGTGTAGTTTAAGCTTCCAAACCTGACTTGATGGCCAGGGGTGTAGCTTTCGATCTGCTCCAGGTGGCTGAGCAAATTGGCCCGCAGAGCGAAGCCGCCGAAGACGAAGATCTGTCCGGGGAGAAAAGTCTCACCCTGGACCGTATCGTGGTTGATGATTAAAGGAGCCATCGGGCCTAAAGGCGACGACACAGAGGAACCCTCAATGAGAGCACCAATGTCAGTGTGAAAACCGGCAGATCTTGGGTAGGGGGTCCCGAACTGTGCGTCAAGGCTGGATGGTAATAGGAGACAAGGGACACGATGTTTTTTACCCAGGTTCGCGCCCTCTCGATGGAGGTAATACCCTACTCCTGCTTGATTAATATTGATGATATGGGTAGTACAAGAGTAGATCTACCACGAGATCAAGGAGGCTAAACCCTAGAAGCTAGCCTATGGTATGATTGTTGTGTATGGAGTTGATTGCCTACGGACTATAACCCTCCGGTTTATATAGACACCGGATAGGGTTAGGGTTACACAGAGTCGGTTACAAGGGTAGAAGATCTTGAATATCCACATCGCCAAGCTTGCCTTCCACGCCAAGGAAAGTCCCATCCGGACACGGGACGAAGTCTTCAATCTTGTATCTTCATAGTCCAGGAGTCCGGCTGAAGGTATAGTCCGGCTACCCGAACACCCCCTAATCCAGGACTCCCTCATGTACATACAAGCAACAAGTCAATATTAGAAGCTAACTAGTGTCCAGGCCTAGATCTATATGCACTACATTATGGAACGACAGGGGGGGGGGGGTACAAGACGAGGGATGAAGCTAACCTCGGCGGAAAATGGTAGCCACTCCCGTTGTTGTCCTGCATAAGCAGTGGAAAGGCATGATAAGTACAACAATCTTAACATCAAACAAATATAGAAAGGTAAACAACATCATCTCCAAATGATAGCTTGAATGTGTTGGTTTCAGCATGCTATTAAAGCAGATATAAAATGGAAGGCAATGTTACCGACAGTAGGCTTAACAGCCATCAAATATTGCAATTCAAACTGGTATTGTTGAAAATGAATAGAACATAGGTAATGCTTAAACATCACACTGGATAAATGTATAAAACTAAAAATAAAGGGCATGTGTTAACTACACCAGGAATAACTGGAACCAAATATAGTCGTTCAAGCTGGTATTGATGTAGTCGAGCGGCACAGTTCCGACATGCACATAATGAACCACACATTGTGAATGACTAAAATAAACAAGGCATAAACGACCAGTATAACAACCAAATATAGCCATTGAAAACTGGACAGAGTCTCACTGCAACAAACCTAACAAGAAAATACAGATAAACAGGGCATATGCTTGAAAACTGGACAAATGCTCACTGCAACCAACCTAACAAGCAGATAAAGATAAACAAGGCATCTGCTTGATAACTGGAGAAATGCTAAAAAAGCAACCTAACAACCAAATATAGATAAACAAGGCATCTGCTTGATAACTGGACAAATGCTAAAAAAACAACCTATCAACCAAATACAGATAAACAAGGCATCTGCTTGATAACTGGACAAATACTCACTGCAACCAAACTAAGAACCAAATACAGATAAACAAGGCATCTGCTCGATAACTGAAAAAATGCTCACTCGAACCAACCTAACAACCAAATACAGATAAACAAGGCATATACTCACTATAAACAACCAAATATAGCCATTCGTGAAACTAAAGTGGACAATTCATACTTAAACATCACATAGACCTATTGAGCAATACGTTTTTGCATAACTGAAATAATTAAACATGGCATAGTTAAAGCACCGCACGGCAAATGCTATTACAACAAAGTGTACAGCTTGGCAAGCTAGAAAAGGTAATATTTGCTGATAGAATGTTGCCTCACATTTCATGGACGGGATCCTTCCAGTTGGAAGAGCACAGACCCATGGTGCGCTCTCTGATGTCACAGATGGGTTGTTTCACCTTGGAAGAACCTTCGTGGGTGCCCTCCTCATGGTCGTGGTCGATGAGATCTGACTTGGCAATTGAGGATCCCAAGCCGCCGCCGTAGAACGTGTCCTTCAGAAGTGATAAAATGGGCTCGATGGCGTATAAAGCTCGCAAATCCTTGACCACTTGGTGGAGGAGATCAGCGGCAGGGCCGTCGAAGAGATCGACAACAGTTGAACCAGAGGGGTTGGGGATGGACCACTTAACCTGTGACATGGCCCGTGTGAAGCCGTCAGTGTGGACGAGCTTGATGTCATAGCCAGCTTTCCCGAGATACAGTAATATGCTAGCCCGCTGACATGAAGCCTTCAGCATGGAAATGTAGTAAACATCATCACCGGCTTCTGCGGTGATGTGTTGCTCCAGGATCGACAGGTCGGGGCGAATGGCGGCCACCTCGCCAACGTCCGCCAGAGAGGCCATGATAAACCTCTTCTTGGCCGAACGCTCGTCGGGCTCCCCGGGATACGTGGTCGAGCTTAGGCTACGACATTCTGGAGCAGGGGATGTGGATCTGGCGGGGAGGGACACTGCAGGCCTCATCTAAAAACTCAGGGGAGTGGGGCGACGGTATGGGAATCGCTAGATAACCTGAACTTTATTATCTAAGCTAGGAGGAACGGGCAGACCGACAGGGTTGGCAGCGGCGCCGACGGCGGCCGCGAGCTAGGGTTCAAAGGGGGGAGGGGCGGGAGGGGGACTGTGGAGGGGGTGGTGTTTGAGGATACGCCGCGGCTACTGAAAATTTTAGTAATGGTGGGTGGAGATGGTGGTGGACGAGGGAGGGAGATGGTTCAAGTGCCTCGACTGCTAAAATATGCGTGTATGATAATAAGGAAAAGTGGCGCGGATCCGCCGATTTTTGCAATGCTCAAGGTGGGTAGTTTGTTTTTTATATTTCTAGCTAGCTGGTCTATTGCACATGGTTCGTCCTAATTTCCAAATAAACTTACCCGCCTTTAGTTTCCACAGGTGGTGGTTTTACAGCGCACTTGCATCGCATACGGTTAAGCCGGTGCCTCCACCCTTTGCTCGCGCTTGCGCGGTCGTGGTGATTTCAGCGCACTTGCATCACACACGGTTGAGCCAGTACCTCCACCTTAGTTTTCTCGCGCTTGCGCGGTTGTGGTGATTCACATCGCACTTGTATCGCACACGGTTTACATATTATACCCCATGTTCGTTGAGGACCATCGGAGTCTTTGTAGCAAAATATAATGTCAGGGAGGGTCAAAAGACAGCCACACCAGCATGTGGCCCAAATATATATGAGTGAAAAGGGTGGTATGTGATGTTTAAAATTCCAATGCACAACTTTGACCCCACGGGCCCACGGTTGGGCGCGTCATTGAAGATCGATGAGAGGGTTCAGAAGTCAAGAACCACCTGGAAGTGGCCAAATATATGTACGAATATTGGGGATATTTAAAACTTTAAATACACAATGCATAACTTTGGTGGCACCTGCCTCGCAAACCCGAAAGCACCCTAACAACCACCTAGCTAGGATATATATAATGACATAATGTCGTACGTAGCTAGGATGCTTGGCCCACCACCTCCCACTTAGTGTCAGCGAGGCGGATGCACGTAATGATCGATACTTTGGTCATACATGCATGTCGACATGACCTACCATAAGACGGACCAATGAATCTTTTGTTTGGTCAAATGACAGTTGTTGTTGTCGATAAACCGCTTGGGCCAATAGATTGAACCATCGTAAACATCGCATGAAAGGGACCACAAAACCAGCACCTCTTGCATGCGGCCCAAAATGGTGTACGTTGGGAAGGGGTGATGTGTGTTTTCAATATAGAATAATGTACAATTTAGATGTGGTGCCTACCTCTCGATACAGACAACAACCATGAAGGCAAGGTAGTTAAGGACGAGATACATACACAGGGTTTGATTTAGGTCGAACCCAGCAATCCGAGCATGTGGGAGGGAATCCTGACAACGCATGAGCTCGAGTTTTGATTGACCGGCATTTGACGGTGACCGGCCCTAACATGAACTAGGAGGAATCCATTCATGGCAAACACATACCCCTCATTATCGGTCAAAGAGATGATATATATACACTCGGGGAGCCCACATATATCCGTGTCGTCACAAAAAACCGCACAAGGGAGACATGGTCGATCAGAAGACCCCGTATACACTGCATGTGGCCCAAAAATATGTATGGGTACGGTGGTGTATCATGTGTTTAAATCCCAAATGCACAACTTCGATGGGCCACGCCAAGTACATTACAAACCGAACACCGTACCCCCGACTCCAAGCCTGGTTCAATACCTACGATGTCAGTTTCCCAACTTCGAGGCAGCAGCGGGGGGGGGGGGGGTCGTCCCACGCATGCGCTCAAACTTTATTTTGTCTAGCATGGGACACATATATATATATATACATCTATACACATATATAGTGTGCGAATAACTATGAAAGTTGCTCGTTGGATGAAGCCAATCCGACGGTACAGAGATGGCAAATCCGATCACTACTGGCCGTTGGATATCATCTACATTCCACCAGATTCTGCCACATGTACAATCTAGAAGACTCCATGGTTGAATTTAAGCATAATGCACAAACCTCTAAACACAAGCACTTCTCCTTTATTCTCTAGAATCTTCCATATCTTAATTGCCCAAACCTTTTTTTCTAAATGAATTGTCACTATTTGTTTTTACCTTTACAATGCACAATTCCACGAATCTTAAAATAGTTTTTTACAAAACTAATTGATTTTGGATGAGATGAACAATAAGAATTAAACGAACATCTACATCATGCATATCTGGGAGAAGAGGCGGGAAACCGATGAGAGGAGTGGCGAGAAACAGTAGCCTGTTTTGAGTGAAAACCTAGTAGAGAAGGAAGCGTGAGCTACACAACACATGCGCGCAGTGCTTACCCATGTACTGCATGTGCTGTCGAAAGGGATCAGGGTTGCCGTTCGATCTGGGAGCATCCAACGATGCACACGTACGATCCATGGGGTTTGGGTTCTGGCCAGTCAGAATGCAAGACTCAGATCGCGTGCGTAGCCGGGGGGGAATGTCATATGGAAACCAACATTCGGTGGAAACTGGTGAAAACCACGAGAAAAAGATGTTTTGAAGTTTCAAAAAAATCAAAAAAATGCGGGATGTCAAGAAGATGATGTTTTATTGGCACACAAAATTTCAAGTTGAAACACATTAAGAGATGTGCGCTATGTGATACATCTCCAACGTATCTATAATTTTTGATTGTTCCATGCTATTATTTTATCTGTTTTGGATGTTAATGGGCTTATTTATACACTTTTATATTATTTTTGGGACTAACCTACTAACCCAAGGCCCAGTGCAAATTGTTGTTTTTTTGCCTATTTCAGTGTTTCGTAGAAAAGGAATATCAAATGGAATCCAAACGGAATGAAACCTTCGGGAGAGTTATTTTTGGAACAAACGTGATCCAGGGGACTTGGAGTAGACGTCAAGAAAGAAACAAGGTGGCCACGAGGCAGGAGGGCGCGCCCCCACCCTCGTGGGACCCTTGCGGCTCCACCGACCTACTTCTTCCTCCTATATATATCCATATACCCTGAAAACATCTAGGAGCACCACGAAACCCTATTTCCACCGCCGCAACCTTATGTACCCAAGAGATCCCATCTTGGGGCCTTTTCCGGAGCTCTGCCGGGGGGGAATCGACCATGAAGGGCTTCTACATCAACACCATAGCCTCTCCGATGATGTGTGAGTAGTTTACCACAGACCTTCGGGTCCATAGTTATTAGCTAGATGGCTTCTTCTCTCTCTTTGGATCTCAATACAATGTTCTCCTCGATCTTCATGGAGATCTATTTGATGTAACTCTTTTTGCGGTGTGTTTGTCGAGATCTGATTAATTGTGGGTTTATGATCAAGTTTATCTATGAACAATATTTGATTCTTCTCTGAAATATTTTATGTATGATTGGTTTTCTTTGCAGGTCTCTTCGAATTATCAGTTTGGTTTGGCCTACTAGATTGATCTTTCTTGCAATGGGAGAAGTGCTTAGCTTTGGGTTCAATCTTGCGGTGTCCTTTCCCAGTGACGGCAGGGGCAGCAAGGCACGTATTGTATCATTGCCATCGAGGATAAAAAGATGGGGTTTATATCATATTGCTTGAGTTTATCCCTCTACATCATGTCATCTTGCCTAATGTGTTACTCTGTTCTTATGAACTTAATAGTCTAGATGCATGTTGGATAGCGGTTGATGTGTGGAGTAATAGTAGTAGATGCATAATCGTTTCGGTCTACTTGTCGCGGACGTGATGCCTATATACATGATCATGCCTAGATATTCTCATAATTATGAACTTTTCTATCAATTGCTCAACAGTAATTTGTTCACCCACCGTAATACTTATGCTATCTTGAGAGAAGCCACTAGTGAAACCTATGGCCCCCGGGTCTATCTTTTATCATATAAGTTTCCAATCTACTTTATTTTTCAATCTTTACTTTCAATCTATATCATAAAAATACCAAATATATTTATCTTATTATTATCTCTATCAGATCTCACTCTCGTAAGTGACCATGAAGGGATTGACAACCCCTTGATCGTGTTGGTTTCGAGGTTCTTATTTGTTTGTGTAGGTACGAGGGACTTGCGTATAGTCTCCTACTGGATTGATACCTTGGTTCTCAAAAACTGAGGGAAATACTTACGCTACTTTGCTGCATCACCCGTTCCTCTTTAAGGGAAAACCAATGCAGTGCTCAAGAGGTAGCACTATGAAAAAGACAAAATCAGTGTTGAATAGTGCCGAATAGTAATGTCACTATTCAGGGCGGAATTTGTCTATTTCATAGCTCACATCTCGTAATGTTTTTCAACTTGAAACATCACCTTCCTAACATCCCACATTTTTTCAGATTTTTATGAAACTTTAAAATATGATTTCCACGAAGTTTTCATTGAATATTAGCTTTCGTGAGTGTACCGTGTGCTATTTGAAAACATTTCGTGAGAAGAATCTCGGTTTTTAAATCCCCATAAATCCAAAACTAAGCTGAAAATCATGAGACCTGCCATAGTGTCACGACATTGCACTTATATGTTGACGAATTTTTTTCGTCCATTGTGGTGCAAGTTTTATTACAAGCCTCTTACGAACCGGAGCTTCTCTCAAAGAAGCCTCGTGGTTCCGATAGGGAAATGTGTCCCCCTTGTGGGCGAAACGTAATCACTGCATCTTTTCACCTTGTATTTTCTTCTACGAGCAACATGGAATGACAGGATATTCGTGCTGAAATTTAAACTTATTCAGGGTTCGTTTGGCCTTTTTATACACTAATTGAGTTTCCTAGGCATTTAATGTCCATAATTCAAATCTAAACTACAAATACATGCTCCAGTTCACCAAAATGGCTAGAAAAATTATACATGTGTCCTTGGGTGCATGTTTAGGTCCCATGCCAGGAATGGGAACGAATTACAACCGTACTGGTGTCATGGCTCGTACTCAAACATTTCGATTCTCGGTTTTTAAGTCCCCATAAATCCTAAACTCGCCAGAAAGTCATCAAAGGTGGCATGGTGTCACGTCATGGCACATATCTGTCGTGGTAAAAACATTATCCAATTTGGGCCAAGCTTTATTACAAACCTCTTACAAAAACTGGAGCTTCTCTCAAAGAAGCCTCGTGGTTCTGATAGGGAAACGTGTTCCCCTTGTTGGCGAAACATAATCACTACCTCTTTTCACCTTGTATTTTCTTCCATGGGCAACATGGAACCACATGATATCCATGTTGAAATTTAAACTTATTCAGGGTTCGTTTGGCCTTTTTATACACTAATTGAGTTTCCTAGGCATTTAATGTCCATAATTCAAATCTAAACTACAAATACATGCTCCAGTTCACCAAAATGGCTAGAAAAATTATACATGTGTCCATGGGTGCATGTTTAGGTATCATGCCAGGAATGGGAACGAATTACAACCGTACTGGTGCCCTCGATCTTCCTCAAACATTTCGAATCTCGGTTTTTAAGTCCCCATAAATCCTAAACTCTCCAGAAAGTCATCAAAGGTGGCAAGGTGTCATGTCATGGCGCATATATGTCGTGGTAAAAATGTTGCCAATATGGGCCAAACTTTATTACAAACCTCTTACAAACTGGAGCCTGTCGCAAGAACCCTCGTGGTTTTGATAGGGAAACGTGTCCCTTGTGGGCCAAACGATATCACTCCCTCTTCTAGCCTCGTATTTTCTTCTACATGCAACACGGAACAACTGGAGATTCGGTCTGAACTTTGAAATTATTCAGGGTTCGTTGGACCTTTTTATTCATTAATTGAGTTTTCTAGGCATTTAATGTCCATCATTCAAATCCGAACTACAAATACATGCTCCAGTGCACCAAAATGGCTAGAAAAACGTACATGTTTCCTTGGGGTGCATGTTTAGGTCCCATGGAACGAATGGGAACGAATTCAACCGTCTCGCCATCCTGGCCTGGCCACAAACATTGCGAATCTCGGTTTTTAAATGTCTGTAAATGCAAAACTCACCAGGAAATCATGAAACTTGGTATGGTGTCACTACATGGTATATATAATTGTCCAATTTGGGCGAAGCTATATTACAAGCCTTTTACAAACCGGAGCATGTCGCAACCCTCATGGTTCCGGTAGGGAACATGCCCCTCTTGTGGGTGAAACAATAATTGATGCCTCTTCTCTCCTTGAACTTTGTTTTCTACAGGCAACATAGAATAACAGGAGTGTCGGGCTAAAATCTGAAACTGTTCAGGGTTTGTTTGGCCATTATATATATATATTACTAATTACTAAGTTTTCTATGCATTTAATGTAGTCCATAATTCAAATTTGAACTACAACCACATGCTCCAATGAAGCAAAATGGGTGGGAAGTCGTGCATGTGTCATTGGGTGCATGTTTAGGTCTTGTTTAAGGAATGAGAATGAATTACAAACTTGTCGTCGTCCTAAAACAATGAGAATCTCGGTTTTTAAATCCCTGTAAATAAAAAAGTCACCCAAAAAACATGAAACTTGCTATGGTTTCATGACATGGCACATATATGTCGTGGTAAGAAAAATCGTCTAGTTTGAGAAGAGGCGCACACATTAGTAGCCAACGAAGTCCTTTTTGAAAAAAAACTGACACATTAATATCACAAACGGGTGTATTATATTTACGATGTCGAAATTTAACCATACTCGGTGGCGTGCGTGCAGTTGTTTGATTAGATGGGACGAGCGCGAGAAGTCCGCCGTGCTGCTTCGATGGGACGCGTGCGAGCAGTCCGGTGCGCAGGCTTGACGGGACGCATGCGTCCTATCCACCTCGCAGGTGATGACCCACAAGTATAGGGGATCTATCGTAGTCCTTTCAATAAGTAAGAGTGTCGAACCCAATGAGGAGCAGAAGGAAATGATAAACGGTTTTCAGCAATGTATTCTCTGCAAGTACTGAAATAAGTGGTAACAGATAGTTTTGTGATGAGATAATTTGTAACGAGCAACAAATAACAAAAGTAAATAAAGTGCAGCAAGGTGACCCAATCCTTTTTGTAGCAAAGGACAAGCCAGGACGAACTATTATATAAGGAAAAGCGCTCCCGAGGACACATGGGAATATCGTCAAGCTAGTTTTCATCACGTTCATATGATTCGCGTTCGGTACTTTGATAATTTGACATGTGGGTGGACCGGTGCTTGGGTGCTGTTCTTACTTGAACAAGCATCCCACTTATGATTAACCTCTATTGCAAGCATCTGCAACTACAACAAAAGTATTAAGGTAGACCTAACCATAGCATGAAACTTATGGATCCAAATCAGCCCCTTACGAACCAACGCATAAACTATGGTTTAAGCTTCTGTCACTCTAGCAACCCATCATCTACTTATTACTTCCCAATGCCTTCCTCTAGGCCCAAATAATGGTGAAGTGTCATGTAGTCGACGTTCACATAACACCACTAGAGGCTAGACAACATACATCTCATCAAAATATCGAACGAATGACAAATTCGCATGACTACTAATAGCAAGACTTCTCCCTTGTCCTCAGGAACAAACGTAACTACTCACAAAGCATAAACATGTTCATAATCAGAGGGGTATTAATATGCATATAGGATCAGAACATATGATCTTCCACCAATTAAACCAACTAGCATCAACTACAAGGAGTAATTAACACTACTAGCAACCTACTAGCACCAATCCCGGACTTGGAGACAAGAATTGGATACAAGAGAAGAACTAGGGTTTTGAGATGAGACGGTGCTGATGAAGATGTTGATGGAGATTGCCCTCTCCCGATGAGAGGAGCGTTGGTGATGACGATGGCGATGATTTCCCCCTCCGGGAGGGAAGTTTCCCCGACAGAACAGCTCTGCCGGAGCTCTAGATTGGATCTGCCAAGGTTCCGCCTCGTGGCGGCGGAGTTTCGTCCCGAAAGGTTGCCTCTTATTTTTTTCTTGACGAAAGACTTCATATAGGAGAAGATGGTCATCGGAGAGCCACCAGGGGGGCCACGAGGTAGGGGGCGCGCCCCCCTCCCTCATGAGAGGGTGTGGGCCCCCTGGTCTTCATCTTTGGCGAGGATTTTTCATTATTTATTATAAGGTGTTCCATGGAGTTTCATGACTTTTGGGGTTGTGCAGAATAGGTCTCTAATATTTGCTCCTTTTCCAGCCCAGAATTCCAGCTGCCGGCATTCTCCCTCCTTATGTAAACCTTGTAAAATAAGAGAGAATAGCCATAAGTATTGTGACATAATGTGAAATAACATCCCATAATGCAATAAATATTGATATAAAAGCATGATGCAAAATGGACGTATCAACTCCCCCAAGCTTAGACCTCGCTTGTCCTCAAGCGAAAAGCCAAAATCGAAAAATATGTCCACATGTTTAGAGATGAAGGTGTCGATAAAAATAAAATACGGACATGAGGGCATCATGATCATTCTTATAACAGAAACTTATATAATTTTTGTCATATGATCTCTAATGCTAGTGTAATAATTCAATCACAATATCATGTATGAATCGTGAACTTCATTAAAAACTAACAAACTACAATCTCAGTCATTGAAGCAATTGCAATTTATCATAACATAGGAAAGAGTAAATGTATAAGAGCTTTTCAGCAAGTCCACATACTCAACTATCATATAATCTTTCACAAATTCTGACACTCTCGCAATACTTATGGGTGTGGAGTTTTAATCGGACACAGAGAAAGATAGGGGCTTATAGTCTTGCCTCCCAACGTTTTACCTCAAGGGTAATGTCAACAGTAATAGTTCATGAAAAACCACATCCAATTAGCCATATATACCGGGATCTTTCCAACATATTGTGCTTGCCAAAGGGTAAAATGTAAAAAGGAAGGGTGAAGATCACCATAACTCTTGCATAAGGTAGAAGATAATGATAAAAGATAGGCCCTTCGCAGAGGGAAGCAGATGTTGTCATGCGCTTTTATGGTTGAATGCACAAAATCTTAATGCGAAAGAACGTCGCTTTATATTGCCCCTTGTGATATGAACCTTTATTATGCAGTCCGTCGCTTTTATTACTTCCACATCACAAGATCGTATAAAGCTTATTTCTCCCACACCAATCAATCAGACATATTTAGAGAGCATTTTTTATTGCTTTGCACCGATGACAACTTACTTGAAGGATCTTATTCAATCCATAGGAAGATATGGTGGACTCTCATGGAAAAACTGGTTTAAGGGTATTTGGAAGCACAAGTAGTATCTCTACTTGGTGGTGATAATTTGGCTAGCATGAGGGGGAAAGGCAAGCTCAACATGTTGGAGGATCCAAGACAATATAATTTATCTCAGATGTAAGAAAACATAACCCATTACGTTGTCTTCCTTGTCTAATGTCAACTCTTTAGCATGTCATATTTTAATGAGTGCTCACAATCATAAAAGATGTCCAAGATAGTATATCTATACGTGAGGACCTCTCTTTCTTTATTACTTCCTATTAATTGCAACGATGACCAAAACTATGCTTGTCAACTCTCAACAACTTTTACTCATCATACTTTTTCTATGTGAGCTCAATACTCTCCATGAGATCCATATGATCTCTTTGTTTCTTTTTATTTCTTTCTCTTTTCTTTTATTCACTTAGGATCATGGAAAAATAATCAAGCCCTTGACTCAACACTAATCTTTATTATATAGCTCACGGACTCGATTACATAGAAGGATAATAAAGCAAAACTCACAACTAGATCATGCCATAAACTTTATTCTACTAGATCAAAATACTACTAATAAGATCAAACTAAGGAAAACGGTAAAGATAAAAGTGATGGTGATACGATACCGGGGCACTCCCCCAAGCTTGGCAGTTGCCAAGTGGAGTGCCCATACCCAGATACTCAATTCTTCTTTGTTAGAGGAGACGGTGGAGGTATTGTTGATGATGCGGGATTGTCATCCATCTTCCAAGGCATAGGTTCACCATCATAGAAAGATGATCGAGTCTCCGGAATCCTCGAATCTGCAGCCAAACTCATTCTTTTGAATCTATATTCATACTCATAGTTTTGGTTTTGTAGGTCATAGATTTGGGCTTGGAGGTGCTCGATCTTCTCATATAGCTTGAATATGGCCTCCTCGGTGTTCTTGGCATCCGGCTTGTAGTTGTTAGTGAACTCCGCGAGCATCATGTGGCTAGCATTGATTCCACGCTCCACCATCCCCTGGCACTTGAAAACTTGTTGCTCCATTTCTTCGAGCCTCTCTCCACGCTTCCGATTCCCTTTGGTCCCTCAGCATCGCGGATGTGCAGCAACCCATCACGCATCTCAATGGTTTGAGGGTGTCGCAGCACCTCCACGAGGTAAGGGTTGATGACCTTCTCAAAGAACTTGTCCTTGGAAGCACTTGGGGACGTCATGATAATCTAGATCTGTTAGAAAAACAGCTCGAAACAAAAACAGGAGATTTTTGCGTGATACGGCAGTCCAAACCCCCGGGAGATTATATAATGAATTTTTACCGACCAAAATACGTATCGTGCAAGAAAACCGAGTCCGGAAGGCAAACGAGGATCTCACGAGGTAGGGGGGCGCGCCCTCCACCCTCGTGAGGCCCTCGTGTCCTTCCCGGACTGCTACTTAATTTTCTATTTTTCTAAATATTCCAAAACGGAGAAATATTGCCTTAAAAATTGTTTTGGAGTCAGTTTACTTACCGCACCACATACCTATTCCTTTTTGGAGTCTAAAATGTTCTGGAAAGTGTCCCTTATGTATTCCTCCGGGGTTACGGTTTCAATGATATTGGTTTCAACATTTATGGGATTACCTGAGATATAGTGTTTGATTCTTTGACCGTTTACCACCTTCAGATTTGTGCCTTCGAAGTTGTTGATTTTTATGGCACCGGAACGATAGACCTCCTCGATAACATAGGGGCCTTCCCATTTAGAGAGAAGTTTCCCTGCAAAAAATCTTAAAGGAGAGTTGTATAGCAATACATAATCACCTACATTAAACTCACGCTTTTGTATCCTTTTGTCATGCCATCTTTTAACCTTTTCTTTAAACAACTTGGCATTTTCATAAGCTTGGGTTCTCCATTCATCAAGTGAGCTAATATCAAATAACCTCTTTTCACTGGCAAGTTTGAAATCATAGTTGAGCTCTTTAATAGCCCAATATGCCTTATGTTCTAGTTCGAGAGGTAAGTGACATGCTTTTCCATATACCATTTTATACGGAGACATACCCATATGATTTTTATATGCAGTTCTATAGGCCCATAATGCATCATCAAGTTTCTTGGACCAATTCTTTCTAGACCTATTGACAGTCTTTTGCAAAATTAATTTGAGTTCTCTATTACTCAATTCTACTTGACCACTAGACTGTGGGTGACACAGAGATGCAATTCTATGATTGACGTCATATTTAGCAAGCATTTTACAGAAAGCACCATGAATAAAATGTGAACCACCATCAGTCATTAAATATCTAGGGACTACAAACCTCGGAAAAATAACTTATTTAAGCATTTTAATAGAAGTGTTATGATCAGCACTACTAGTTGGAATAGCTTCTACCCACTTAGTAATGTAATCAACAACAACTAAAATATGTGTATATCCATTAGAGGCAGGAAAAGGTCCCATATAATCAAAGCCCCAAACATCAAACGGTTCAATAACAAGTGAATAGTTCATAGGCATTTCTTGACGTCTACTAATATTACCAATTCTTTGACATTCATCACAAGATAGGACAAAATTACGGGCATCCCTGAAGAGAGCAGGCCAATAAAAACCGGATTGCAATACTGTCGTGGTTTTGTCACGGCAGATGTCCTAGAGAAAGGACTTAGTCGTGGAGCCATCGCGACAGGTTAGCTTGAAGGGGTTAAAGCGGACACAAGGACGCAAGAGAGTTTACACTAGTTCGGCCCCTTTGATGAAGGTAAAAGCCTACGTCTAGTTGTTATGGAATTGATGGAGTTTCGATGACTAGGGAGCAAACAAGCTTCGCCTATGTCTCGAGTTGTTGTCTGTTGTCCTTGAACCGCCGCCGGGTTGTCCCCTTATATACACGGGTGACTCCTGTCGGCTTATGGAGTCCCAATACCGGCTCATAGATGTGTCCGGTTTGGTCTCTACTTATTCCTAACTTACAATACAGGTTAACTACTAACGCCGGTTTACGGCTACAGGCCTTGAACCGGCCATGGGCCTTGAGCCCTCCTCTGTCTTCTTGGGCTTTTAACATACTTAACTACTGATGAAGTTAACCCAGCCCAGATAGGCCGGTTTACGCCCAGTAGTAATATCCCCAACAAATACCTTATGTGCAGTTCTATCTCCCGCGTGGTGTCCTCCATAAGTTTCAGAGTGGCACTTGTGTAGGATATGTTCCTGTTCATGCTCAGGTACACAACGTCTAATAACACCATCCACTACTTCCTTATAAAGATGTGGGTCATCCCAAAAGTAATGTCTCAAATCATAGAAGAACTTTTCTTTTGTTGGTATGTGAAGCTAGGTGGTATAAATTTAGCAACTATGTAATTAGCATAATCAGCATACCAAGGGGTACTACGAGAAGTACTTATGACATTTAATTGTTCATCAGGAAAACTATCATCAATAGGTAGTGGGTCATCAAGAACATTCTCTAACCTAGATAAGTTGTCTGCAACGGGGTTCTCAGCTCCTTTTCTATCAACAATATGCAAATCAAATTCTTGTAGCAAGAGAACCCATCTAATAAGTCTAGGTTTAGCATCTTTCTTCTCCATAAGATATTTAATAGCAGCATGATCAGTGTGGATAGTTACTTTAGAATCAACAATATAAGGTCTGAACTTATCACAAGCAAATACAACTGCTAAAGGTTCTTTTTCAGTAGTAGCATAATTTCTTTGAGCATTGTCTAGAGTCTTACTAGCATAATGGATAACATTTAATTTCTTATCAACTCTTTGCCCTAGAACAGCACCTACAGCATAATCACTAGCATCACACATAATTTCAAAGGGTAAATTCCAATCAGGTGGCTGAACAATAGGTGCAGAGACTAATGCTTTCTTAAGTATTTCAAATGCTTCTACACAATCATCATTAAAGACAAACGGTATATCTTTTTGTAATTAATTAGTTAGAGGCCGAGAAATTTTCGAGAAGTCCTTGATGAACCTCCTATAAAATCCGGCGTGACCAAGGAAACTTCTGATACCTTTGATGTCCTTGGGACACGACATCTTTTCAATAGCATCAACCTTGGCTTTATCAACTTCAATACCTCTTTCAGAAACTTTATGCCCCAAGACAATACCTTCATTAACCATAAAGTGGCACTTTTCCCAATTCAAGACAAGATTAGTTTCTTCACATCTCTGCAAAACTCGATCAAGATTGCTCAAGCAATCATCAAAAGAAGATCCATAGACGGAAAAGTCGTCCATGAAAACCTCACAAATCTTTTTACAGAAGTCAGAGAATATAGCCATCATGCATCTTTGAAAGGTAGCAAGTGCATTACATAAACCAAAAGGCATACACATATAAGCAAAAGTACCAAAAGGGCATGTAGAAGTAGTCTTTGATTGATCTTTAGCCGACACAGGTATTTGAGAGAAACCAGAATAACCATCTAGAAAGCAGTAATGTGTATGTTTGCATAATCTTTCTAGCATTTGATCGATAAAAGGTAAGGGGCAATGATCTTTCTTAGTAGCCTTATTTAATTTGCGGAAATCAATTACCATCCTATAACCGGTAATAATTCTTTATGGAATCAATTCATCTTTATCATTAGGAACAACACTAATACCTCCCTTCTTAGGGACACAATGAACATGACTTACCCACTGACTATCAGCAACGGGATAAATTATACCTGCCTCTAGAAGCTTTAGTATTTCTTTTCTTACCACTTCTTTCATTTTAGGATTCAGACGTCGTTGAGGATCACGAACTGGTTTGGCATCTGCTTCCAAATTTATTTTATGTTGACATAGAGTGGGACTAATGCCCTTAAGATCATCAAGAGTATATCCAATAGCAGCATGGTGCTTCTTCAGAGTTTTCAATAATCTTTCTTCTTCATGCTCTGAAAGGTTAGCACTAATAATAACAGGATATATCTTCTTTTCATCAAGATAAGCATATTTAAGATTATGAGGCAATGGTTTAGGCTCAAACACGGGATCACCCTTAGGTGGAGGAGGATCCCCTAGGATTTCAACAGGCAAATTGTGTTTTAGCATAGGTTCTTGTTTAAAGAATACTTCATCTATTTCCCTTGTTTCATTCATAAACATATCGTTCTCATGGTCTAGCAAATATTGTTCTAAAGGATCATTAGGAGGTACGGCAATAGAAGCCAGACCAATAATTTCATCCTTACTAGGCAATTCTTCTTCGCGGTGTTGTTTACTAAATTTAGAGAAATTAAACTCATGAGTCATATCATCCAAGCCAATAGTAACAACATTCTTTTTGCAGTCTATCCTAGCATTAATTGTATTCAAGAAGGGTCTACCAAATATAATGGGACAAAAGCTATCTTGTGGAGAACTAAGAACAAGAAAATCAGCAGGATATTTAGTTTTCCCGCACAAGACTTCAACATCTCTAACAATTCCCATTGCTGAAATAGTATCTCTATTAGCAAGTTTAATTGTGACATCAATATCTTCTAACTCAGTAGGTGCAATTTCATGCTTGATTTCTTTATACAAGTCATAAGGTATAACACTAGCACTAGCACCCATATCACATAAGCCATGATAACAATGATCTCCTATTTTAAAAGAAATAACAGGCATGCCTACCACAGGTCTATATTTATCTTTAGCACAAGGTTTAGCAATTCTAGCAGTTTCACCGCAGAACTGAATAACATGCCCATCAATATTATCAGATAAGAGCTCTTTAACAATAGCAATATTAGGTTCAACTTTAACTTGCTCAGGAGGTGTATATGTTTTAATATTGCTTTTACGAACCACAGTTGAAGCTTTAGCATGATCCTTTATCCTAACAGGGAAAGGTGGTTTCTCAACATAATAAGTAGGAACAATAGGATCATTATAAGTGACAGTCTTTTCTTCAACTTTAATAGGTGCAACTACTTTTACTTCTATGGGAGGATGATATTTAAACCACTTCTCCTTAGGGAGATCAACATAAGTAGCAAAAGATTCACAGAAAGAAGCTACTATCTCAGAATCAAGTCCATATTTAGTGCTAAACTTATGGAAAATATTGGTATCCATAAAAGATTTAACACAGTCAAACTTAGGTGTCATACCTGACTCCTTACCATTGTCGAGGTCCCAATCTTCAAAGTTGCGTTTAATTCTATCCAATAAATCCCATTTGAATTCAATAGTCTTCATCATAAAAGAGCCAGCACAAGAAGTATCAAGCATGGTGTGATTGTTATCAGAAAGCCAAGCATAAATTTTTTGAATAATTGTTTCTCTTGGAAGCTCATGATTGGGGCATGAATATAACATTGATTTAAGACTCCCCCAAGCTAGAGCGATGCTTTCTCCTTCGCGAGGCCAGAAATTATATATATAATATCGATCATGATGAACAAGATGCATAGGGTAATACTTTTGATGAAATTCCAGTTCCAATCTTCTATAGTTCCATGATCCCATATCATCACATAGCCTATACCATGTCAATGCGTATCCCTTCAAAGATAAAGGGAAGACCTTCTTCTTAGCAACATCATCGGGAATACCTGCAAGCTTAAATAATCCACAAACTTCATCCACATATATTAGGTGTTCATCAGGATGCTTTGTTCCATCTCCTGTAAAAGGATTAGCTAGCAGTTTTTCTATTATACTCGAAGGATACTCATAAGGAATTTCATTTTCAATAGGTTCAGTAGGTTGAGGAGCAACTCTTTGCTCTACTGGTCGGGGTGAAGATACCTCGAACAAGCCCCTCAGAGGATTACTTTCCATAGTAACAAGTGACAGTAAATTTCAGCACACTATATAAATTTTTCCTTACAAAAGGCGCTTCACTCCCCAGCAACGGTGCCAGAAAAGAGTCTTGATGACCCACAAGTATAGGGGATCTATCGTAGTCCTTTTGATAAGTAAGAGTGTCAAACCCAACGAGGAGCAGAAGGAAATGATAAACGGTTTTCAGCAAGGTATTCTCTGCAAGTACTGAAATAAGTGGTAACAGATAGTTTTGTGATGAGATAATTTGTAACGAGCAACAAATAACGAAAGTAAATAAAGTGCAGCAAGGTGGCCCAATCCTTTTTGTAGCAAAGGACAAGCCTGGACAAACTCTTATGTAAGGAAAAGCGCTCCCGAGGACACATGGGAATATCGTCAAGCTAGTTTTCATCATGTTCATATGATTCGCGTTCGGTACTTTGATAATTTGACATGTGGGTGGACCGGTGCTTGGGTGCTGTTCTTACTTGAACAAGCATCCCACTTATGATTAACCTCTATTGCAAGCATCCGCAACTACAACAAAAGTATTAGGGTAAACCTAACCATAGCATGAAACATATGGATCCAAATCAGCCCCTTACAAAGCAACGCATAAACTAGGGTTTAAGCTTCTGTCACTCTAGCAACCCATCATCTACTTATTACTTCCAAATGCCTTCCTCTAGGCCCAAATAATGGTGAAGTGTTATGTAGTCGATGTTCACATAACACCACTAGAGGCTAGACAACATACATCTCATCAAAATATCGAACGAATGCCAAATTCACATGACTACTAATAGCAAGACTTCTCCCTTGTCCTCAGGAACAAACGTAACTACTCACAAAGCATAAACATGTTCATAATCAGAGGGGTATTAATATGCATATAAGATATGAACATATGATCTTCCACCAATTAAACCAACTAGGATCAACTACAAGGAGTAATTAACACTACTAGCAACCTACTAGCACCAATCCCGGACTTGGAGACAAGAATTGGATACAAGAGAAGAACTAGGGTTTTGAGATGAGACAGTGCTGATGAAGATGTTGATGGAGATTGCCCTCTCCCAATGAAAGGAGCGTTGGTGATGACGATGGCGATGATTTCCCCCTCCGGGAGGGAAGTTGCTCCGGCAGAATAGCTCTGCCGGAGCTCTAGATTGGATCCGCCAAGGTTCCGCCTCGTGGCGGCGGAGTTTCGTCCCGAAAGGTTGCCTCTTATTTTTTTCTCGACGAAAGACTTCATATAGGAGAAGATGGTCATCGGAGAGCCACCAGGGGGCCCACGAGGTAGGGGGCGCGCCCTAGGGGGGGGGGGGCGCCCCCCCACCCTCGTGTGAAGGGTGTGGGCCCCTGGTCTTCATGTTTGGCGAGGATTTTTCATTATTTATTATAAGGTGTTCCGTGGAGTTTCAGGACTTTTGGGGTTGTGCAGAATAGGTCTCTAATATTTTTTCCTTTTCCAGCCCAGAATTCCAGCTGCCGGCATTCTCCCTCCTTATGTAAACCTTGTAAAATAAGAGAGAATAGCCATAAGTATTGTGACATAATGTGAAATAACAGCCCATAATGCAATAAATATTGATATAAAAGCATGATGCAAAATGGACATATCAGCAGGCTCGACAGGACACGTGTGAGCAGCAAGGCCGCCCATGCTCACCAGGAAGCGAGCTCTTTGACCTCCATGCACCAGCTGCCGCCCGCCTCGCTCACAACTTCTCCGTTAATGGGTTAATTAAAGCACCTGGACGGAGGGTGTTTGCTTGTGATCCCATGGCATCATTTCCTTTGTTCGTGTTTTCAACTAGTATCCCTCCCTAATTTAAATTTCCCATAGGGCAACGGATAATACGACCACAAATAAAATGGCAATAGATAATATGACGACAAATTTACAATGGCACACATAATAATTGTCTTGCATATTCCGAATAATTTAAAATGGCATATGCGGCAAAGCTCGGAATACACGGGGGCAAGAGAAGAAGAAAATTGCAGACAAGGATCTGGGCCGCTACTATCTCTACTCGTTGATGGATCACCGGGCAGCGAAATCCTCTAGCTCCTTCTTCAATTCCTCACGACTTTGCTTGAAAGCAGCCACGGATTCCTCCAGCTCCTACTCGCGCTCGATCCAGAGCTTCCTCAAGCCACCCATCAGCTCCTCGACGACCGCTTTCAGCGTCATCTCCGAGGCACTGCTCTGCTCATGCAGCATCTTCCATCCGGCGGCCTCCTCCTCCTTCTCGGCGACCAACTTGAGGAGCTTCACATTCGCATCCATGAGTTGCTCGACAAGGCCGGTTGCCTTGTCAACCAAGGCATCGCTGATCTTGAGCAGCTTCATCAAGCCGTCGACTAGCTCCTGCTGCATAGTGACACCAGCGAGAATGTCGTCGTCACCGGCGAAGGACTTCAGGAATGCCGGCTTGTTGCGATGGCCGATGCCGCGAATGCGCTTGTGAGAGCCCTCGCGTGCCCGTGAGAGCTCGTTCGAGGGCTCCGCGGCGCGCCCGGACATCTCTGTTGCGGTTGCGGCTTCGCGGCGGGACCTCTCTAGTGCTTCTGCGGCCTTGGTCTTTGCTACCTGGTTATATGTCCACCCTAAACTCCTCCTACCGGTCATGGCGGAACGACTTGACAGAGAAAACCAGTTTTGTGGGTGATGAGGAGAGGAACTGTGAAGTAATTTTTGAGTGGGTAGTTTTTATAGCCCGGTGCTAAGTGTGAACACATATTAGTTTGAGAGGTGTGAACAGATTTGCAATTACTTATTGCGTTGTAATCAGCAATGTGACGAGAAACAAGGTCAAAATTTATTGATGGCAGAAGGTTGACCACGTGGTTGCTCACCATTTAGGCGGCCGCGGCGCGCTCCGCTCTGGCGTCCCTGCGCGCGCTCTGCTCGCCGTTGAGGCAAAGTTACAATGGCAACTGTTAATAATTCTTAATAATTGTCTTACATATTCAGCATAATTTAAAATGCCAAATGCAGCAAGGCCTAGAACAGTCATGGCCTACATATGCATACAATTATAATAAAATATAAGCTAAAAGGCTGAGTTGGCGGCCTTCCGACGATGGTCTTCTCGGACTCCACGATTAGCATAGCACCCTTGCGGCCATTCACTCCGAGTGTCCCGACCCGCCTCCGCCTACGGAGCTGCTGGCGCTGATGGGAGGCTCTTGGGGCTGCCGGGCCTCGTCTAGAAGAGCTTGACAGTGTGCAATCGCGCGCATGACAACTCCGCGTAACCTCTCCATTTCCATGTCTTTGGTCTGGTAGCAAATTCCGTCGATCACCTGCATCCTCAAGATATCACGTTGGCGATGTTCTACTTCATCGGGGACGTCACCTCCGCCAAGGATGCGCTCGAGCCTGGCCACCACATCATCGGGATCGAGGTTGACATGGCCGCCGCGGGCAATGATGAATCGGCAGGCTACCTTTGTCTTGACTGAATCACAGAGGTCCTGTGCCCATTCCTTGTGGGGTATCAGGCTCTCGATGAGCACTGGTGACGGCGGTTCTTCGGGTGGGTCATCGATCATGCCGCTGAGCAGCTCTGGATCTCTTGCATGGTGGATGGCAAAGTTCTCATCACACCTCCTCTGCAATATGTTGATCGTGCTCCCAAGGACTGTGACGCCGATATCGCTGCTGATGGGCCATGGTGCCTACACCGGCCGATGAAGCTCTTGCTCCCCGACCTGCTCCGGCTCGTTCTCCTCGTCGAAGATGTAAGGTAGGTAGGCGTTGGCGTCGAAGCTTTGGTCGTTGCCTGGCATGCTTGGAATAACTAATGGTAGATGGGTGATGACTAGATCTTCGTAGAGTGTCGCAGTGGTGCGTTGCCGCCTGGGTTATATGCAGCAAGCCGTTAGATGGTGGCGGGAAACCGGTGAGGGAATAGGCGTGGATTTTACAACTCACCCATGTGGAGCGCGGGAAGACGAAGTGGAGCACACACACAACCCGAATACCGTAGCCGGTGCCACGTATTATTTATCACACAAGTGTTAACATAAGGAAATGCATGTGTAACTTACTAATCATCGCACATGAGTACTCGCGGACGCATCGTGTGCGATACTCCTAGCCATCGCAAGCAACTAGTTTGCATTTTTCAAAGTTTTTTGTACACACAAAGTCGCACATGAACTAACTGTATTAACCATCTGTGTTGTAAATTCTCATCGCAAACAGTTCATCCGAGTTGGCTATTTGCCACGTATCACACTTGTTAAGTTGAACCGTTTGTGTTGCGTTCGCTAATTGAAAACAGTTTGTCCGAGTCAACCATATGCCCTATATCACAAACACCTTGATGTGGCTCACCATTCATGTTGCACTACCTAATAGCAAATGGTTCATTGGAGCAAACTGTATGACGTATATCGCACACACATTGAGATGGCAGCCCATTTCTATTGTTCTGCCTCATCGCAAACAGTTCGAACGGGTTAACCGTGTGGCCTGAATCGCACACGCAACTAAAATCTGAACCGTGTTTGATGCATCCTCCTTCACAAAGGTTTTGCACCTTTTTTAACGGTTTTCATACACCATCATTTGCGATTACTGCATCGCACACAGTTTCTCGAAGAGTCTCTGATCGTAGTGTCGCGTTAGCAGCATCCCGCAGTAGTGTTGGGTCCAACTATGAGTGGGAACTTGTGCATGTGTACACTTGTCACCGGGTTCCACTTCCAAAAATCTCAGACTGCCCAGAGGTTGAGCACACCGTTTATGACCGTACTTTCAACTACGGTCGTCGTGAATGTCGTCTACAGAAGATAGCAATTTGTCAAGTTCCCAACCGCTCTTGGGATTTAATGGAATATGTAGTTGTTGCTATCTTCTACAAGCTTGTTGCCTTCCTTCATAGTTCGACTTGATGGATATTGCTCAAAAATTAGTTTCTATACAAGGATGAGTACTGTGGTGCAATTCAATACGAGGGTCTTGTGTTTGCTGCCACCACTCGTGGCACTGTTTTTGCATGGAATCCTTATGCTTTCGGTATGTTTGTCTTCCACTGTAATTATAATTGTTTCATCCACATGCATGCGAGTTAGCTAGTTTCCCTTTACTAATTAACCTTCTTGTGTTTCCAAGGTCCTGTGAACATTCCACCACATATACTGAAATAATTTATAACCAAGGGGGAGATGACGATGATGATGATCATGAGCATGAGGACCCATATACTCAGTGGCACCTGGCAACTTATTTCGATGGATCACCTCTTCTTGCCTATATACAGGGCACCGCTGATGTGACTAAGGAAGCAGGTGTTGTCTCTCATGGTCGCACTCTCCGGACCTATTCTGACATCTGTTGCAGGGTATTCGAGGTGGATACTACTGTGCTAGCGCCAACACCTTCTCCCTGGTTTAGTATTGATACTCTTGGAGGAAACTTGCTCTTCCTTGGGCAAAACTATCCAATCATGGTGAAAGGCGATCCAGCTGCTGTTGACACAACATTACTACCATTTATGAGAAGCAATTGTATCTATACCTCGGACATTGCTATGCTTCCATACCGTGGCTATCACAATATGGGTCATGAAATAGGCCCTTCAGCCTGGATGATCAGTCCTACGTTGGTCTCGAGATTGATAGTAGCTGGCCCTTCTGAGACAAACTCTTCTAGTTCAAAGCAAGCGTTTCCAACGTCGAGGAGTGGTTGAGATGAAGTTCATTTCATTGCTTGTTATTTGTTGTGTGATGAAAACTTTAGTATTTACTAGAATGTTTTGTTGGAACTCATCTATAATCCAACATGTATCCTCGTTGTCGTTGTGTGTTGATGACTTGTTGTATGTAATGAATGGTACATTTGCATATGCATGTCATAAACTCAATTTATAAATGGTTTTCGACTCACTTCTTGGAGTGTTAGTGCCGTAGTAGTATAGCCAACATCCGTAGTAGTATGAAGTTGCCATATCACATAGAGCCAACCAATAGTTAGGTGTCGCACGGAGGCCGAGAAATATGGTGATAGTGTGACTGCGTGAGGTGGGCTTGTAAGTAGTATGATGTACGCGCAGGGCTTGCCGTGTTTCCTACTCCTCCGGTCTGCCTCCTTTTGCCGACACGTGAGACATCCAGCATCCAGGTCGTGTCATGCAAGAAAATGGAGTGCTAGTTGAAGCCACATGATGTGCATCTTGGGTTAAACTGTAAATAGAATCTTACTACTCTTGACTCTTGAGTAACTCCAAAAGCGGCCACCAAAGATCTTTATTGGATTTTTTTCATCACCAGCATGTCGAGGTGAAAGATGTGCAGGTTCAGTGGGTCCTCTTGCGTTTTCACTGACATGTGGGACCGCATGTGAGCAAACAGACGATGGGCTCCACGCGTCTGCTGGCTGGCTGAGAAGAGAGATAGAGGAGGGCTGAGCACGGACTCCAGGAAATTTGTTGTGGGTAAGCAGCACCTCGATATAGGCTCGATATAGTGGGGTGGCATGAGCCATAACTAGCATTCACGTCTAGCAGTACGGCACACGCCACCCACACGAGTCCCATCCGACACCAATTTTCTTGGAGTCCATGCTACAACCATCTCTTCTCCCTCCTATTTTCTCAGCCATCGCGCACTGGGCGGGGTGGGGGTTTGCCGATAGTCGGTTTTCTTAACTGCGGTCCCACTTGTAAGTGAAAATACAACATAGCACGCATTCCCCCTTGAGCGGCGTGCCTGACCAACCATGTGGGCAGCGAGGTGCGATGCGAACACGGCAAGCTTTTCCTTTTGAACTTGTAACTTGTCAAATTTGGTTCTGCTCCATGGCGCGACCGATAGATAGAAATAATGATTTTCCCTAGAGTAATGAGAAGTTAGGTTCTGGCGCGGTTCATGCATGGAGTACATACAAAAATTATCAAGTTGATGCGAAAGGTAAGATAATTACTAGTAGTACAATATACTACTACATGGATTTGACGGAAAGATAAAGATACATACGGATCCATCAATGACATCCTCACGCCCTAGTGCGCCAGGTCACCAACCGACGTGTGAGGAGCAGCGGCGTTGGCGGTGAGCTCAACGTGCTTCTAAACAATGTCGTCCAAGGTTGCCTTGCGGGTCAAGAAGGCCAGCGACCTATCATCCTCCTCTGGCACGTAGTAGTCCTGGTGGACGATTTGTGCGTAGACATGGGTGATTACATCGACGGTGTCTTGCTGCGCCAGGCGCTGCGCGGTGAGCGCGACCTCGAGGTGGACATTCTCCAGCGCGACGGCGGGCAGTCGCAGGGCCACTAGTGCGTCGAAGAGGTTGTCACCATAGAGGCCATTGAGGGTGGCAGGCATCACAGAGCCTGGGCGCATGGGCTAGAGGCGTATGTCAAGGTCGTCCACGAGCTTCTTGACGACGGTGAACTTGTCAAGGAAGCCGACGAGAACCTTGTCGAACAAGGAGACGAAGCTGTCGCCCAAGCGGCCTCTCACCCTGGCGTCCTCAAGCATGACCTGGAGACGTTCCTCAGTGTCGGGTCGCAGGCCGGCGTCATGGACTATCTGGCACAGCCGGCTGATGCTCGCGCTCATCGCCTCCATGGGTCTAGCTTCTAGTCAACTAATCTTGCGATTGGAGTGATCACTCTTGCCCTTGGTTAGGCTGCATAGGTGCGTAGAATTCGTAGATTGGACTGGCGGGGCGCCTTTATATGAGAAGTGCAGACTGTGTTGAATTCATGTCCGTGTTGGCCATCTACTCCTTGGCCCTCTACTGCACCTGCCTTTGGCTGTATGACAGGTGGGCCAGCCACCTATTGGGCCCACGTGTCATACAACCAAAGGCAGGTGCAGTAAGTCAATGAAGCTGCGTCCCCCTCCGTGCCGGTGTAGTATAGTCATCTCACCGGACCTCTAGTTGGGGCCAAACGAGAGAACTTTGATGTTTACTGGTTTATTTGTCCCCTTTGCATTTTGCGCCAAGTTTTGACCTTTGATTTAACTAATAAAATGTTAATGCATGTAACCAAAAATGTTGTGTAATCCCAAAACACTTACGCATGGTACATTAACTCCCTCCTCATTTCTTATTTCGTGACATATCAACCAATGAGAGATGTGGGCCGTGCATGCTTTCAATGACTTGAGACTACCAAACATGACATGCAGTGGTTAGTACATTGCATGTAATCCTATTAATTAGCAAAAACACATTAAGTTCTCTCACCGATAGGAATAAAACAATACACCATGTATTTATTTATAGAGGGAGTAGTACATTTTTTGTGACATGTATTACTAGATATTGCTAGTCAAATAATAAATCCAGATGGACGTGGTAGTACTACTAAATCCAGACGGTGGTGCTAGTACTAGTAGTACTACTACCAATGTACTAGTAGCACTGTACTACCCGTTGGTCAAATTATTACGTGGTGCTCCTCACAGTGAAGTGAC
This sequence comes from Triticum aestivum, assembly GCF_018294505.1. Lineage (NCBI taxonomy): Eukaryota > Viridiplantae > Streptophyta > Magnoliopsida > Poales > Poaceae > Triticum > Triticum aestivum. Next base: position 467,040,398 of record NC_057800.1, read on the forward strand.
AAGACCCTGCGCCGGAGATGACACCTGAGTATAGGCGCCATGTTCGGTATACCAAAGTCAGCCTCACCGTCTGCAGTCACTATGATCATGGCTGTAGAGCTAGCCTGCTTACAACTAGCCGTGTTCGACATAATTTCCCGTGCATAGATGCCCGTGCATTGCACGGAACACCAAGATTGGGGGTGAACGGCGCCGGAAGCGGCCATCGCGCCAGATTTTTCCATGGCCTTCTATATGTGGTGGGGAGGATATAAGGTTGATTGTGAGAGATAAGGAGTTGTTTGTAAATAGGGAACAAGTGCGGGCATCTTTTTGCAAAACTGGAGAAGTTTGGTTTGTATGCGTCAGATCTAGATCCGACGGCTATTGGTGAAAGATGGCAGCCACAACATCATCACCGACTCATGACCTCTTTGATTCGCAGGATTTTGAAAACGCAGCAATAGGACACGGCAATATTACAAGTTTCAAACTGATATTACAAATGTTAGGAGTAATGCTGCACCTACGAAGAGGGAATTACTAGGAAGTTTACGTAAGAACTTTCGTTACTTTAGGTGGATGCAGCATTATCGTACAAACTAAAATCCATCGCCCTGACAAGTCACTAATGGGCAAATAAATTTTTGAGTCTCTGGCCACTTGATGTTTCAAAAAAATCAGCTTCTACGGAGTATTTGTCATTTAGGCTTAGACACTTGCGGTGATCAGCCCGCCATTCATTGTTGCGCTAGAGAATGCCAAACCTCATTACCTTGAGCACACTTGACTCCAGAACAAAGAACCTAGCCAATTTAATCTCAGATGTGCTGCCTCGGTAGTCGATCAAATCAATTTCTGTAAGATGGTGATCAAGGCATTCGATGAGATTGTTATAGTGCAACACATTTTTCACTTTCGGGTCTTTTTTTATCTGCAAAAGAAGAGAACATATTAGAGCAGCTGGATGTATAAGATTGCCGTGTCATCAAGAGGTACCAATATCATTCGCTCATACCATAGGGTTGGCTGGCTATACTACTACGGCACTCATTTACCTAGGAGCACGTGAAGAGCTTGGGCATTTGTTGCCTTCCACTATGTGGTTGATGCCATATTTCTCAAAAGTATGCCACATAATATGCATCGATGTCAAATCAAAAGATTTTGGCACCGCAACGCGTTGTAAGAGAGTTGGCACCACTGTGCACACAGACCCACATGTATAAACAAATCAGTCAAACCAACTACACCAGCCTCTCACTCTCCCAAACAAGTGTTTTTTTATTGCCTCAGTCCTCTCTCTCTCATGCAAGTGTTTTTTCATTGCGTGAGTTAATTTGGCACTGGAGCAAAGTAGGTGATCCAGATTGGGGCACCAGGTGAGCAATGGAGGGGCATCAATGCCAAATGCATCACAAGTGAATTTGGCACGTGTTTTGGCCTACATAGTGGAGGGCCGTTATAGCCCACTTTTGTACTACCTCGTATTTAGTGTAAAATTTTGACCATAGATTTACCTAAGAAAATGCCAATGCATGTCACCAAAAATTATACCATTTGAAATTATGTTCAAATACGAATCCAACGATATAATTTTTAGTGACATGCATTAACATTTTGTCAGTTAAATCTATGGTCAAATTTTGATACTACAAAATAGGAAGAGTAAACTAGGACGGAGGTAGTACTTGCTCTTAGGGTAACCATAGAGTTACTAGTCTAAGTTACTTTCCACTATGACTAGCCTAGGCTACTATAGTAGTACAACAACAAAATGATGCAGGTGATCACGTGAGAAAAAAATACTAAAAACATTTCTTTCAGTGCAGTGCGTAGATGCAATTTTGAACACTACACTTGTCATCGTAATTTGGGAAAATTATGAAAAAATTGAGCTACGTTATGATTACCGTTTACTAATAGGAAAGAAGTTTCACCTCGATGAGTAGCTTCTCCATGCACGGAAAGCATGTAAGGAATCCAACAACTTGATCTAGATTGGGGTCGATAGATTTTATTGCAAGATCTTCACTATGCGCATAGACTAGGTCAAGCTTGTGGGAATCATTTTCTGGAAGACGGTCATAAATACATCAAGAATAAATTTAAAAATGTGAATTTCAAGAAGACAGAGAAGAAGATGAGTGTTGTACCTAAACGATTACAGATCCAATAAAGAGTTCGGAGAATTTGGCAGACGAGTACACCAACGCTGTCAATTTCGGCGCGTCAATGACCCTGATTTTTGTTGGACCTTCTAGATCAGATACAAGCAATCCCTTAAGGAAAGGCGCATTCTCAATGACCATAACATGGAACAGCTAGAGTGATCTCTTCCTAATTGATGTCTTGTTGCGGGGCCAGCAAGACACAAAAATCCATCGGAGATTCATCGAGGCGATGCAGAGACTAATGAACCCGAGGAGCTGCTCAAGATGAAGGTACTCGAGCGCAGTACAGCTGCGGAGTAGGTACTCCATAGCCAGCATCGAGATGCCAACGTCGAACAGGTCGAGTTGCTTGACTTGAGGGAGAAGAAGGGCGGGGTACGACATTAATCTGTGGAAGATAGCAGGAGCTGAAGCTGGCGCGGCGCAACGTTGGCGTGAGGCGGAGCGCGGACGGCGGCAGAGAGCGACATCGTCTAGCTTCAAAGCTGAGCTCCTCGAGCTTATATAGGGAGGGGATAAGAACCACTCGTCGAACTTGGCTTGGACCTTGTAGTTGGTACTGAACATGTGGATGTTAAGGCGTCTGGCTGGCCCAGGGTGCGATGAAAGGATCTTGGAGACTGCGGCCATGCGTTTGTAGTCCCTTTCGCAGAGGGAGCTGTCGATGATGAGGTTGAGAGGGACGCGCTGCCAGAGGGGGCGCCATCGTCGGGAGAGCAGGGCGGTCCGCATAGAAGATTTGATGGGGAGGAGGCCGATGATGACGAGCAGCATGTCGTCGGGGAGGCTGCTAATGAAGTCTAGGCTTGTTGGATGTGGTTTGGCTCGAGCCGCCTCCGCTTGTTGGCTGCCTCGCCATCCATCTCAACCAGCGGCGACGTCGGTGTACACATGTGCTGGTCTATGTTGTGTGCTGGCCTGCTGGGTGTGCGCGAGTGCGTCCTTCTGTGCATGCCGTCGTGCAGTGGTGAATTGTGTGCGAGTGCGTCCTTCACGCGAAAGAAGTGTGTCCTCAAAGCGCCCTCAATTTACTAGCGTGCAGGGTGCTACCCTGAGTAGTTTCAACTTTGTTTACTTCACTGTGTGTCAGATGGGCTTCTAGTTTACTTATTTTCACCCACTGCCACATGGGCCAGCACATGAAGATAGAGAACACGAGCTGACAAGGCAACATTTGGACTGGTTGACCGGTCTACTAAACAATATACGGAGCTATACACTGACATGGTGAGTGTATAACCCGTCGGTATAGAGAGTTCGAGTGATCAAATACCTAGGCTGTCGGGGATATACCCCGCGGTATGATCTGGACGGACTTGGCGACTCACAAATGACCCGCCCTAACTTGACGACTCATGAAGTAACCCGCCCGGATCTCTCCATTCACTGATGACCCGGCTGGGCCTATTCACTTATTGGTAACCCGGCAAGTGGGTCAGAGGAGCGACAAGACCCGGTGGCCCAGAAGGCGGCTCGTGGGAAGGCCGACTTATGTTCTTGTGGGCCGGCTTAAGATGAAAGAATAAGGAATATTCTTCTACAAAGGAAGCAAGACTAGGACTCCACTTGTAATAGAGTAATCCTAATCCTACTAGGAGTTGTCATGTAACCCACCCCTTCAACTTATATAAGGAGGGGCAGGGCGCCCCAAGAGGGTCAACTTTTTCTAGACGTCTCAATAGACAAGTTTCATAAGTTAGGGTTAGACAGATAAGTCTATAGCTCTTGAGATAGAGCACCCTTGTAATCATGTTCATCATCATCAATATCAATGAAGTAGGATTTAGTCTTTTACCTACACTGTGAGGGGCCGGACCTGGGTAAAACCTCGCGTCTCTCGATTCTGACCAACCCCTTCAAGCTACTACATGGATGCGCTAGCCTCACGACTAAGTCGTGACACGAAGGACATCTGCCGTGACAATTCCATGACAGTTGTGGCCAACCGTGGGGCCTGCACACGGTGGTGTTGGGTTCTTGGAGGGATCTCTCCTAGGGATCGAAGAGCTCGCAATTTTCCAGATGAAGAAGAGCTGGTTTGAAAAGATCTACATCAGAAGTTAGGGTTGCATTGCGTGCCATGGCATGTACTTACGATCCGGTGATCCAACGTCAGGTCAATTTTTGAAGCGTGTTCTTGAGGCTAGGGAGGTTTTTCACTACAGATCTGATCTGTACCGACAAGTTATGGTCAAATCGAAAGCAGCAGTACCAATCCACCAAACCCTACTGATTGTTCCATACGTTAGGAAAACAGGAATCGGACCCAGCCTCAAAACCGGCCACGGCCCGGAGGAAGACCCAGGGGTGGACATGGACTCGGCCTCCATGGCTGTGACTCACCGTCCAACTACACTATTGCCGGCTTCTGCCATCGCAGAATCGCCTCGCCGGTTTGCTAGTCTCGGCTGCGAACCGCCTCCGTTACCTGCCTCAACTTCAGCAGGGGAGAACCGCTGGCCGCTCCACTGTCCTTCGCCTCCGGCAAGCACTGGCTCCGCCAAGTTCCCTGCGGGTCACCTTCTGCCATGGATGTTGTATTTTCTGTTATTGCAACACAGTTTAGAGTCAGACAAAGAGGATTTTTTGCATCCTATATCTGAAGTTGAACTAGCTGGACCTTTCTAGCATATATACTGAAGATATTTAAGGATTGATAATTGATGCCTTCTCATTGTTGTGGTGCTGCTTCTCAAGGATGCAATCAAACATATTAAAGCAAAATCAGAAAGGAATAGTGGTGAGTACTTGTTCTGTCTACAACAAGAAAAGTCTGTTTGCCATGGCCGTTCTGAGCCGCCGGCCCTACTAAATTGCCCTCCCGAGCCGTCGTCTGTGGAACAATCCCGACCGGATCGCTGATTGTGGCCGCCTCCCGCACCGCACTGCACAGCTCCACCCGACGCTCTTCTGCCGTTGAGCCTTGCTCCGCGGGTGCCCGAGTGCGTTAGCAGTTCCATCGCTGACAAGTCGTCGAACGCCTCAATTCGCCTCCTACCACCACCATCACTGCTTCGCTGATGGCGAGCCGCCTCTGCTGCCGCACAGTGACTCGCCTCCGAGCGGCTCATTAGCTTGATTCAGTTTCCGAGCCGCCCACAGCTCCGTGTCCCTGCTTGGGTCTGCCTCTGACCCGTGGCTCGTCTGAACCGCGGACCTGCCTTCGCCACTTCCAAGTGGCCCCGCGTCCACGCCAAATCATCTCCGCTGAATTGCCTTTCTGCCTCCGACGAGCCGCCCACACTGGTCGAGGCGTGCCGTTGCTGCTAAACCACCACTGTGGTCTGCCCTGCAGGGGTCAAGTTTTGTAGTAGCAAAGAAGAGTCTTCAGAGATGGTTCTATCTATGATGGGCTGCCGTCGTCTCAAATCTGCTGGCAGAAGCAAGCAAGAATCAACTACTATATTACTATGGCAGTCAAACCAACCACTATGATTGACAGATAGCCCTCACGTATTTAGAAGAAACCCAGAGGCTGGGCGCAAGTCACCGGACCAAGCGCGTGTATAGTCCAGGTTCCAAGGCTGAGTTATCCACGGAACAAAATGTGCTTATCCAGTATGAGTGCCTGAGATATAAAAATACCAGGTGATATTTACCCGGTCTATTTTGATGCATATTAATTTCTTCAAAAAACAAACTACTCTGGTATGTGTGTTTTAAATGCAGGATAATTATCCATCACAAAAGTGTTGTGGATGTGGAGCGCGGGCCAGCATTACTCTGCGCTGGCGTTCACCCGTGCCATGTTGCTCAACGGATACACGTGCAAGTCGCCGCCCCCGCTGTTCGGTTTACATCCGTCCGCGCCCGCGATTGACTCGACCGTCCGCGTGACTTACTGCAATTGCAATTGACTCGCCCGTCCGCGTGGCTTACCGTGCCTGCAATTGACTCGCCCGTCCGCGCTGGCTTACAACGCCACAGCCGGCTCATCTATCTGCTCCTGCGGCCGACTCGGCTGTGATTGATTTCAACTTCACCGTGGTGATCATCAAACTTCGTGCTGGATAATTTCTGGCCTAACTTATCAGGACAAGTTGTCTTTTGCAAAAGGGGTCGTTGTATGACTAAGCTGTTGAATGACTCATTTCGGGAGTATATAACAGTCAAATATGGAGAATCTTAAGCCAACTCCTCGAGTCGTCATAAGACTCGGGGGCTACAATGACATGACTTGGCAGAATTGGCTGGTTTTAGTGAATTCAAGAACTCCGGGTCATTGGAGGGAAAAATAACCTGGCCCCGGAGGCTACTGTCTTATTGGCGAATATTTAAAGGTTGTCAGCAGATTTTCGGCTTAAAAAGAAGGATTCCAGTTCAAAATCCGGCTCAAGGGAAATCGGTCTCCCACAAAGCGTTGAAGCTCTTAATATCCGGTTTAAAATACGACTCAAGAAAAATTAAAGGTTGCCAAAGAGAGCTTGCTGCCATGATGCGTGGTTCAAACATGGGTATCATGCCTTATTGGCTTATCTTATTGGTCACTCGGGGGCTTCCTGCTCAATGAGCATAGATGTGTTTACCCTCTTGCTCCGGCTTACACGCCTTATTGCAAATCACTTGGAGGCTTGATTCCTGAGTTATAGGGACCAAAGAGAGTTCGTTGCACAGCACAACTCAAACATAGGTACCCAGCAAGCACAACTCAGAAATATATCACTTGGGGGCTTCCTGCTCTTCGAGCATAGCTATGACTACCCTTGTTGATCCGGCTTATATGCCTGAAATAAAATGTTACTTGGGGGCTCTTTGTTCAACGGACAAGAGTTTTTATGACCCTTGTAATAGGCTTAAAAGCCAGGCTTGGAAGCTAGGTGTATTCACCTAAAAAGCCGGGTTATCCTGCCTTTTTAAGTCTGCCACTCCGCCTAGGTAATCCTGGAATGACCCACCATACTTTTGACAAGTCAATCTTATACAGACCCTGAACTTGTCAAAGTTAAAATGATGATTGGTTATGTGAGGTCCAACTTATAAGGTTTGTGTGAAGGTTTAACTCAGTGGTCGTGCGGCCCTTGAAAGCACTTGATTTTTTAGGCCTGGCCACCTATGAAAGCCTTGATTTTCTGTTATTTGATTTGAACATATTTTTGAGGTTCCTCTCCTGTGACATATTAATACATGGTTAAAACCCGAGATGGCTACGATGCCTTATGGTTCATATATGAAACTACCCGGTGTTTATTAACGCGGCCTGGCTTTGGACTTTAAGTCGCCAGTATATGATGATTTTTTGTGCTTTAAGCTCTAGCTCTAAGCTTTGGCATATTACCCCTTGCTGCATGTGGCATTATAAGCCGGCAGTATGAACTGATTTCACAAGCCATGTAGCCTTGATTATATGACTCATCATTGAGCATCTTTGGGTTTGATAACCCCGCCCTGATAGTAGACTTTAAGTCGCCAGGATATTTTGCCTTGGGCAATCAAAATTATGATATTTCATGACTCCAGGTTGATACTAGCTCTGGATTATAATTATCAAGGCATCACCATGGTATTAATTTATAGCCGGCAGTGTGAAGCAAATTCACAGGTATATTTTGTACTTGTTATATGAAGATGCGAGGTTTGATAACCCGCCCTGGCTTTGGACGTTAAGTCGCCAGTATACTTTGGATTGCGCCTTTGGAATCATGCGCTTATAAATCATTGGATCATTAGCCTCACTGGATGTGGCGATGTAAGCTAGCAATTTGAGCCAATATTCCAGGTATGTTTTTAAATTGATTGGATGAATATGCGAGGTTTGATAACCCGCCCTGGCTTTTGACTTTTAAGTCGCCAGTATGTTTAGGCTTGAATGGCCTTAATGCTAGTCTTTTTCATAATTGCATAAGACTATATTATGTTTGGGTTGTTACCCGCCCTGGTTTTTGACGTTAAGTCGCCAGAGCATATGTTGTTTAAACTTTGTGTAGGATTTGCAGAGCTATGACTTACATAAATGATTAAGTTCAAGCCCATCATCAAAAATTGTAATTGGTGTTTCACAAGGGTTATCAATTATTGATTTTCACAAAGGCTATAAGCCGCCGGGTTACAAAAATCCCGGATTACAATGGATGCGCAGCGGTCAAGAGCCACTGAGTATTTAAACTTCGGATTTACTTGTGAACCGATAAGGTATTCAAATCTTTAATAGCCAAACTTGGATGGATTGTCATGATGATTTTGAATGATTGAGGTTTTCATATTGGATTACATTATTCAAATCTCAAATAGCCAACATGGCTGGATTTTTATTATGGTTATCAACAACCAATATTATGGTTGAGGTCTTCAAAGTTGCTTCAGCGCAATGGCTACTATTTTATCAATGGGTATTATTTATTCTACAATGGAAGGAATAGTTCTGAGTCGCTGCAGGCTTACGACCCGGCACTTGGGGGCTACATTATTCAAGTTGAGATTACATAAAATATGCAAGTCCCATGTCACTGGCAGCATGCACCATGGCACTTGGGGGCTAATGTAAAGTCATTTTTTGCTCGCCTTATTGAATACTCGACTCATCACATTGTAATGAGCCGGCCCTTGGGGGCTACCAATTGCTCCTGTCAAAAATTCAAGGTACACAAGCCTTAATCCATTATATTGAAGGGTTCATTGCTCAGTTGGTAGAGTACAAAGCTCTTAATCTTATGGACGTGGGTTCGAGCCTCATGGTGGGGGTTTACATCATATGATGTTATTTTTAATGAAGTATACATAAAGTCCCAGCTCAGTATTTTCTTGCTGAGCCGGTCCTTGGGGGCTACATGTTGCTGCTCAAGTCTACATGATCATATCTACAAAGTCCCTGCTCATTATTGCATAATGACCCGGCCCTTGGGGGCTACAAGTGATATGCATATAAGGGAGGTACGTTTTCAAGCTTGATGTTAGCAACAATTATGACCCGATGCCATCAATATTTACAAACACGCAGTTTTTGGCAATGATAAACTGGCAAGTTCTACATCTTCAAGCCGGCTGAAAATCAGATGAGTATTTACAGACCAATACTTTTTGTTAAGCATTGGGAGCTGAATCAAATGAATTATTCTTCACAATATTTTTCTGTGAGAAACCAATGCCAGCAAATTGATTATGAGGCTGGTTTATTGACCCGAACTTTCTAGAAGAAGGAAATGACAAGGACTTAAGGATGATCAGGTGCCGGCTTACAAGAACTTTTAACCCGGAGCACAACCTGTCAATTTTGTTCTTGTGTTTATTTTGCAGGATCAGTTTAACATGAATAAATCCAAATTAAACTGGGGGCTAATGTCGGGGATATACCCCGCGGTATGACCCGGCCGGAAGTATGACCCGCCCAGACTTGGCGACTCACTAATGACCCACCCTAACTTGGCGGCTCATGAAGTGACCCACACGGATCTCTCCATTCACTGATGACCCGGTTGGGCCTGGTCACTTATTGGTAACCCGGCAGGCGGGTCAGAGGAGTGATAAGACCCGATAGCCCAGAAGGTGGCTTGTGGGAAGGCCGACTTATGTTCTTGTGGGCCGGCTTAAGATGAAAGCATAAGGAATATTCTCCTACAAAGGAAGAAAAACTAGGACTCCACTTGTAATAGAGTAATCCTAATCCTACTAGGACTAGTCATGTAACCCGCCCCTTCAACTTATATAAGGAGGGACAGGGCGCCCCAAGAGGGTCAAGTTTTCCTAGACGTCTCAATAGACAAGTTTCATAAGTTAGGGTTAGACAGACAAGTCTATAGCTCTTGAGATAAAGCACCCTTGTAATCATGTTCATCATCATCAATATCAATGAAACAGGATGTAGGATTTTACCTCCACCGTGAGGGGCCGAACCTGGGTAAAACCTCGCGTCTCTCGATTCTGACCAACCCCTTCAAGCTACTAGATGGATGTGTTGGCCTCACGACTAAGTCCTGACACGAAGGACATCTACTGTGACAATTCCACGACATAGGCGCTACTGTGAGCATTAGTAAGGTACACATCAATAACATGTATATCAAATATACCTTTCACTTTGCCATCCTTCTTCTCCGCCAAATACTGGGATAGTTTCGCTTCCAGTGACCAGTCCCTTTGCAGTAGAAGCACTCAGTCTTAGGCTTAGGTCCAGACTTGGGCTTCTTTACTTGAGAAGCAACTTGCTTGTCGTTTTGCTTGAAGTTCCCCTTCTTCCCTTTACCCCTTTTCTTGAAACTGGTGGTCTTGTTGACCATCAACACTTGATGCTCCTTCTTGATTTCTACCTCCGCAGCCTTTAGCATTGTGAAGAGCTCAGGAACCGTATTATCCATCGCTTGCATATTATAGTTCATCATGAAGCTTTTGTAGCTTGGTGGCAGTGATTGAAGAACTCTGTCAATTACACTATCAACTAGAAGATTAACTCCCAGCTGAGTCAAGTGATTGTGGTACCCAGACATTCTGAGTATATGATCACTGACAGAACTATTCTCCTCCATTTTGCAGCTGTAGAAATTATTGGAGATTTCATATCTCTCAATCCAGGCATTTGCTTGAAATTTTAACTTCAACTCCTGGAACATCTCATATGCTCCATGATGTTCAAGACGCCGTTGCGGTCCCGGTTCTAAGCCATCAAGCATGGCATGATGAACTATCGAGTAGTCATCAGCTTTGCTCTGCCAGGTGTTCACAACATCTCGTGTTGCTCCTGCAATGGGTTTGGCACCCAACGGTGCTTCCAGGGCGTAATTCTTCTATGCAGCAATGAGGACAATCCTCAAGTTACGGACCTAGTCCGTGTAATTGCTACCATCATCTTTGAACTTAGCTTTCTCTAGGAGCGCATTAAAATTCAATGGAACAACAGCACGGGCCATTTATCTACAACAACATAGACATGCAAAATACTATCAGGTACTAAGTTCATGATAAATTAAAGTTCAATTAATCATATTACTTAAGAACTCCAACTTAGATAGATATCCCTCTAATCATCTAAGTGATCATGTGATCCATATCAACTAAACCATGTCCGATCATCACGTGAGATGGAGTAGTTTTCAATGGTGAATGTCACTATGTTGATCATATCTACTATATGATTCACGCTCGACCTTTCGGTCTCAGTGTTCCGAGGCCATATCTGCATATGCTAGGCTCGTCAAGTTTAACCCGAGTATTCTACGTGTGCAAAACTGGCTTGCACCCATTGTATGTGAATGTAGAGCTTATCACACCCGATCATCACATGGTGTCTCGGCACGACAAACTGTAGCAACAGTGCATACTCAGGCAGAACACTTATACCTTGAAATTTAGTGAGAGATCATCTTATAATGCTACCGCCATACTAAGCAAAATAAGATGCATAAAGGATAAACATCACATGCAATCAATATAAGTGATAGGATATGGCCATCATCATCTTGTGCCTTTGATCTCCATCTCCAAGGCACCATCATGATCACCATCATCACCGGCTTGACACCTTGATCTCCATCGAAGCATCGTTGCCGTCTCGCCAACTATTGCTTCCACGACTATCGCTACCGCTTAGTGATAAAGTAAAGCAATTACATGGTGATCGCATTTCATACAATAAAGCGACAACCATATGACTCCTTCCAGTTGCCGATAACTGTGTTACAAAACATGATCATCTCATACAACAATTTATATAATCACGTCTTGACCATATCACATCACAACATGCCCTGCAAAAACAAGTTACACGTCCTCTACTTTGTTGTTGCAAGTTTTACGTGGCTGCTACGGGCTTAGCTAGAACCGTTCTTACCTACACATCAAAAATCACAACGCGGAATAGTGATTGCTTTTTGATCTTCAGAAATAAACCCTTTCATTGAATCCGATTCAACTAAATTTGGAGAAACAGACACCCACTAGCCACCTGTGTGCGAACCATGTCGGTAGAATCAGTCTCGCGTAAGCGTACGCGTAATGTCGGTTTGAGCCGCTTCATCCAACAATATCGCTGAATCAAGAATCAACTAGTGACGACAAGCAATATGTATATACTCACGCCCACAACTCCTTTGTGTTCTATTCATGCATATAACATCTACGCATAGACCTGGCAAGGATGCCACTGTTGGGGAACGTAGTATTTCAAAAAAAAATTGCCTACACACACGCAAGATCCATCTAGGTGATGCATAGCAACGAGCGGGGAGAGTGTGTCCATGTACCCTCGTAGGCCGAAAGCGGCAGCATTTAGTAACGCGGTTGACGTAGTCGAACGTCTTCGCGATCCAACCAATCCAAGTACCGAACGCACGGCACCTCCGCGATCTGCACACGTTTAGCTTAGTGATGTCCCTCGTACTCTTGATCCAGCTGAAGCCGAGGGAGAGTTTCGTCACCATGACGGCATGGTGACGGTGATGATGAAGTTACCGATGCAGGGCTTTGCCTAAGCTCTACAATGATATGACCGAGGTGCAAATCTGTGGAGGGGGGCACCGCACACGGCTAACACAACTGTCAACTTGTGTGTTCTAGGGTGCCCCCTGCCCCAGTATATAACGAAGCAAGGGGGAGGTCGGCCGGCCCCTAGGGCGTGCCCCCAAGAGGGGAATCCTACTAGGACTCCAAGTCCTAGTAGGAATCCACCAAGAGGGAGAGAGGGGGAAGGAAGGAAGAGGGGGAAGGGAAGGAAAGGGGGGTGCCACCCCCTTCCCCTAGTCCAATAAGGACCCAAGGGGGAGGCCAGCCCATCCTGGCCCTTCCTCTCTCCCCACTAAGGCCCATAGAGGCCCATTAGTTCCCCCGGGGGTTCCGATAACCCCCCGACACTCCGATATTTATCCGGTGACCCCCCCAAAACTCATTCAGTGTACGAATAACATCGTCCAATATATCAATATTTATGTCTCGACCATTTCGAGACTCCTCGTCATGTCCGTGATCACCTCCAGGACTCTGAACTACCTTCGGTACATCAAAACACATAAACTCATAATACCGATCGTCATGGAACATTAAGCGTGAGGACCCTACGGGTTCGAGAACTATGTAGATATGACCAAGACTCATCTCCGGTCAATAACCAATAGCGGAACCTGGATGCTCATATTGGTTCCTACATATTCTATGAAGATATTTATCGGTCAAACTGCATAACAACATACGTTGTTCCCTTTGTCATCGGTATGTTACTTGCCCGAGATACGATCGTCGGTATCTCAATACCTAGTTCAATCTTGTTATCGACAAGTCTCTTTACTCATTCTGTAATGCATCTTCCTGTAACTAACTCATTAGTCACATTGCTAGCAAGGCTTATAGTGATGTGCATTACCGAGAGGGCCCAGAGATACCTCTCCGACAATTAGAGTGACAAATCCTAATCTCGGTCTATGCCAACTCAACAAATACCATCGGAGACACCTATAGAGCATCTTTATAATCACCCAGTTATGTTGTGACGTTCGATAGCACACTAAGTGTTCCTCTGGTTTTCGGGAGTTACATAATCTCATAGCCATAGGAACATGTATAAGTTATGAAGAAGCAATAGCAACAAACTAAATGATCATCGTGCTAAGCTAACGGATGGGTCAAGTCAATCACATCATTCTCTAATGATGTGATCCTGTTAATCAAATGACAACTCATGTCCATGGCTAGGAAACTTAACCATCTTTGATTAATGAGCTAGTCAAGTAGAGGCATACTAGTGACATTCTTTTTGTCTATGTATTCACACCTGTACTAAGTTTTCGGTTAATACAATTCTAGCATGAATAATAAATATTTATCATGATATAAGGAAATATATAAATAAAAACTTTATTATTGCCTCTAGGGCATATTTCCTTCAGTGGCCTGTCCCCGCTGCCGCACACATGCTGCTATGCGGAGTCACCTTGCATCGGTGCAGATCCTGCATACCTCCTTGTGCCGCCGATGTGCTTGTTGTTACCCTCTAGCGCGGAAGTGATCCTCCCATACGGCGCACGGGCCACCATGGCCGAGCTCTCATACACGTCACCATTGCTAGCTTCATCGGTGGTAGGGTTCCTCCTGTACGGAGGGGCTCTGTACTAGCTGGGCTGCTTCGGGCCTGGTGGTGCACGTTGCCGCCAGCATGCTCCGAGGCATACCTTCTGTGCGCCGGGTGGGCATGTTCCAAGCCGTCGGACAAGCCATCCTGAAATGCCTACGGGGAGGCCGCGCCCATCTTACCAAACTTCGCGCACCATGCATGTTGTCTTTGGCGTCGATGCCATCTGCTCATGGTCGCCTGTCCCTACTTCCACACACATGTTGCTATGCGGAGCAAGGTGGATGCAGAGGTGGCGGTGCTGGGAGTTCCATTTTTTCTGAACATTCATATATTTATGTCACCCCAATCTATGCTCCAACCTCTTTTTATGTCTTATAATCAATTTAAAGGACTAACGTACCTTGTGCCCGGGTGTGGGTGTGCATGTCAAGTAATTGTAATCCATATCTTTTTAATGGAATAAACAAAAATTGTGACGATCAAGAACAAGAAATGTCTACTCCTTTAGTTACATACTCATATATCAAGCTTTCAAAACAAATTGGAATATAAATCCTATGGTTATGTTCTCTCAGTCCATGAAATCAGAGTAATTAAGATTCGTTAGATGCACGTAGTGTATAGATTGTTTGAATGTTATCCGTATAGAGTTAGTGATTAATTGTTTGTTATGTACAAATGATTTTTCCTAATAATCCGACTAGGGTTAGCTTGCGTGCTAATAATTCGTGGCCAGATCTTGAAAGTTGTTTTTGAATGTCCTACATATATGTTTGTGCCTTTTTTCTTCCAGATCTTGAGAATTGGTTTTGAATGTCCTACATGTATGTTTCTGCCATTTTTTCTTTCATATTGGTATGTACTGAGATGAGGCAGGGCGCGAGGGGGATTGGGGTCCTCCTCCCCCTTGGTGGATTCAGCAACAGGAAAAGAAGAGGAAGAAGAATGTGGGTCAGCGCCGCCGTGAGCTCGAGCGCAAATCCATGGAGCATCTGAACTGTGGTGGTGGCCACGGGGATCCCCTTGCCAAGAAGCCGCGGGTGTGTGCTGAGCCGCTGGCGATGGCGCTCCCATCATCGTCCAAGGGCATGGCAGGCGAGCCCATCCTAGTGGAAGATGCCCCGGAGGCCGAGGTGGAATGCTTCAAGTGCGGGCGCTGGGGCCATTTCCAATCTAAGTGCACTTTCAAGCCATTGTGTATGCTGTGCAAAGAGGAGGGTCATGCTTCGGCCCACTGCCCCACCCGTGGCTGCTCCCTCAATGTCCAGATCTTGGAGAGCGCCATCTCAGGGGAGGGTTTCTTCTGCTTGCAGTTCGAGGACGATGCGGAGGTAGATGCGTCAGTGGATGCCCGGATTGATAATACATCCATTTTGTCAGCGGAGCCCGGCAAGCTCTCCCTCCGCATTCTCCAACAAGAGCTCAAGCACATCGTGGCGGGCGATTGCGGTTGGCAGGTTTCTCAAGTGGGTGACAACGACTTATTGGTGGTGTTTCCTGTTGGGGAACGTAGTAATTTCAAAAAAAAAATCCTACGCACACTTAGGATCATGGTGATGCATACCAACGAGAGGGGAGAGTGTGTCCACGTACCCTCGTAGACCGAAAGCGGAAGCGTTAGGACAACACGGTTGATGTAGTCGTACGTCTTCACGATCCGACCGATCCAACTACCAAACGTACGACACCTCCGAGTTCAGCACATGTTCAGCTCAATGACGTCCCGCGAACGCCGATCCAGCAGATCTTCACGGGAGAGTTCCGTCAGCACGACGGCATGATGATGGTGATGATGTTGCTACCGACGCAGGGCTTCGCCTAAGCACTGCTACGATATAACCGAGGCGGAATATGGTGGAGGGGGGCACCGCACACGGCTGGAATAGATCAACAGATCAACTTGTGTGTTCTAGGGTGCCCCTTCCCTCGTATATAAAGGAGCAAGGGGGGAAGCGGCCAGCCAGGAGGAGGGCGCGCCAAGGGGGGAGTCCTACTCCCACCGGGAGTAGGACTCCTTCTTTTCATTGTTGGAGTAGGAGAGGGAAGGAAGGGGGAGAGGAGGAGAAGGAAAAAGGGGGGCGGCGCCCCCTCCTTATCCAATTCGGACTAGAAAGGGAGGGGGCGCGCAGCTGCCTTGGCCGCCCCTCCTCTTCTCCCACTAAGGCCCATGAGGCCCAACTAACTCCCCGGGGGGTTCCGGTAACCCCCCGGTACTCCAAATTTTATCCGAAACCACTCGGAACACTTCCAGTGTCTGAATATAGTCGTCCAATATATCGATCTTTATGTCTCGACCATTTAGAGACTCCTCGTCATGTCCGTGATCATATCCGGGACTCCGAACTACCTTCGGTACATCAAAACACAAAAACTCATAATACCGATCGTCACCAAACTTTAAGCATGCGGACCCTACGGGTTCGAGAACTATGTAGACATGACCGAGACACGTCTCCGGTCAATAACCAATAGCAGAACCTGGATGCTCATCTTGGCTCCTACATATTCTACGAAGATCTTTATCGGTCAAACCGCATAACAACATACGTTCTTCCCTTTGTCATTGGTATGTTACTTGCCGAGATTCAATCGTCGGTATCTCGATACCTAGTTCAATCTCGTTACCGACAAGTCTCTTTACTCGTTCCGTAATGCATCATCCCGCAACTAACTCATTAGTCACATTGCTTGCAAGGCTTATAGTGATGTGCATTACCAAGAGGGCCCAGAGATACCTCTCCGACAATCGGAGTGACAAATCCTAATCTCAAAATACACCAACTCAATAAGTACCTTCAGAGACACCAATAGAGCACCTTTATAATCACCCAGTTACGTTGTGACGTTTGGTAGCACACAAAGTGTTCCTCCGGTAAACGGGAGTTGAATAATCTCATAGTCATAGGAACATGTATAAGTCATGAAGAAAGCAATAGCAACATACTAAACGATCAAGTGCTAAGCTAACGGAATGGGTCAAGTCAATCACATCATTCTCCTAATGATGTGATCTCCTTAATCAAATGACAACTCATGTCTATGGCTAGGAAACATAACCATCTTTGATCAACGAGCTAGTCAAGTAGAGGCATAGTAGTGACACTCTGTTTGTCTATGTATTCACACATGTATCATGTTTCCGGTTAATACAATTCTAGCATGAATAATAAACATTTATCATGATATAAGGAAATAAATAATAACTTTATTATTGCCTCTAGGGCATATTTCCTTCAGTCTCCCACTTGCACTAGTGTCAATAATCTAGTTTAGATCGCCTTGTGATTTAACACCAATAGTTCACATCACCATGTGATTAATACCCATAGTTCACATCGCCATGCGACCAACAATCAAAGGGTTTACTAGAGTCAGTAATCTAGTTCACATTGCCATGTGATTAACACCAAAAGAGTACTAAGGTGTGATTATGTTTTGCATGTGAGAGAAGTTTAGTCAATGGGTCTGCCAAATTCAGATCCGTATGTATTTTGCAAATTTCTATGTCTATAATGCTCTGCACGGAGCTAGTTTAGCTAATTGCTCCCACTTTCAATATGTATCCAGATTGAGATTTAGAGTCATCCAGATCTGTGTCAAAACTTGCATCGATGTAACCCTTTACGACGAACCTTTTTGTCACCTCCATAACCGAGAAACATATCCTTATTCCACTAAGGATAATTTTGACCAATGTCGAGTGATCTACTCCTAGATCACTATTGTACTCCCTTGCCAAAATCACGCTAAGGTATACAATAGGTCTGTTACACAGCATAGCATACTTTATAGAACCTATGACTGAGGCATAGGGAATGACTTTTCATTATCTCTCTATTTTTTGTCGTGGTCGGGTTTGAGTCTTTACTCAACTTCACACCTTGTAACACAGGCAAGAACTCCTTCTTTGACTATTCCATTTTGAACTACTTCAAAATCTTGTCAAGGTATATACTCATTGAAAATATATCAAGCATCTTGATCTATCTCTATAATCTTGATGCTCAATATGTAAGTAGATTTACCGAGGTTTTTCTTTGAAAAAACTCTTTTCAAACACTCCTTTATGCTTTCCAGAAAATTCTACATTATTTCTGATCTACAATATGCCATTCACATATACTTATCAGAAATGCTGTAGTGCTCCCACTCACTTTCTTGTAAATACAGCCTTCACCGCAAGTCTGTATAAAACCATATGCTTTGATCACTTTATCGGAGCATATATTCCAACTCCGAGATGCTTGCACCAGTCCATAGATGGATCACTGGAGCTTGCTCACTTTGTTAGCACCTTTTAGGATCGAAAAAACCTTCTGGTTGCATCATATACAACTCTTCTTTAAAAAATTCATGAAGGAATACAGTTCTGACATCCATTTGCCAGATTTCATAAAATGCGGCAACTGCTAACATGATTCGAACAGACTTTTAAGCATCGATACGAGTGAGAAAATCTTATCGTAGTCAACACTTTGAACTTGTCAAAAACATTTTGAGACAATTCGAGCTTTATAGATAGTAACACTACTATCAGCATCCGTCTTCCTCTTGAAGATCCATTTATTCTCAATGACTCACCGATCATCGGGCAAGTCAATCAAAGTCCATACTTTGTCTCATACATGGATCCCATCTCAGATTTCATGGCCTCAAGCCATTTCACGGAATCTGGGCTCATCATCACTTCCTCATAGTTCCTAGGTTCTTCATGGTCAAGTAACATGACATCCAGAACAGGATTACCGTACTAGTCTGGTGCGGATCTCACTCTGGTTTACCTACGAGGTTTGGTAGTAACTTGATCTGAAGTTACATGATCATCATCATTAGTTTCCTCACTAATTGGTGTAGGAGTCACAGGAACAGATTTGTGTGATGAACTACTTTCCAATAAGGGAGCAGGTACAGTTACCTCACCAAGTTCTACTTTCCTCCCACTCACTTCTTTCGAGAGAAACTCCTTCTCTAGAAAGGATCCACTTTTAGCAATCAAAGATCTTGCCTTTGGATCTGTGATAGAAGGTGTACCCAACAGTTTCCTTTGGGTATTCTATGAAGACACATTTCTCCGATTTGGGTTCGAGCTTATCAGGTTGAAACTTTTTCACATAAGCATCGCAGCCCCAAACTTTAAGAAATGACATCTTTGGTTTCTTGCCAAACCATAGTTCATAAGGAGTCGTCTCAATGGATTTAGATGGTGCCCTATTTAACGTGAATGCAGCCGTCTCTAAAGCATAACCCCAAAACGATAGTGGTAAATCGGTAAGAGACATCATAGATTGCACCATATCTAATAAAGTATGGTTACAATCTTCGGACACACCAATACGCTATGGTGTTACAAGTGGCGTGAGTTGCGAAACTATTCCGTATTGCTTCAAATGAAGACCAAACTCGTAACTCAAATATTCTCCTCCACGATCAGATCGTAGAAACTTTATTTTCTTGTTACGATGATTTTCCACTTCACTCTGAAATTATTTGAACTTTTCAAATGTTTCAGATTTATGTTTCATCAAGAAGATACACCCATATCTTACTCAAAGCATCTGTGAAGGTCAGAAAATAACGATACATGCCACGAGCCTCAACACTCATCGGACTGCATACATCAGTATGTATTATTTCCAACAAGTCTGTTGCTCGCTCCATTGTTCCTGGAGAACAGAGTCTTAGTCATCTTGCCCATGAGGCATGGTTCGCAAGCATCAACTGATTCATAATCAAGTGACTCCAAAAGCCCGTCAGCATGGATTTTTGTAGCGACCAGACCTCAAACGGTCCAATCTCTGTGCTCCAGTGTCATCCCTAGATCAGTAATGCTAACACCACACAGTACTTGAAGGATTTATAACAGAGTAGCAATCACACACTTATTACATCGAGTGTCTCAAAAGAGAACTTATTACAATAAATATGGCTTAAGGCCATCTAATAACGATAACAGTGGAAGGCTTGGAAGATAAGTGAGTCCATCAACTCCGACGGCATCACTGAGTATAGAACCACGACCTAATGGCACCTTAATCCTCGTCTGAAAAGTATGCAACATTAACGTTGCAGCCCGAAACGGGCCAGCACATGGAATATGCTGGCAATGTAACACATAGAGAGTAATGGAATAAAATAGGCTATTCTATATGCATATATGGCTGGTGGAAAGCTCTATGGTTACAGTTTTGCGTAAAGCCAATTTTTCCCTACTGCAAAGGAATACATTTTATTTAACTATCATGGTAGTTGTTAAACATTGAGAATGGTTGACAACATTCTCAATCCCAATTAAGCATCATCATTAAAACCCAACAATTAACTTTAGAGTAACATGATGAGATTCACATGATAATCCAGGTACTAGATACTCAAGATATCCATAACCGGGGACACGGCTAACCATGATTAGTTTATACACTCTACAGAGGTTTGCGCACTTTTCCCCACAAGACTCGATCTCCTCCGTTGGTTTTCTCGCACTGCATGGTGTTTGAGAAACGGATGACCGAGACATAGTCTTTCATAAGCGCTAGCACCTTACGAACGGGTAGACCGTACCAACCTACATCCCCTACATCTGCTAGTCTACCACTGTCAGAGTTTGCACGACTTAGTCAACTATGCTAGAGCCCATAGTAGCTTGTGGCTGCACACGGAAGTTTCTAGTATGAATAATCTCATGATCCCTTTGAGCCTGGGTGGCGGTCCAAAAGAAAACAGTCAATCGCTGGAATACCCAGGTGCCTCAATCCACCCAGATGTGTGTTTAGGTTGCCACCTTAAATAAACCATTAATTAACACCCAGATGTGTGTTTAGGTTGCCAACTTAAGAACTCCGGTTGGAAAAAAGAATCAAAACGAACGAAGCAACGAAAGACAAACGGTAAGAGAAACAAGCTTCTTTTACTATTCTGGGCCTAAGGCAATTTTTACAGTGGCGAAAACTTGTTTGACTTGGTTAAACGGAAAGAGGGTTTCGAGACGAAACTCTAGGCGCTTGAATCGCCTGATTCTGATAAACGAGCGAAAAGTTAAACTAGAATGAACATCGGATCAGAGATCACGATCAGAAAAACTGCGGATTTAATCCGAGAAAAAGAAAAACGAAGAACAGTTAACGAACGAACGTTCGTTAATAGAAACTAAAGAAAAACGCGTTTATTAAAACGAACGGACGAGCGGGCACTCGCTAAATAAATAAACTGGAAAACAACCGATCTATTTATTTTAAAAAAAATGGAACTAGGGTTTTCACAAAAAAACTGCCGGCGACTACCTCGGCGGCGACGGCTCTCCGGTGGGGCTCCGGAAGGCGGCGGGGTGAGGAGAGGGCGGCGGGGCGGCGGCTCCGGGTGGCGCGGTGCGGCGGCGGCGTGCGGCGGTGCAGGCGGCGGCGGGCTGCGGTGCGGGGCGGCGGGGTGAGGAGAGGGCGGCGGCGGGGCGGCTATTTAAGAGGGGGATGGGGGGTTGACTTGGGAAGTGGGCGAGGGGCGGCGGCGGCTCCGGCTCGGACTCCTCCTCGAGTCCGGCGGGAAGGCGGTGGTGGCTGGGCCGGCCTGGCTCGGCTGGGCCCTTGGCCCAGTCGGGCGCGGTTTTTTTTAAACAATTTCGCTGCGCCTAAGAAAAAAAATCTAGAAAAATAAATAAAATTCTAAAAATGCCAAAACAAATTTTCTCCATCTAAATAAAATATTTAGAACAGGATGAACATTTTTTGGCTCTAAATGCAATTTTTGAAAACGTGCAATTTTTCCTAACATCGAATAAAATAGCAAATAAAACCAAAATAAAATATTATTTGATTTTTTATTAAATCATCAATATTTCTTTATTTATGGAAAGTCATTTCATTCCCTCTCTCATATTTTTATAATAGAAATAATTGAAGATAAAATAAATAAAATCAAATGATCCTGTCTTCAAAATTTGAGAAAAACTCAAATATGAAAATAACGAAATCCCCAACTCTCTCCGAGGGTCCTTGAGTTGCATAGAATTTCTAGGATAAACCAGAAAAGCAATAAAATATGATATGCAATGATGATCTAATGTATAACATTCCAAATTGAAAATTTGGGATGTTACAAACCTACCCCCCTTAAGATGAATCTCGCCCTCGAGATTCGGGTTGGTTAGAAAATAGGTGAGGGTGGTCCTTCAGCAATTCTTCCTCTCGCTCCCAGGTGGCTTCATCCTCCGTGTGGTGGCTCCACTGAACTTTGCAAAACTTGATAACCTTGCTGCGGGTGACTTGACTGGCATACTCTAGAATCTTAACTGGTTTCTCCTCATAGGTCAAATCACTGTCCAACTGAATTGCTTCCGGTGGCACTGTATCTCTTAGCGGTATATCAGCCATCTCTGCGTGGCACGTCTTCAATTGGGAAACGTGGAACACATCGTGAACTCCTGACAATCCTTCGGGCAATTCCAACTTATAGGCTACTTCTCCCATACACTCCAAAACTTTGTATGGGCCTACAAAACATGGCGCTAACTTTCCCTTAACTCCAAAGTGCTTAACTCCTCGAAGTGGTGATACTCGAAGATAAACTCGGTCTCCGACTTCGTAAACTGTCTCCTTGCGTTTAGAATCCGCATAGCTCTTCTGCTTGGACTGGGCTACCTTGAGCCTGTCACGAATCAATTTCACTTTCTGTTCAGACTCCTTAATCAGATCCGGTCCAAACAACTGACGGTCTCCAACTTCATCCCAAGACAATGGGGTCCCGCACCTCCTTCTGTACAAGGCTTCGAAAGGGGCCATCTTCAAACTGAATTGATAACTGTTGTTGTAAGAGAACTCTGCATATGGCAAATTCTCGTCCCAACTAGATCCGTAATCTAGCGCACAAGCTCTCAGCATATCCTCCAAAATCTGATTGACTCTCTCGGTCTGTCCATCTGTCTGCGGACGGAAGGTTGTACTAAACTCTAGTCTGGTACCCAAAGTTTCATGCAACTGATTCCAGAACTTTGAGGTAAATTGGGTTCCTCTATCTGATACAATGCTCTTTGGAACTCCATGCAGACATACGATTCTGGTCATGTATATCTTTGCCAACTTTGCACTGGTATAGGTAGTCTTCACTAGAATGAAATGGGCTACCTTTGTCAAACGATCGACTACAACCCATATTGAGTCATAGCCTGAACGAGTTCTGGGTAAACCTGTAATAAAATCCATGCCTAACTTATCCCACTTCGATTCGGGTATCGGCAATGGCTGTAGCAATCCTGCTGGCTTCTGATGCTCTGCCTTTACTCTCTGACATACATCCCAAAGTGCTACATACTCCGCAATATCCTTCTTCATTCCGGTCCACCAGAAAGTATCCTTCAAATCCAAATACATCTTGGTATTTCCTGGGTGAATCGAATATGGTGAATCATGTGCCTCTTGCAGGATTAACTTCCCGATCTCCGAATCATTAGGCACATAAACACGGTCTTTAAACCATAGGGTATCTTGCTCATCCTCACGAAATCCCTTAGCTTTTCCTTTGCTCATTTTCTCCTTAATAGAGGTAATCTCCTTGTCAGTCCTTTGAGCTTCTCTGATCTTATCTATCAAGGTAGACTGAATCTCCAATGCTGCTACATAGCCTCTCGGAACTATCTCCAAACATAGCTCATGAAGGTTTTCAGCTAACTCCCTTGGTAAATCTCTCATCATCAGGGTGTTGACGTGGCTTTTACGGCTCAACGCGTCAGCTACTATGTTAGCCTTTCCGGGGTGATAATGTAATCTCATATCATAATCCTTGATGAGCTCCAACCATCTTCTTTGCCTGATATTTAACTCTTTTTGCGTGAAAATATACTTCAAACTCTTGTGATTCGTGTACACCTCACAATGGTTTCCAATGAGAAAATGTCTCCAAGTTTTCAATGCATGCACTACGGCTGCTAACTCCAAATCATGCGTGGCATAATTCAACTCATGAGGCTTAAGCTGTCGTGAGGCATAGGAAACAACTCTTCTTCCTGCATAAGCACTACTCCAAGTCCTCGACGTGAAGCGTCGCAATACACCTCATAATCCTTGGTCTGATCTGGCAAAATCAGCACAGGTGATGTAACCAAACGTTTCTTCAATTCCTGGAAACTGGCCTCACATTCCTCAGTCCATATGAACTTGGTATCCTTTTTCAACAACTCCGTCATAGGCTTCGCAATCTTTGAGAAATTCTCAATGAATCTCCGGTAGTATCCTGCGAGTCCAAGAAAACTCCGGATCTCTCCAACTGTTGTTGGCGCTTCCCAATTGGTCACGGTATCAACTTTAGTGGGATCTACTGCTATACCTTCTCCCGATATAACGTGTCCGAGAAATCCAACTTCCTTCAACCAAAACTCACATTTGCTAAACTTGGCATATAATTGATGTTCTCTGAGTTTACCAAGCACCAAACGCAAATGTTCCTTATGCTCCTCTTCATTCTTTGAGTAAACCAGGATATCATCAATGAACACTACCACGAATTTATCCAGAAACTCCATAAACATCTTGTTCATCATGTTTATGAAATATGTTGGTGCGTTAGTCAGACCAAATGACATAACGGTATACTCGTACAGCCCATACCTGGTGGTAAAAGCCGTCTTAGGTATATCTTGTTCTCGAATCTTCAACTGGTGGTATCCTGATCGCAGATCGATCTTGGAAAATACCTTAGCTCCTTGCAATCGATCAAACAGATCATTGATCATTGGTAGTGGGTACTTGTTCTTGATGGTTACTTCATTCAAACCTCGATAATCAACAATCATCCTTAACGATCCATCCTTCTTTTCTACTAGAAGTACTGGCGATCTCCAAGGTGAAGAACTTGGGAGAATATAACCCTTATCCAGTAACTCCTTAATCTGCTTCTTAATCTCCACCAAATCCTTTGCGGGCATCCTATATGGTCTCTTTGATATTGGCCCTGTGCCTGGCAAAAGCTCAATCAAAAACTCAATATCTCTATCCGGTGGCATGCCTGGCAACTCCTCGGGAAATACATCAGGGAAATCCTTCACTATTGGTACTTCCTCCTGCACAACTCCTGTTAGGCAATTTACTTGAGTCCTGTTTGGCACATGCCGTGATACATACTTGATCCTTCTTCCTTCTGGGGTGGTAAGCAAAATTGACTTACTGGCACATTCAATATTCCCTTCATACTTTGACAACCAATCCATGCCTAATATCACATCCAATCCTTGAGATTCCAACACTATTAGGTCGGAGGGAAATACGTAGTTACCAATCCTTAATGGTAACCGATCACACCATAGGCTAGCCATATACTCTGCTCCACGCGAGGTTACTAACATGGGTGACCTAAGGGCTTGGGTTGGTAGTTTATACTTATCCACAAATCCCCTTGATATGTATGAATGCGATGCAGCAGTATCAAAAAGAACGAGTGGAGTAAATGACTTAACCAAAAACTTACCGATTACTGCATCCGGCTGCTCTTCAACCTCCTCCACGTTAACGTGGTTCACCTGTCCCCTGTTGAAAGGGTTCGGCTTCTTCCCAGAGCTTCCATTGCCATTTCCATTCTGTGATTCAGGACATTCGTTGGCATAATGTCCGGTCTTCTGGCACTTAAAACAAGTGACTTGGCTCAGGTCTTTCTTGGCTGGGGTTGATGGGTTGGTGCGGTTCTGGCCGTTGCTTCCTCCATTCCCATTACTAGTCTTGGGGCCATTGTGATTGTGCGAGCTACCTCCTCCATGGGTATGCTGGAAATGTCCTCCCGGTCTAGGGGTAAAACATGGCTTCTGCTGAGCTCCAGAATTTTACTTCCCTTGTCCATACTTCCTCTTGCGGTTCTCGATCTGCTGCTGCTTCCCTTCAATCATGAGAGCACGATCTACCAACTCCTGGTAGTTGTTGAAGGTTGCTACCATCAACTGCATGCTCAACTCATCATTCAGTCCTTCCAGAAACTTCTCCTGTTTAGCTGCATCCGTAGCAACGTCATCTGGGGCATAACATGCTAACTTACTGAAGTCCTCCACATACTAGCCAACTGTCCGTCCTCCTTGGCATAAGTTGCGAAACTCTCGCTTCTTCATGGCCATAGCTCCTGCTAAAACATGGGCAGTACGAAAAGCCTGCTGAAACTGGTCCCATGTGACAGTGTCGACAGGGAAAGTGGCTGTGAAATTCTCCCACCATGAGGCTGCGGGTCCTTCAAGCTGATGTGCGGCAAACTTCACCTTTTCCGCATCTGTGCATCCTGCTGTGGTCAACTCTCTAGCTGTCTTGCGGAGCCAATTGTATGCTACTATCGGCTCGGTGCTACTGGAAAACACCGGCGGATTCAGCCTAAGAAAATGGGCTAAGTGATCAACAGGTGGTGGTGGTGGTGGTGGGTTGTTGTTGTTGTTGTTGTTGTTGTTCCCCTGATTCTGATTCTGGACTAGTAACTGCATCAATGTGTTCTGCTGCTGGATCAACTGGGTGAGCTCCGGTGGGAAGGTAAATCCGGGGTCACGTCTCGGAGGCATCTGAGGGTTTAGAAAAGATGAGATTTAAGAATAGAGGGGGCCTAAAGAGAAAACACTACCCATATGCACATGAGGCAAAAGCAAACAATTCACTTCATTCAATCAATCAAACAAGGGCATACAATCGATCTAACTATCGCAAAAGTGCTCGGACTACTATATTTACATGGTGGACTACTACTACTGTTGGGGTGGTCTACTAGAAATATTCTTCGGTTGCAGACTCCATGATATCTGCTCCAGCTTCATCAACACAGTAATCATCACTATCATCTGGATCCGAGTCGGTGTCGTTGATGATGATGTAGTCTTCCGGGCGAATCTCCTTGGGTTCTTCGTCTTCTTCTACTAGTGTAGGGTCTCCCATGAATATTCCAATCTTCTTGATCAGATCGTCATTCTTTTCCACTAATACTTCGATTTCCTCTTCATAATCTTCATGTGTAGCCTTGAGTTCTTCCTCCAGTTCCTTGATTCTTGTCCTTGCTTTCTTCAGATCTATCATGTCTGTGCACATCTGGTTCTCCTGACGTCGAATGTGCTGGTTTAACTCCTGGATAAAAGCTGCAATTGATCTATCCTTCCTGGTGCTGATCATCTCCCAGTGCTCATCTCGGCGCCCACAAATCTGGTAGATAGTATCCTTGAGATCATTGCGGTAAACTTCTCCAATGCGTCCCATGGCAATGTGAGCTGCCATGCTCTTTCCTAGACTCCAAGTTGGTGCATCAAAAGAAAACTCTATGGGCTCAGTGACTGGCATGAACGTCCTTCCTGGAACTTGAACTTGAATCATCCAGCGCTCTTCTTCAGGTAATGTGGCGTTGTAGGTTCCGGTGAAGCTTGGTACTCCTATGTTCAGGTATCTAGTGACTTCCTTCAAGTGACGTCCAAAGGGTGTATCTTCATCCGGTTGTATGAACTTGTTCCTTGCATCCGCCATCCTAAAGAGTAGAAAAGATGAGAGGTCAGAAGGAGAAGAGTAAGTAGTGATCTAGGGCTTTAGCTTAGTGGTCGTGTCCTACAGTCAGCGTGTGCTCTGATACCATCTTGTAGCGACCAGACCTCAAACGGTCCAATCTCTGTGCTCCGGTGTCATCCCTGGATCAGTAATGCTGACACCACACAGTACTTGAAGGATTTATAACAGAGTAGCAATCACACACTTATTACATCGAGTGTCTCAAAAGAGAACTTATTACAATAAATATGGCTTAAGGCCATCTAATAACGATAACAGCGGAAGGCTTGGAAGATAAGTGAGTCCATCAACTCCAACGGCATCACTGAGTATAGAACCACGACCTAATGGCACCTTAATCGTCGTCTGAAAAGTCTGCAACATTAACGTTGCAGCCCGAAACGGGTCAGCACATGGAATATGCTGGCAATGTAACACATAGAGAGTAATGGAATAAAATAGGCTATTCTATATGCATATATGGCTGGTGGAAAGCTCTATGGTTACAGTTTTGCGTAAAGCCAATTTTTCCCTACTGCAAAGGAATAAATTTTATTTAACTATCATGGTAGTTGTTAAACATTGAGAATGGTTGACAGCATTCTCAATCCCAATTAAGCATCATCATTAAAACCCAACAATTAACTTTAGAGTAACATGATGAGATTCACATGATAATCCAGGTACTAGATACTCAAGATGTCCATAACCGGGGACACGGCTAACCATGATTAGTTTATACACTCTGCAGAGGTTTGCGCACTTTTCCCCACAAGACTCGATCTCCTCCGTTGGTTTTCTCGCACTACATGGTGTTTGAGAAACGGATAACCGAGACATAGTCTTTCAGAAGCACTAGCACCTTACGAACGGGTAGACCGTACCAACCTACATCCCCTACATCTGCTAGTCTACCACTGTAAGAGTTCGCACGACTTAGTCAACTATGCTAGAGCCCATAGTAGCTTGTGGCTGCACACGGAAGTTTCTAGTATGAATAATCTCATGATCCCTTTGAGCCTGGGTGGCGGTCCAAAAGAAAACAGGCAATCACTGGAATACCCAGGTGCCTCAATCCACCCAGATGTGTGTTGAGGTTGCCACCTTAAATAAACCATTAATTAACAAAGCTCACATCTGTCATGGATACACTCACCCAATCCACGTCTACTAGCATAGCATAGCAATAATAAGCAAACGTAGAGTAACTCCCAAAGGTTTGATAATAAACAGGTAATAGGTTCTACTCAACTACTCCCCAAACCCACAATTTAATTAGATCCTAATGATGCAATGTGTGAGGATTGATCTAATGCAATAAAACTGGGTAGTAGGAGGTATGATCAAAGTGTTACTTGCCTTGCTGATGATCCGGGAAACCTAGCGATTCGAAGTAGCAAGCGGCGCACTCCGGGTACTCTATTGCAAACAAACGAACATACAATAAGTACTCAACTAATGCACAGGTAAAACTCGAACAAGAGAACTAACCAGAAAGTTCAACTTAAGAACTCCGGTTGGCAAAAAGAATCAAAACGAACGAAGCAACGAAAGACAAACGGCAAGAGAAACAAGCTTCATTTACTATTCTGGGCCTAAGGCAATTTTTACAGTGGCAAAAACTTGTTTGAGTTGGTTAAACGGAAAGAGGGTTTCGAGATGAAACTCTAGGCGCTTGAACCGCCTGATTCCGATAAACGAGCGAAACGTTAAACTAGAACGAACATCAGATCAGAGATCGCGATCAGAAAAACCGTGGATTTAATCCGAGAAAAAGAAAAACGACGAACAGTTAACGAACGAACGTTCGTTAACAGAAACTAAATGGAAAACGCGTTCGTTAAAACGAACGGACGAACGGGCGCTCGCTAAATAAATAAACCGGAAAAAAATCGATCTATTTATTAAAAAAACGGAACTAGGG